>NC_070606.1:65280000-65588750 GCF_027172205.1 Podarcis raffonei | reverse complement strand
AAATGATGTTGCATTTAAATTATATAACCACCTTTCTATTATAAATCAAATTTTAAATGCATTTCAAAAGGTTGGCTGTGGCTGTTTTTTTAATAAAAAAAATAGAAATGTATTGGCCAGAACACAAAATACTCAAGATTGCTTGAAGGTTAGGAAATCTGGCTGCCTGCATGGGCTATTTTGTTTATTGTAAAATCTTTCATTAATTTGAAAATAGCTTTAAAAAACAGTTTGGGCTTCTAGCTGCAGATTTGTCCTGAATCTGAACTTGCCATATTTTAGAGCAGGTTGGGCATCTAATCTGGTCTGCCTAGTGTGATGAAGTCTTAAAACTGGGTCACCCTGCCCTTGTGGATAGCAAGTCATTAACCCTTTAAAAGGAGTATTCCTGATTCCATGCACAAGGAAGTGCATTCTCATCTTTTTCTAGGAATGAAACACGCGGGAATACTATTAACTTTAAAATACAAGTCATGTTAGCTATGCAATGTTTCCATCTTTGTCAGACATCGAGTCTCCTAAATCTGCCCACAAAGTCATCTGTGTTCCCATTTGATTCCCCACCCATCCTTCTACCTTCTCTGCAACCAATATTTGATTTCTAAAACTGGAAGGGGTGAGGTTTGTAGGCCTAGAAATCACAGGTCCTGTTATGTGTGTACAGTATCTGATGTGAGTGGGATTGTTTTTGTGGTCACCATTCAGTGATAAGAGAAATGGTATGTTCCCAGGATTGAAATGAGACTTAGTCAGATGAAGCTCTGCATGGAAACTTGTGAGGGGCAAAACTTCCAGAATCTTATTCAGTAGCACAGCAGCTTCTAGAGATACCGTATTTTTCGTTCTATAGGGCGCACCGGCCCATAGGACGCACCTCTTTTTTTGGGGGGGGGGAAATGAATAAAAAAAAATTATTCCCCCCCCCCCAGCCGTGGCTGCCGCCCCAAGCCTTGCGCACACCTGCCCGAAGCACGGGGCACCCTCCGGAGGGCTCCCCGTGCTTCGGGTGACAGGCTGCCGCCCCAAGCCTCGCGCGCCCATCGGGACCTCCCGCCGGGCGCGCAAGGCTTGCAGACACTCGCCCGAAGCACGGAGAGCCCTCCGGAGGGCTCCCCGTGCTTCGGGTGACAGGCTGCCGCCCCAAGCCTCGCGCGCCCGTCGGGACCTCCCGCCGGGCGCGCAAGGCTTGCAGACACTCGCCTGAAGCACGGAGAGCCCTCCGGAGGGCTCCCCGTGCTTCGGGCGACAGGCTGCCGCCCCAAGCCTCGCGCGCCCATCGGGACCTCCCGCCGGGCGCGCAAGGCTTGCAGACACTCGCCGGGGCTGCAGGCTGCTGCCCGCAAGCCTTGTGAACCCGCGGGAACTCCCGCTGGGCTTGCAAGGCTTGCGGATAGCTTCCTGAAGCCTGGAGAGCGAGAGGGGTCGGTGCGCACCGATGCCTCTCGCTCTCCAGGCTTCAGCGAAAGCCTGCATTCGCACCATAGGACGCACACACATTTCCCCTTCATTTTTGGAGGGGGAAAAGTGCGTCCTATGGTGCGAAAAATACGGTACATGCCCCCTATGTGGATATCCTATACCCAGTGGTGTAGCATGGAGGGGGCCACAGGGGCAGTTGACCCAGGCACAAAATTGTTTGGGGTGCAAAAATTTAACACCCAGTGCTGTCTCAATACAACTGCGCTCTTCTGTTGCTGGGCTCCGTTGAATACAGCTTCTCCATGTGAACCAGGAAGTGACCTCTCCAGACAGCGGAACGACTCTTGTGATCTCTGTGGCTGTGATCTCTTGGGTGACACAGTCACCGTTAGGCAGTTGAATGCGCATGTATACTCTGTCCATTTCCCTGCCACCCACTCCTCCATGTGGCCCCGAGCACTGACAACCCATGCTACACCACTGCCCATACTGTTTTGGTGGTGGAGTGGAAAAATTTATTAACACCTTACAGACACAATTCAGCAGACATCAGCATGAGCTCTGATCACCAACACACGATGGTGTAAAAGATCATGTACACACTATACCTTTAAAACACATTTGAAGCATATTCTTTCCCTCCAAGAATTCTGGGCACTGTAGGTTACCCCTCACAGAGTTACAATTCCCAGCAAGCCTTAACAAACTACAGCATCCAGAATTCTTTGAGGGGGGAAATGTGCTTTAAAGTTATGGTGCATACAAAGCCCAAGATAGAAGTAAAAAGGAAAGAACTATAGACTGGGAAAAGAGCAAACCTAGCCATCTCACTCTAAGTTTACTAAATTCATAGGTCAGGAAATGATTCCAGCATCTTTTGCACCTGGCTGTTTCAGGAACTTCGTAACATGTATTTTAACTTTTTAGGAGGTGTTTATTCTAATGATGTTGCCTACAGGAACATCAACCAGTTGTATCTGAAAATACGTTTTTGAGGCTTGCTGTTTTTGGGAAGAGCCTGGCTTCTTTGTGAGTGGGTGATTCTCTGAACCACCCCCTCAGAACAAGTCTCAGCATCTGTGGAAATACCCAAGAGCAGGTTCCTTTTCCTCCCAGACAAGGTGGGGCCACAAAAGCAGTCACTGCATATTGCTCAATGGACACCGAGCATTCAAAATATTCCAACCATTTTCCAGAGGTTAAGCAAACAAGGATTAAACCTGGGCCCAGCCTATGCCAGCACCAGCCTTTATTTAATAGAGGCAAAATAGCAGAGTATCCAGAGAATGTTCTCTTAACTGTGAGCAGAGCACAGAGCAGGCAAAAGATGGAGAGGAGATGATGAGGGACAGCAAAAATATTGGTGAAGGACAGCTTCCCAGACCTGAGGGTGGTTGACAAATATATAGGAAAAGCAACCAGCCTCATCCTGTGCATTCCCATGAACATCTGGAAACATAAATTGTTGTTAACAAAAGGTACAGTTAGTCACCTGTCTGCTAGTGGATGGGAACTGGAGTCCAACAGCTTCTGGAATAGTTGTATTATCAGCAGTCTCACAGCTGATTTAAACTAGTTGAGTCAAAGGTAATTGAGATGATTCAGAGACACTACTGAGGTGTCTCTCTCGCTGCTTGTTTAGCATATGTGCCACACCATATATTCACTAGATTAGCATAGCAAGCTAATAATAACCTTCCATTAAGAAAAACCCATTGGCATCTTTACCTTTTCATGGAATAGATGTTGCCACATACATTATAAAGATAAGCTCTGTTTCATTAATGAAATATGTGCAGAAGGCGAGAGGCTTTTAATTATGGATGTCTTCCCCCCACCCCACCCCACCAAGTCTCCTACATGTGGGCGGCAAAGGAAAGAGGGTTGTTTCCAGCACATCTCTTGCAATGACTCTACCAAACTTTTCCATCCAGATGGAGACTTATGCACCAACATAGGCTTTTTAGACAAGCGCAAATAA
Source organism: Podarcis raffonei (assembly GCF_027172205.1). Lineage (NCBI taxonomy): Eukaryota > Metazoa > Chordata > Lepidosauria > Squamata > Lacertidae > Podarcis > Podarcis raffonei. The sequence continues at coordinate 65,585,350 of NC_070606.1, read as the reverse complement.
TTCAAAATTTCTAACCTGACCACAATGAGGTCCCAAAAGCATATACCTTCAACTCAAACATCTGAAAATCCAGTTTACAAAAACCACAGGATGCTGATAGCTGATCTCCCAGAACTGATATCAAGTGTGTTTTCTTGGCAATTTGCTACAAAGCCATAGTCAAGACCAGGATATTCCTTGCAGACACAGCAACCCCAGACTCTTGTAAGCTACGTATATAAGGGAGGGGCCTTTCTCATAGCCCTAAAAATAGGGTAAGAGACTCTCCACCTCAGCAAAGACCGACTAACAGCTTCCATCTGTGGGAAAGGCATGGTTAGACCTGGAATGACTTGTATAGCAACTTGGCTCTGGGCAAAGAGGGGCTGACTAATTTTCTTTGTGTAACAAGTAGAGTTGGCACCTTCCCCCCATCCCGACGGAGATTTAACAGTTGCATCACAGGCAGAAATCTAAAAAGTATTACTTTCCCATCATTGCAGCTCCAAGCCTGGAAAGGTTGTGCAAGTTGTATTTCTGACTTCTATACAGAAAATAAAGGCACACTTTCTGTGGTGGAAAACAAAGGTGCAAAACCAACTACACCCATACTGTTCTATATTGTTGCATGCCACCCCAATCTCCGAGCGGTGAGGGACTCCAAGGGCTCCTCCAGGGTTTGTGTTTCCTTCAGAATGGTATGTAGCTGAGCCTGTGGTGTCTTTATATCAAATACATTTTATTTATACATATATACAACCTGAGTCTAAATAAATCTGCCTGACATATATACACCAGCTTTAACCAGTCCCTCTGTGGAAGTGGACTTTTAAAGAAAGATAAAAAGGTAAAGGTATCCCTGCCCGTATGGGCCAGTCTTGACAGACTCTAGGGTTGTGCACCCATCTCACTCAAGAGGCCGGGGGCCAGCGCTGTCCGCAGACACTTCCGGGTCACGTGGCTAGCGTGATATCGTTGCTCTGGCAAGCCAGAGCTGCACACGGAAACGCCGTTTACCTTCCCGCTGGTAAGCGGTCCCTATTTATCTACTTGCACCCAGGGGTGCTTTCGAACTGCTAGGTTGGCAGGCGCTGGGACCGAACAGCGGGAGCGCACCCCGCCGCGGGGATTCGAACCACGACATTTCGATCGGCAAGCCCTAGGCACTGAGGCTTTTACCCACAGCGCCACCCGCGTCCCAAAAGATAGAAAGATAGATGAGCACAAACTGGGAGGAATCTAGTATTCCCTGCTGCCCTGCACAGATCTTTCCTGGCAAATCTTTCCTGGAATTTCAGTTCTGACATAACTTTTCCACACGTACTTCTCTACTTGAGTATTTCCAAAACTGCTGGCTGTAGGGTGGTCATAGATGCAGCAGAGGCCCAAGGCGCTCTCTGTATCTTAGTACATAGTAGCAATTGTTTAAAAGAGGGCATTTTGGGGTGCAAGCTGTTGACCCTGTTACTCTTTTGTGTCTGGTTGCTCCCCAAAAGCCAGTACCTATCTTCAGGATATGCATACTTGACCTGGGTAAAATTACCCAGAGGAGCCGCCTGTATCTTTGAGAGATGCATAGGAGAGAAGATTCCTTTCCTCCAGATATGCGTCTCTTGTCACTCAGGCACTTTGCTTAGAAAAGCGGCACTACGTGAAATTCTCCCTGGCGCACAGCTCACACAGGCGCTCTGGGAGCTTGCCCCTGGCAATGAACCACCAGTGTGCGCAAGCAGCAGGGTGGATCATGGGAGCACATGCTCTGGGAAGAGTATTCACCAGTTCTGACTCATCACAGCTTGCATGCCGCATCTTGAATATACCTGCCCTTCATGCAGTGCTGGGAAGCAGTGTAAGCCTACACACAAAATGGACCAGGCTACATCACTGAAGTCTACACATATCTCTGCTTGGGCGGGAAGCGGGTGCGTTCTAAATTCCATTCATACTAGGGTTGCCGGTTTTCCCACCAGCCAGCATAGCTGCGCCTTGAACACCAGCTTAATCCACAGATATTAGCAGGTGCTGTTGTTTTTCTTTAGAGAATCATAGAATTGTACAGTTGGAAGGGATCCCAAGGATCATCTACTCCAACCCTCTGCAATGCGTGGATCTCAGCTAAAGCACCTATGACAGATGGCCATACAACCTCTGCTTAAAAAACTCCAAGTAGTCTTTGAGTAAACTCTGTAAATAATATATATTAAGGAAAATACATAGAAATCGTAAATATTGTGTTATTAAATAACTAGACAAATTTATGCAATATGTTTATCAAAATGAAAGTAATATGGAGGGGACGGGAAGTCAGGTGTTTGTGAAGAAAATTTATTGTTGGAAAATGTACCGTATTTTTCCCTCTATTACACGCAGATTTTTTCTCCTAAAAAGTAAGGGGAAATGTCTGTGCGTGTTATTGAGCGAATGTGTGGTCCCTGGAGCTGACAAGCGCGAGTGAAGGCAAAAATCAGGCAAATATCAAATCGTCCGGAGAAGGGAAGCCTTGAAAGGAGGAAGCTCTGCCTCAGGGTCTTACTGCCCACCCGCTTCTGTTTCCTTACTGTGTTTGCTCAAACGGAACAAAGAGCAGAGAAAACCCCTCCCCTCCAGGCAAGCAGAGTGGAAAGCAGCAGAGCGTCCTTCTAATTCCTCTCCGTGCGTCTGGGACTCGAAGGCAACATGCAGGTTGGGGGGGGGGGAGAGAGAGAGAGCTGGTTGGCTTGTGTGTGGGGGGGGGGACTTTTGCCTTCCTTTCCTCCCTCCGGTAAAACCCCTCTCCTGCATTCTTAGCCAGCTGCTTCTCTGCACACCCCTCTCCTTGTCGCTTCTATGTTTTTCCTTCCCTCCCTACTTAAAACGTGGTTCCAATCACGGATCCACATGGATCCTCAGGATCTTTGCATTGAGTCACCCCAAATTCACCATCAGATCACATAGCAATGATCTGATGCAAAAACAGGGCTGCAATGGTGCAAAAACATGGTTACAAAGCACGGATCTACATGGATCCTCAGGATCTTTGCATTGGGTCACCCCAAATTCACCATCAGATCACATAGCATGTCCATGGCTACAGCCTGCACCAAAAAAATCACGCACCCACTGTTGCCTGGGGCTGCAATGGTGCAAAAACGTGGTTACAAAGCATGGATCCACATGGATCCTCAGGATCTTTGCATTGGGTCACCCCAAATTCACCATCAGATCACATAGCATGTCCATGGCTACAGCCTGCACCAAAAAAATCACGCACCCACTGTTGCCTGGGGCTGCAATGGTGCAAAAACGTGGTTACAAAGCATGGATCCACATGGATCCTCAGGATCTTTGCATTGGGCTACCCCAAACTCACCATCAAATCACATGTCTGTGGCCGCAGCATGAAGCACAAAAATGATACATCCACTGTTTCATTCAGAATTTTTTTTTCTTGTTTTCCTCCTCTAAAAACTATGTGCGTGTTATGGTCAGGTGCGTGTTATCGAGCGAAAAATACGGTAGGTATTTTTTGTGACTTTTGATGTTTTTGATAAATAACAATGATTATGTTTACGTTGTACAAATGCGATTACGAACAATAAATCATTTTTAAAAACCTCCAAGGAAGGAGAGTCCACAATCTCCCAAGAAAATCCTACTCTCTGGGTTGGACACATAAAGCTGTTGTTAAAGGCACATTAGCCATAGCTCATTTTCTTGCTCACTTGACAACTTTTACTTTTTTTTTTTAAAGAACACCTAGCCTGGCTTATATGCCAGTCATACTATTGGGAGTTCGCATAGTTTTGCGGCTAAGAGACTGAACCTCTTTTCCAGTTTTGCCTCTGCTACAAAAGCACTGGGAGGTTTTAGCCAAACGTTCTGCATTCTCTGCTCTCCCATCTGTGGTGTGCCACTTCTGCAGGTTGGGGTGCTGGGAGCAGGGTCGGAAGAAAAGGTAGCAACTCAGCTTCCAATGTGCCACAGCACAGGCTAATCCATTTCTGTATGCACGAACAGTCAGATAGCAGTTTGCGATGCTCAGTACATCTTGCCATGCTAAAATGATGATATGAATTGACCCCTGGTCACTTGCAGAAGGAGCCTACAGCTGAACAACTCACAATAAATCATGAGTAGAGTCTGGGGGTCTCCCTCCAGCCCACTCTCCTGCTCAGGAATGCCTGCAAATAGCTTTCAAAAGTAGCCCACCATTATTTTTATTACATGTTAAGCTTATCTCATCAGCGGCTAGCATCTGCAAATATTTGCTGCACCAGCTAGTTCTAACTAGCTGCTGGATTAAACGGCATGGAATTGTTTCTTTTTTGTGTGTATTTATTTAGCACAAGCACTTTTTGGCGTGAATACTTGCATACACATACCACTAGAGGTGGAATTTGAATTCTAGAGACAATTGAATTCAAGGAGATACGGGAAACTGCTGCTCATTGTATTTCAGTACTATTTGCCCTGCCCTGTTAAGAAGGCATGTCTGCCTGGAGCCTGCAAACATGGCTTGGAGGTGGTTCATATACTCACTCGCTTTGCACATTGTCCAACCAGTTAGACCAGACGTGGCATCTCAGAAATGCTCGTCAGTGTCTGCTGCTGGCATACCAAGGTTAAACTGGGTGGACCGAGTCTCCCCAAAAAAGAGCAGGTTCCCTAGCAAAATTTAATCCAGCCACACTGACTCCAACACACATCGTCAAAAGCTTTTCTCATCTGGGGAATAGGATGACACCACAGCAAGCATTTGAGAACTCTGGTTTTAATAGCGTATGAATAAGAACCGTTTCACATAGGCCGATTCCATGCACACTCACTTAAGAGCAAGTCCCATTGAACCTAATGGGGCTTACATTTGAAAAAACACACACGTGTATGATTTCACTGCAATGTGTCATTATGGGCATCCGGTGCACATAAATATGGGTATTTGTTTAAGGGGTTGGAGAATGTTGTTTAAGTTATTAAGGTTCACTGTACTGATCTCATCAGAAACTAGAGCTGGTACTGGGGAAACTGGCAAGGTCCCTCCCCCTCCCCCAATATTGGGTGCCTCCAAATTGTCCCTATTATTTTGTGAGAAGGATTCGAGCTCATACTCAAATTTTAGGCTTTTTGAGCACTCCGTGGCCCTAGCACAATAATATTACACTTTTTAAAAAAGATAGTTTTTTGTGTGGTTAGGAAAGTGACCGGGAAATGCACTGGGAAGTGTGAGATGAAGGAACGATCGACTGAAAGATGTGTAAACACCCAGCCAGCCAGCAAAACAGGATGAATCCTCATTGCAACCCTCAGCAGGTCCTCTCAAGGTGTTTGGTGGAACTTATTTCCAAGTAGGTATGATTGTAGGAGGGCGGCCAACATTGCAGCCTCTACCAGAGCTGCTTCATATTACAGCTCTTCTGTACTAGACTCACCTGCTACCTGCATGCAGACTGTTGTATGATTATCCTTAATGTATATACATTTCTGCATGCGCACACACTTAGTGGTTATTGCATAAGATGGTCTACACATCTTTGCAGGGAGACATTCATTTCCACACAAAAAGAGCTCTGGAATGTATAGCAAGCCCTTTAAGCAGTGGGATACAGTGGTACCTCAGGTTACATACGCTTCAGGTTACAGACTCCGCTAACCCAGAAATATTACCTCGGGTTAAGAACTTTGCTTCAGGATAAGAACAGAAATCATGCAGCCGCGGCACAGCAACAGCAGGAGGCCCCATTAGCTAAAGTGGTGCTTCAGGTTAAGAACAGTTTCAGGTTAAGAACAGTTTCAGGTTAAGAACAGACCTCCAGAACGAATTAAGTTCTTAACCCGAGGTACCACTGTATCTTAAAGCAGCAGCAATGCTACAAATCTAACAGGGGAAATGGAGGAAGAAGGTTTCTCCCTTGCCTTGCCCCAAGGTTGCGGAGGTGGTGGGAAGAAAGATTGAAGGAGCCGGCTCAAAAACAGCTCGCTCCCATTCTCTCTGATTTCTTTTTTCTTTTTTTGGCCTTTTTAGAATTCTGGGAAGAGAGAAAATAGCCACAGTTATTCCAAGCATGTCAGGATAATAACAGGCTGTTTACTGTTTATACGCGAGGAATGTCAGGCAGGCAGTACAGTGCAGGCAAGGAGGAGGGGAGTTTTGGCAGGCTTGTTCAGACATACAAGATCTTCTGCTTATTCAAGCAAATGGAGAGAGATGCGTAGATCCTGGCTTTGTTCTATCTGGGACGCACAGAGCACCAAACGCTCTTGATATTTAGGTCATATACATTCCTATATGCTGTGATTCAGCCCCATCGGATTTGGAAGCGACGTGATGACACGTCAGGCAAAGCGTTGCCAAACCCTCAGAGAAAAGGGGCCCGTTCATAAGACTTTGTGAGGTGACGAATCTGTGGCTTGCAGCTGATCCTCTGTGCTTTTGTCCTCACGGCCCACCCTGACCTGGTGGCAGCTTACACACCTCTGCCATCTTGCTCCTTTCCCCGAGGTCAGATACCGTTTCTTCTTCACCATTTCCTGGTGAGCCATCACATCATGACGGGTTCAAGGAATTTGTTTCCTTGCACGTCCTCATATTTCAACCGCTAGCCTAAAGAAGCCTGCTATCACTATTGTGTCAACATTTAACCTCAACAGCAAGTCCGCCTGGTGGTTGTGAAGAGGGATGGATATATATCTAGATACTACTGTGTCTATATCTAGACACAACACTTTGTGTCTACGCACATGTCCTGATATTTATTCTATCGTGTTCTTACTATGGCTGCCTTTTTTATAAAATAATAAAATAAAATAATCTGGCACTCTGGTCTGAATACTTTTGAATATGCGCAGGAATCCCCTTACCTTTGTAAAATAATCTAGCTTCTAATTTTTTAAAAATGGGTCTAAGCAGTGGGCAAAAGGCCTCTGAATGGTTTGGATTCATACTTGGACATGTTTAGAGTAGACCCGCTGAAATGAATGGGATTTAAGTTAGTCATAACTGAGTTAACTTGCACTTGTTGTAACAGATCTACTCTAAGCGTGGCTAAGTCTGGCTCCAATCCTATATGTGCAAAATGCCTCTTTCCTCTGATAGGAAGCCTTCCCCCTTTATATCAAACTAAGGACATAATACATCTAAGTCTATGCAATGGCAGAGTCTCTTCTGTAGCTTGCAAAAAAAAAAGTCCCCTTGCTTGCCAACATGTCCAGTGGTGGAGCTTCATGCTCCAGCACTGGTGTGTGTGTGTGTGTGTGTGTGTGTGTGTGTGTGTGTGTGGTGAAGAGCAGGTGGGGGCGGTGCTGGCGTGCGTCCTGGGGGTGGGTCACCCAGCACAGGTGGGGGCAGCCATGATGGCACTCTGCTGGGATCATGCTGCCGGGGGCGGTGCACTTCCCCCACGCTCTTCTTCCTCCGCCAGTTCACATGTCCAAGGACAAGAGTGAGGAACCTGTGGTCCTCCAGGTGTGGTTTGACTCCCATCAGCCCCTGTCAGCATGGCCATTGGTTGAGGTCATGGGAATTGTAGTCCAACAGTCCAAGAGCTATATAGTCCCCAGCCCTGTCTAAATAAGAAGAATTTCCATATTTCTACGTAGAATAAAACAGGTAACGAAGTGATATTAAAGTACAATAACATAGGTAATAAATATAGAATTAAAAAGGTAATGTTAAAAAAAAGCTTCTGTACTTCTAATAAATATGTAAAAGAGGGAATTTTGGCAGGTGCAGCTTGTGGTGCATGAATGGGAAAAGTTGCAACTGCTAAGATTCCCTCTTCTGTATTTCTACTAAAGACACAATTCACTTGCCCTGCCCTTCTTTGCATCTGGGTTCCCAGATGTTGTTGGACTACAGTTCCCATCATCCCTGACCACTGGCCATGCTGACCAGGAATGATGGGAATTGTAGTCCAACAGCATCTGGGAACCCCAGGTTGAGAAAGGCTGAGTGGGCATTTAGTGGTACAACTGCAATTGTGGGAGCTACCATCCATAAAGAGCCTTCAAAGACATTCAGGGGTGGATTCTGAGATAGAACTCCCTTGCTGCTGGACGATCTTGGAGTCACATTCAGATGGTAGCTTCCTATGTTCCCAGGTGGGAACTCAGTCAGAAAGTGTCCCCCCAAAAGGCAGGCACCTTTTCCTTTAAGATAATGAGAAAATGTGGAAAATACTTTATTTGTTTTTCTAACGTTATCTTCTGAGGTCAGGAGAGTACATGATGAACCTACGTGCTGCTCAAACAGTTTAGCCTTGACCTGTAGTTGCATGTGGTCTACCCACTAAAATGCAAACTATGAAGCAGCACAATGGAGTGAAGACACTCAGTGTTTTCGCCCTGGTAAAACTAAGCAAGACTCACCCTAAGGCAAAGTGAGGTATCTGTTGTTAAAGGCAGCAGAGGGGGAGACAGGTTTGACCCAAGTGGATCTATCAGAAGTCCCATTGAAAGTACTGTCCTTTTGGACAGTTTCCATTTCTTTCCATTATGCTTGTGTGGAAAGTGCACATCCTCTGGTGTAATGTGGCCATGGAGGGTAACGATTTGGGTACCAAAATATATTTGGTTGGATCTGCAGACAAACAACAAAATGTAGGTGTGATTGATGACCTTTCCAACTGTTCTCCAAGAAGCTCAAGGTGGAATACATGGTTCTTCTCCCATTTCATCCTCAGAACAATCCTGTGAGGTAGGTTGAGGTGAGAGATATTGACTAGCCCCAAGTCACCCTGTTAGCATCGTGGCTGAGTAAAGACTTGAACCTGGGACTCTCCAGTCCTAGTCAAACACTCTAAACCTTAAAGCTCACAGTGTCTGTAGCATAAGCATACCTATTTTAAAGCATAAAGCAATATGATTTTGATTTCATTTCATTTATTATATCAGTATCCTGCCTTTCCTCCTTCTGTCAAGGAACACAAGGCAGCATCCCAGGTCTTCTCAACCCAGCACTGACCTTTCACCTTCATTTCTCAAGAGTGGGATGAGTTCCTTGATTTAGGATAAGGTAATTGAAAGGATGGATGTACAAATGTCCCATCTCAGTATTCATTTGTCATAACCTACCAATCATTCCATTCTCTTGCAATTCTGCTTCTGCCCTATTGTGTGCTATCCATTTCATCACCACTGATGCGGAATTGCACTTTAAAACAACAACAACAACACCGTGAAGAATGCTGATTGCATTCGCTTCGAAGAATTATGTTTCTGGTCACTGAGTGAACAGGCAGACAGAGGGGATTTCTGCATCTGCAGCCACTTACAGCAGAATCCTCCGCCGTCACTAAAAGAGAATAAGATTCTGAATTTGGTCACCCTTTCTCCAGCTTGTAGCAAGTGATATGTGGAGGATTACATACGTCAGTCAAATTCGCCATGTAGTCTTTTAATCTTGAAAGGTGCAATCTTTTTTTTTAAGTGGGACTTAGAGGTCACTCAGAACTGGCAAATTACAAAGGAATTAATAAAAACTAAGCAACACTGAGACGCGGATGGCGCTGTGGGTTAAACCACAGAGCCTAGGGCTTGCCAATCAGAAGGTCGGCGGTTCGAATCCCCGCAACAGGGTGAGCCCCCATTGTTTGGTCCCTGCTCCTGCCAACCTAGCAGTTCGAAAGCATGTCAAAGTGCAAGTAGATAAATAGGTACTGCTCCGACGGGAAGGTAAACGGCGTTCCGTGTGCTGTTCTGGTTCGCCAGTCATGCTGGCCACATGACCCAGAAACTGTACGCCGGCTCCCTCGGCCAATAAAGCAAGATGAGCGCTGCAACCCCAGAGTCGGTCACGACTGGACCTAATGGTCAGGGGTCCCTTTACCTTTACCTTTAAGCAACACTGTCATGATAGAAAATTACATCCAAAAAGTGGGCAATCATGGTTTGGGAGAGCTGCGGGGGACCATGAAGGAAGACCTCATGGCAAGAATAAAATGCCCCCTCTCCACCCTTCACTATACATACAGAAAGCAGCTGGACAGGCAGTTGAATCTCATGTCATCATTTCTGATAGGGCATCGTATCCCACCACATCTGAGAGCAACAGACTTACGTAAGGGACACAGAGCAGCTCATTTGACATTCGCAGTTCTGTTGTCCAACATCTCACCATCGGGAACAACAGAAGGTAGGCAGAGGGACTGAGGGGGAAAGAGATACCTTTCCCCCTCCCCCTGGTTTCTACTGACAGAGCTGTAAAATAATCACCAGGTGAATTATTTTTTATTTTATTTTGTAAATACCACACTGTTGTGTCACGACTAACGATGGCAGCCAGTTTTCGACAGCATATCGAGAGAAAAACGTGCCTCAGAAGCTCGGTGGAATTGTTTTTGCATTTCAGAAATAACTAAACAGTGACTACCGAGGCCACAGATTTCATTGTCCCTGTGGGGATCCTGGCTCAGATAAGGGGGGGGGGGGAAGGACAAGATTAAAAGAGTGATTCCAGTCTACCCGCCCCCGCTCCCTGCCTCAACTTTGTCTCCATACACACACCCTAAACGTATGGAGAAATTTAATGGGTCGCTGTGTAAATCTTTTCTGCATTCTCTTCATACCGCTCTGTCTCCCAGTTCTTTGGGAGTTGAAACAATCAATCTGTGTAGCAGGCTGAACATTCCAAACCTTATATAACAGAGATAATGAACACTCATCTGTAGCACAGCAAGACTCTCATTCCAACAGGGATTTTGGAGTCATTGTATTACTGCTTCTTCCCTGGTCCTGCATGTCCTCTGATATACATTAATGGATGATAGAATCAGAGGGCTGAAAGAAACAGAGATCTTCAAGGCCGTTTCTCCCTGCCCTAAGCATAGATTCTCCACCCAGGGAAAATGCCATAGACTAAGATGACTACCGGTGGGTCTTCACTGAAGCCTGAAACAGCTACAAATGTGTTTATAGGACAATAAGGAGTCACACTCTCACATGCCGCAAAAATGCATTATTGGGGCTGCATTCCCGATTAAAGAGCAATTCCTGTTCTAGAACTATGCAATAAAATGTGTTTTTCCCCACCAATCATTGGGTGGGTGGGAGAAAAACGAAACTTTCCTGGAAACCGTGGGGTGGGAAAGATAAATTTACTTAGAATTGTCAGGAGAGGGTTGCTACTTGTGTTACTTAACCTTAGGAAGTGGCCAATGTGTTTCTTTTTATTATTATTTCTTCCTTGACTTTGAAGAAAAGCCCCATGCCACTCACAGTGGTACAAGGTGAACCTCAAGTTTCCCAGCAGTCAATCTTTCTTAAGAGTGTAATGCCACATTATATTGCATCACTTTCAAGGCATTCTGGGAAGTGTGGCTGGTGGAAAGGGGCACAAAGCTCTCTCTCCACAGCTTTCCACAGGCCACACTTCCTGGTGAGACCCACGAAGGGCTCATCCATCCTGTACCTACATTAATTATCTTCTGTCCATATGATATTCCCCTCTAAATCACCACTTTCCCACACTTTCCCCTCCCTCAGTCTGGATTTTCTTACGCCCTCTCCCTTTCAGAGTATCCCCTTTATGAGAAAGTATGTGAAGGTAATAATTTGGAGACCATCATATGGGCAACCAAGAAGTAATAGAGGTACAGGACGTTTACTATCCATGTTAAATGGATGAGCTCAATGGTAAGTTAGCAACAACCTTCCCCCTCCCACAATATTTTTGAAAATATATTCCCTCATTCAAGAAAGCAGCAGAAAATTGTGCCCCCCCCCAAAAAAAAAACCAGGGGGAGAATAAATGGGCAGGGCTTTTTTAATCCGGAACTAGGTGGAACTCTGTTCTAGCACCTCTTAGGTAGGTTCTGGACCCTCTCAGGTGGACACCATTGCCATGCTAAGAGAACAAAGTGAGTTCCAACACCTCTTTTTATAGACAAATAACACTGCTTATGGGAAACGGGGGTGGAGAATTTTGTCTACGCCTGGCATTTGAACTCCGAAAGACTTCCTTCCAAGCCTTTCCTGGGCAGCAACAGCAGAGGGATGATGCCCCTAAGCTTCCTTTGCAGTTGGAATATCTTACACGTATATAATGGTTTGAGTCCCTCTTTACGCTCTAAGATTAATGGCTTCTTCCTTGCATGTCTACTTAGAAATGGAGCTTCAACACTCCACCCTTTGATACTCTGCTGGCCTTGGAAAGCCATAATCTGAGGCCTTGAAATTATGCTTGGAATTCAGTCAGTCAATGAAGCAATTGGGATGAGTGCGTTTACAAGAATTTCAAAACCATCTGATAGGGCGAAATAAATAGAGATACTAGGGCAGGATCTCAACAAAGGCCAAGATCTCAGGGTGTTAACTAATGGGAGAAAAATGCTTCTGTATGTATCAAAGGCATCTTTCTTGTGGAAAGAGAGCCACTGCCTCTTGCCCAAGAAAGCAGATTTCCAAATAACTTGGCACAACTGCCTGTGTGTCTGTCTCTCTGTGTATGTGTTTGCATGTGGGTGCAGGGATTTGTGGGTGTGTCATTTGTCTGCGAGACGGTAGGAAAGTTTCTGAATCACTTTTATTTTCATCGTAGACCAGTTTGACAAAATCCCCACTGAACTCCCTGCCCTGGGCCAGAAAGGAAGCTCTCCAGACCCTCTTCTGTTTTCATGCACAAGGGGAAATAGGTGAGCTGAATAAGCATATGAGTCCAGTCTGTGAAATAAACAGCTCATAGCTATGTGCATGGGGCATGGCAAGAAAGACTCATTCCTGCCAGCCTCGGCAACGTGTTGGTACATGTGGTATTGCACTCCAGTTGGAAAAGCCGATGGAGCACAGGGCAAAGGCAACTATTCCCCCCCCCCCGCATGTGTGGGAATAACAAGCACACTCTCCTTAAGATAGCACGGCACACATGACTTGATTAATATGCCACCAGTGTGGCAAGGCTGAGGCTGTGGGCAGTTGATCTAGAATACAATATTGGGATTGGTATGTGGGAGGAGTGAAAGTAACAGGCAAGCTCTACTGGGAAATAAGGACAGGAAATTTAAATGAATGTGATGAGGCTAAGGCTACATACATACCATACATTCATTTAAAGCACATGATGTCCACCAAGGTATCTTGGGAGTTGCAGTCTACACACAGAGCTACAATTCCCAGCCTTAACCTTAACATACTGCAGTTCCCAGGATTCTGTGGGGAGAAGTAATACACTTCAAATGTGCTTTAAATGCCTGCTGTGTATGCACCCTGAGGCTATGGATCTACAATATATCACAGATCTCCAGTCCATGATTGCCTCATTCAACCTTATGCTTTCACACCAGGGCCCAGGCTGATAGCGGCACTCCTACAATGCATCTTAGGGTTATCTGGGGCAGCCCTACCATTAGGCAAAGTGAGGTGACTGCCTCAGGTGGCAGATTCTAGGAAGTAGCAGAAGTCTCTCCCAGCTGGTCCTCCGAAACTACTGTGCCCACATGGCCTATCCCAGGCCCTCTAATATGGCCTGCCACCTCAGATATGGTGCAGGACATTATCCCATCACCAGTGCTGAAGTTAGATTCAACTAGCTGGCTTCTGAAAGTGGAACAAGGAACAGGCAAGATATTGTCTGTCACCTTGGGCCGACATTTTGTGGTGATTTAATATGGATTTGCTGGGATAGACAGTATGGTTGAAGACAGCATGGTAGAATGGTGGTAGAAAACCAGTGGAGCGCCAAGATTTTTGGACTGTAACTCCCATCGTCCCTGACTAATGGCTATGCTGGAAGGGGCTGATGCGAGTTGAAGTTCAACAACAACTGGAGGGTACCAGCTTCCTCACTTCAGCTGTAGCGCTTACAGTCCTTGCTCACCTCCTCTCCCACAGGAATACTATCCATGACTCCATAGTTCTCACCAACTGGATTCATCTGACTATTCCAACATAGTTTCCTTGCATTTTTTAAGCCTTCCCCTACAAATTCTGCTCTTCCTGTTCTGGATGAGGTTGCCCTCCTCACAAAAAAAGCAGGTACACACTTTGTTGGGTACTTGATCTTGTTCTGTTGCTGGAAGCTCAGTTGGCCTTGGTGGTCAACTGACCACCTGACATAATCTGATTCACCAGCTTTGGCCATTCCTGCATTGTGATAGCTTAGCTAAGGTGATCATTGCTCTGGTAACTTTGCAGCTGGAGTACCATAATGTGTTATAAGTGCGTCTGCCTTGATGATGTGTTCAATGTGTACTCAGAAGTGTCAATTAGTTCTGAGTTCAGCTACATGAATTCTGTCTGATGTGGGTAGGTTACGCCATATTACACCAAATCTTCAAGAATTACAGTTCTTCAAGAAATACAGGGAGGAGTGCTCTTTCAGGTAGGCCTGTGCAATAACGTCAGTGGAGGCAGTTCTTTGAGTGCCATCAATGCTGAAGTGCATTGTGCTTGCGTGAAGGAGGGGGGCCCTTCTCTGATGTCCCATTGGCTTTGGAATAGGTCCCTTGAGAGACTAGATTAGTATTGGCCTCCTAATCTTCTCAGCAACAGGTTAAAACTTCCTTATTTACCCAAACATTTTAAGTGGGTTACATTTGTCTCTGGTTTACATTTGGGCTAGTCGCCACTCTCTTTTAGTTTTTTTAAATTAAATATTGTTTTGTTTGTATTGTGCTTTGTGACTGTTGCGGTTGTATCCCACCCTGCAACCTACTGGGATGAAGAGTGGTGTGAAAAACTCCATTTCTGATAAGATCACTCATAGCCTATTTACCATCTCCCAGAGAGAGTTAAATGCTGTATATTCCAGCTTAGAGTTTGCCTTTGGGAAGGCTAACTCATCCCAGAAGTCCAAGCTTTCACTACACCTGTGCCCCCACTTAATAAAGCTGCCCCTTAGCTTCATAACCTCCCCTGCCATCCTCAGAAAGCAAAGCTTTGCCTTGGTCTTCATTACACACAAGCATCCGGCTCTTCCTCTTTGTGGCCTCTTTCTCCCCTTCCTACCTCCTCCGTATTGTTTTTATAGCAGCCACCAGGGCTTGGGTACACAACTCATGCCTGGCATCTTGCCCACAGCCGTTTCTGGAACAGCAATAGCATAGTCTTGTGGAACAACACGGGGGCCAAGCCT
The DNA here is from genome assembly GCF_027172205.1 of Podarcis raffonei. Classification (NCBI taxonomy): domain Eukaryota; kingdom Metazoa; phylum Chordata; class Lepidosauria; order Squamata; family Lacertidae; genus Podarcis; species Podarcis raffonei. Next base: position 65,570,328 of record NC_070606.1, on the reverse strand, counting down.
CCAGCCCTGCCCAATCCCTCACAGGCACTTCAGGGGTGGGAGAATTAAAACATATAAATGAAATGCAACCATTTGTCTTAATCTCAGTGTTTGGACCAGTCTTTTCTGCAGTTCGAAAGCAAAAAATCAATATTTTCATTTTCATTTACCTGAGTTGTAGACATTGACTTTCCAGTAGGAGGTGGACTGGTGGTGCAAAGCATAACAGATCCTGTTTTGGGTGGGGGCTACGACAAGAGAGGAGCTGGTGGGACGAAAGTAAATAAGCTGCCACTCCACGAGATGCAAGCTATGTCTGGAATGCAATAAAGCACTTTGCTGGCGACTGCCTTGAAATTTACAGCAAGGAGTGTACAATTTTTCCAGGAAGGCGCATGTCTTTGAGCGCACAACAGGGCTGCTCATGGGACACTGCTGCTGTGTCCTCACAACATTTGGTGTGGTCTTCATCATTGTCATGGGCTGAGTCTCCTGGTGCAACATTCTCCTCTTTGCCTTGGCTGTGTACACACTCCTGTTTCCTTTGCATTCAGTGCACTCCCACTGCTAGCTTGGGAAGTGGTGCATGCACATTGTTAGCCACAATCCTTATCTATCCTATCTCTATCCTGATGTTTCTTGTGGAATATTGCAAGTGTTTCCCTGCAAACTGGCTTCAATCCAAAATGAGGAAAGGAACAACCTAGCTGCGTTTTAAGATGATGGTGTGTACAGCCTCTCTAGACTCCAGTGGGAGTAAGGAAAGTGCCTCAATATCCTGGGGTATCGAGTAGTATGGACTGGTGGCATTGTCCGTTTCAGGGTCAGGGCTAGTATCTCCCTGGAATATGTAAATAACAATGGAATTTCCCCAGTGACAAAGAGGAGGTTGTGGGTGACAGGAAAAGGCTCTGCCTGGGACCTTGGAGAGCCATTGACCATCAGTCAATAATGGATGAGATGGGCAAAGTGTTTGACCTGGAAGAAGGCAGCTCTTTCTGTTCTTTAGAAATTATCTATTGTCTGGACTCAAAATACATCACCATCTTTTTATCTGCCTCCCATAAAAAGATTAATCCCAAAGAGACTTTTTGTTAGGAATGGGAAAGAAATTTGGTTTGGTGCACGTTCCCAATCTGTACTCCCTGAAGTAATATGCCAAGCAAAACACAGCTATCCTTCAAAATTCACACTTCTCTGAATTTTGTGGTGCAGTTCTCCAACAAAAAGATGTGTGTGCCAAAATGCGCCTATCGGGATGAAAATATGCACAATCGCATATAGAAATGTGGGTTGTTATGAGAAATGAACAATAAAATACAGATGAATTTTCATGAGGAAACGCATCATAGACCGATTCAGAAATGTGGCAAACTGACTTAAAGCTAGAAGAAAGAGAAACTGATATTGTAATGGCTTGGTCCCAATGCCCCAGTGAAACTAAGCTGAAGAAAAGAAATGATGACTCTTTCATTCCCTGCTTATTCCTCTGTCTCTTTCCTCCCCTTCCTCTGTTGTTTCTCTTGCATCTGTTTTTAGATTGCGAGTCCACTGGCGTAGAGACTTCTCAACCCCATTCTTTGTAAAGCACCATGTACATACATTGAGTTATTTTAACAGCAACAATAAAGAGGCATTTCTGAACAATCAACCAGCAAAGGGTGGTATCCAACCAAGTAGTTCTGTTGGCAGAAAGAACTCTGGCTGTGCAATGGGATTTTCTCTCTGGCTCCACACCTTCCACTAATCTGCTCCAGAGGATTGGGAGGGGGGGGGGGAATCCAGAACAGATATAGGGGGCACATGGGGATGAGCAGGCAAGGGTGAGGGAGGGGAGTTCCACTATGCGCCCAGAAGTCCTTGCACTAACACAGTGTTTCACAAAGTGGGTGATACTGTCCCCTGGGGGGGGGGGCACTGGAACGATCTGGGTGGTAGTAGCCTTGGGTGCAATTGGGGGGCATTGAATAAAAATAAGGGGGTGGTGGAAGCATAAAGAAAGAAGAAAATTTTGAATAACCTTTTGTACATGTTTTGTCTGTTGTGTAATGATGCTTACTGATGTAACATACAGTCGTAGCGATGACTTTCTTTTCCATACATAAAAGAACACAAATTTGTCACCGCAACTTTCTGTTTGTTTGCTTAAAGGTGGTAGATTTCCAGGGAGTGCTGATTATTTATTTATTTTCTGAAAAAGGGGTAGTAGGCCAAGTTTAAGAACCTCTGGACTAACAGAACTACCTACCTCATTGAATACAGCCCTTAGTGTCTGGTGATAGTGACAGGGCCTTCATGTGATCACTCCATATCTTTGAGATTTCCTTCCCAGAGTGGTTCACCTGAAGCCATCTTTACATTTCTTGATGCCAAACAAAAACCATTCAATTTGCTCAGGACTTTAAGGATTTTGCTTGCAGATTTTTAGCTGAATAATTATTGCCTGTTGCAATTGGTTGTATATGCACTTGCTTTATTGAATTTAAATGTTTTGTCTGTAAGCCGCTCTGGGAGCCATGGCTGAGAAGCAGCTAACAACTGCTTTTTAAAGTATTGTGTCCATTGGATTATGAGCCTGCGGGAAAAGACTGTTTTATCCTTTAATTACTGTGCAGTGTTTAGAAAATTTTAGGTGCTTTGTACATAGGTGGTGATGGCAGTGAGAACTACTCCAACTGCCTGTTGCCCTGGGAATGAACAGCTGAAGGGAGACACACTCTGACCACTGGCCAGGACACCAAGGGACCCTGGGAAGTTGCACCCCCTGCCTCCCAGGGAAAGATTATGGCAAGGAAGACACCACCATGGCTCCTTCCATCAGTCAATAAAGATGCAGCTGCTCTCATGCTTGCTTTCCTCTTTCCTCCCAACTCCTGTTTCCTTTTGTGTTGTGTCTATGAGGGCTATGACGACGTAATGAAATCAGACATATTTTCAAAATTAATATTTATATAATAATAATAACAATAATAATAATAATAATATTGTACTGCACTTTAGCATGTTATGGGAATGAATATTAACTAATACAATTACAGCTAACACTATGAAACATATACAGTGGCACCTTGGTTCTCAAACACCTTGGTACTCAAACAACTTGGAACCCAAACACTGCAAACCTGGAAGTAAGTGTTCCGGTTTGCAAACTGTTTTCGGAAAACGAATGTGCTCCGTTTTGAGTGTTACACTTCTGTTTTGAGTGCCACACTTCCGTTTTGAGTATTATGCTTCCGTTTTGAGTGTTACGCTGAGGGCTGTTTTTGCTATTTATTTTGCGGTTGTTGTTTTTTGCGGCTTTTCTGTTTTGTTTCTGTGACTGTGTGGAACCCAGTTCAGCTACTGATTGATTGATTGATTGTGTGACTGCAGTACATTGCTTATTGCTTTCATTTTATGGATCAATGGTCTCATTACGTAGATGGTAAAATTCATGTTAAATTCCTTTTTTAGGGGTTGTTTTTAAAAGTCTAGAATGGATTAATCCATTTTGCATTACTTTCTGCGGGAAAGCGTGCCTTGGTTTTGGAATGCTTTGGTTTTGGAAGAGACTTCCGGAACGGATTAAGTTTGAGAACCAAGGTATCACTGTACACAACTAATGAATAACTAATAGGCTGCTTTGGGGTCTGTCCTGGAGCCCTAGGGCTGACTGGGATTCCTCTTCCTTTCTGAGCTTGTGCAATAATGTTTCTGCCATGGGAGATGGTCTTCCTAGGCTGGCACATTTCTTAATGTCTGGGTGGTTATTTTTAACGCAGGTTTATGCAGGGAAACCAGGCATGCTCTTTAGAGAAAGCATCCATGTGTCCCAAGGCACATCTGCCTCATTCTTGGAAACAGGGTCAGATTCCTCGGCTCTCTGAAGGGTGATGGCCATCGCTTGAAATACATGTCTAGTTGCTATAAGTGGCTTCAAGATCATGTACACACAGACGACTTTCTATTTTCTACAAGACCATCTCCACTCCTTGACTCGGGGACATGTTTACAGCCCCTCCTTGTAGGGACATGTAATGGCACGTACCTTACTGATGGGGAAGCCCAGAGAGAAAAGGAATGGGTGGGTATCACACAGAAAGATTTGTTGGCAGATAAATTGACCTGCTTTTCTTGCTTGCCCCACTTTGAATCTTTATTCTCACAGAGATGATGTTGGTAATGAATCATATATCTGAAAGAGATCCAGTGCTTTCATTAGTCTAAACCCCCACCTGCAGTGTACAAGGGCATGGGTAGGCAAACTAAGGCCTGGGGGCTGGATCCGGCCCAATCGCCTTCTCAATCCGGCCCACGGACGGTCCGGGAATCAGCGTGTTTTTACATGAGTAGAATGTGCCCTTTTATTTAAAATGCATCTCTGGGTTATTTGTGGGGCCTGCCTGGTGTTTTTACATGAGTAGAATGTGTGCTTTTATTTAAAATGCATCTCTGGGTTATTTGTGGGGCATAGGAATTCGTTCATTTTTATTTTTTCAAAATATATACCAGCCCCCACAAGGTCTGAGGGACAGTGGACCGGCGCCCTGCTGAAAAAGTTTGCTGACCCCTGGCCAAGGGTGTCAGGTGTGAGCCAGCATGTCCTCAGTTCAAGTCTTACCTTAGCTGTGAATTTCTTAGGCAGCCTGAGGCTGGAGGTGGGCAGGTGTTAAAAATGATCTATTAGTAGCTCTCTGGATGATTTGCAGCAGATCAAGAAAGTTTTCTGGCTCTCAATAACACTAGCAATAACAAAAAGGCTGCTAAAATAGAGATAAATGGGAAAACCATTTGTGTGTAAAAGGACTGTGAGCTAAGTTCTGCTACCATAAACAACTTCCCGTGTTAAATGCCCTGTTACTTAATTCTAAGTCACTATTGTGCATTTTGACCACCTAGTGATTTGCTCCTAATGAAGTGTTGCACAACACTTGACTTTCCCCATAAGAATTAGTGGCAGCTGACAACTTACTCCTGGTCCAGTGCATACATATGGCTCAGGGGAACTAGTAAGGCTCCTGCTCTCCCAGCCTCAGTTGCTCATCCATAGAATGGGAACATTAGGAATCAGGGTGAGGTTCTGGAATTTCCACCAAAGGGAAGCTCACTTGGCCTCCTTTGTTTAATGACTTCTGGTCTCACAGTAAAAAGCTTCCTTTTCAGGAAGCTTTCAGGGTCAAGGGGCTTTAATTCTGCAGGAAACTGTTTAAATGGATGGTGTTTTTTTTAAAGAGAAGTGTTCAGTGCTGCTTTAGATTTTGCCTTCTGCATTTAGTTTTTCCATTTGTGTGATCACAAATAGATGGTTTTTATGGGTCTTTTGTTGTTGATGCATGTAAGCCATTTTAGACTCTTTTTTGAGGATGAGTAGGATATATATATATATATTAAACAATTGGGTTACCCCACTTTTTCTTCTTCTTCTTGTGTGGCTCCTGCACTTTGAATTGCCAGGAATTCAGCAAGTGAAACTGTTTCATCAGTGCATGGCAGCAAAAGCTTTGCCCACTGAATTCCTATTCGTCATGTGGTGGCGAAATGCACGAGACGAGCCCTGCCAGAGAGGTGGGGGAAGCGGCAACACCTTCTTTGACCCACTTCACAGGGTTGTTGCGCATAACAACATAATAAGGGCTGTCAATGCCTCTGCAAGTTACAAATGTTATATAACAATAAGTCATAGCTATGGGAGCCGGTTGCTTCTCGTAGGTTTTCCTCTTCGCACTAGGCGGTTGCTTGCAACACACCCTGGTTTGCAAGTTGAGAATAGAAAGCTTTCCCTCCCTTCGAGGAGAGTCTCTCTGCCATCATCGTCGTGGATCCTGCCAGCTCTTCTGCTCCTGCTTTGAACTTCTGGAGGTTGGAATCTTACATTCCAAACTAAGCTTGGAATCAGCCATCAGTGAGATGGTGCTGATAAGAGCCTGCATTCGGAGAGATAAGGAACTTAGGAAGGCATGGGTGTGAATTCTGATTCACACAGTTAGGAAATCTTTGAATGATTCAGAAGAACTAATGAAGTTGGACTGGCGAGACCTTACTTACTTACTTACTTACTTACCTACCTACCTACTTATTTAATATACTTCCCTATACCTGGAAGTTTCAGGGCAGTTCACAGAACAAAATCAGAATATAAAACCACAAAATAAAACCACCCTACATAATTGATCACAAGACGCAACACACACACACATCATTTGAATGGCAATGCCCATCAACTTTGGGCTCCCCCAGCCCCCTCAGATTTTTTATGGGTGGGCAAAAGGACCTCAGCCCCTAGCAGTTGGCTCCTATGGTGGGTGGGTGGGTGTGAATGGGAGGGAGAGAGAGAGAGAGAGAGAGAGAGAGAGAGAGAGAAAGAAAGAAGACTTCAAGATCTTGCAAATGTCTGGTTAACTTTCCAATGGAGTCTCTTGAGTCACCGTGATATGACTGCTTCATCATTCATTGAAGACTAGGGCGGCGTGGAGATCATTTGTGGTCAGTGATGCAAAGCACAGTGAAGCACCAACAAAATATGTGCTACACACTCAAACCTCCTTCCCATACCACTGTTTAGACTACAGGGTAGTGTTGTGCTGTGTACTTGTTGGCCCTGACCCAGCACGGACTGCACACGGAAAAAGGTATGCACATGTGATTAATTGTGTCGAGAATGTGGATGGGATTTTCTATCTCATTAAGAGCAATGCGGTGTAGCTGGACAGAACCTGCACTCAGATGCTTATTCACACTGCATAATGCCCACAATTCCTCACCAGTGAGTGCCACTTCCACAAGCAAGCCTTCCTTACCAGATCAAGGCACTTGTCTTTTTCAACTGTGTGAATGTTCTGAAGAATATGATTTATTACAGTTCCCTCTTTGCTTGACAATTCCTGCCAATTATATTAAGGGGAAATTCTAAAAATTAACCTGGACCTCCATTACTAGCCTATGCTTGTCAAAGAGACCAGTTACGGGGTTGGCCCTACCATTAGGTAGAGTTAGACAACTGCTCCAGGTGACAGGTGCTTCAGTGGTGGCAGTGAGATGCTGGAGAAGAGAGCTGTGTATCCTACATATCCTGCCATGCACCAAGTTAGCTGGCTATCCTCAGATGTGATGGAGAAGGCTGTGTTATGATCAGTGTTGAAGTAATAGTCAGCTGCCTCTCTCATCAGTTTCTGCATGTAGACTAGGCAGTGCCATTTTGGCCTATGCCCCAGCAGCTAAATGTCTTTGGCTGCCCATGACCAGTTACTTTTGAAAAACAGGAGTATATTGTCACAGGCTACATGCGCCCAAACTTTCACATGTACATGGAAACAAGGAAGGAAATGTGAGCTGCTATTCTCCATAAACGTGATTTATGCCTTTAGACTAATGACCATTTGTTGTTCTCTTTCTCTCTCTTTTTTTTAACTACCAAAAAAAGATGGGTGACCCAGATTTCAGGATAGGAAGATCTGTTGCAACAGAGCTCAAGACTCTCGTATCTTTATCAGCTACATAGAAGAGTCAGGTGGCCATATCATATTGCAGTACCTGCCCAAATTCATTTCCCTAACCATTAGAGGCCGTTCCTCTATCATATATGATCACCCTTGGTGTTGGACCACTTACAATCATTTATTGGGCATTCCCAGAGCTACCAAGTAATCTAAAGATTCCAAAGGTCCATCTCTGAGGTAAGCAGGCTGTGGCCTAGCCAATATCTAGAGAATAAGCCACCTGAGACACCCAGGTAGTTTAAGGGGGAAAGGACAGGATACCAATGCAACAAACAGATAAACAATGTCCCCATTGCCTTTAAGAAATAGACAAGGGCCTCCATCCCTTATTTCTATACCCAAAGGGCCAATCCTTTACACCAGGGAGGGGGAACCTGTGACCCTCTGGATGTTGTTGGACCCCAGCTGCCATCAGCCTCAGCCAGCATGGCCAATGGTGAGGGGTGAGGGGAGTTGTAGTCCATCAACAATGGTGGGAGCATAGGTTCCCCATCTCTGATGTAGATAAATCCCACTGAACTCTAGAAGACTAACTTCTGAGTAGACATAGATAGTCTAGTGAAACCTAGACCTGAGCATCTTTAGTGATTATATACATTCAGAGAAACTGGCTTTTAGGACCTAGGATTAAAACATGGGCAGGGGGAAGAATAGGGCTTTATAACTGGTGGGAATGATCCAGTTGCCCACTCTAATCCTCCTTTCCTCTTCCCATGCATGATGCTTCTTGTGCAGGAGATTCTTGATAACAACTTCCTTTTCCGGTTGGCAGTCATCCTACAAGTGGAGAGCTGTACTCTCGGGAGGGCTATGCGATAGCATTTTTCCCAGAAGATGCACGGCTTAGCAATACAATACATGTAAATGAAACCATAGGGTGACTCATGGCTTCTTCAGACCATTTCATGAGAGACTCAAAAGTGAGAAGCTCAAATATGAATGAGTCTGTGCTTACTACACATGGATTAAAACTTGTAGAGCTGCTCAATAGCTGTTCCTGCTGTTACAGAAACAGTGGAGGAAGGCATTGTTTGTTTATTTCATGAAATTTATGCACCGGTTGATTGTAAACAAAAAACCCTCAAAGTGGGTCAAACATTGAAAACAACCATTAAACAATTAAAAACAACTATATAAAGCATTCCAAAAAAATTAAAATCCAATCAAAGACAGATTAAAACATATCTCAACTTTCTACATGCCTGGGTAGGCTTCCCTAAGCAAAAATGTTTTTATCAGGCACTCCCTTCCATTGGCTCCCAAGACAGACAGATGTGTCAACCAATAAAAGCTTTCATGGTTTGCCCCCAGAGTCCTGGGAAATGGGATTTTCCAGGGGCTATGTGTGTTAAATGTGCTTTAAGGGTATGATGTGGATGTGAACACAAAGGGTATCTCAGTTTAACAGCAGAAGAGGTGCAAAGGTGTCAGAAGCCCGGGTCTTTCAGCTGGCTTCATTTGCAAATGAGCCTCAACCTCTTACCTTAATCTGAATACCTCATCACTTAATGTTCTCCTTGACTGATGGCACATTGCTCATTTGCTTGAGCATCATGTGACAAATCTTTTATTTATTTTTTTAAAAAGAAATACCGTAGATATTTCTACACACATATGCTTACATTCCATCTATATGTGGAGCACAATCAGTTTTTTAAAAGCTTTGTTTGGAGAGAGACCACTAACAGTCACAATCGGTGTCGATCAGTGTTCACCTTGGTGAAAGGTGAATGCATCAATATCGCTTTGCTCGGGTCTTAAAATAGCTAATCTTTTTTTATTATTACAATAAATAAGGTTGTCCAGCTTATCACTATTTATTTCGAAGAAGGAAAGGGCAGAAAGATTGTTTAAGCATTGTTTTCCTCTCTTTAATAACCCTGTTGGCTCCTTACTTGAATTCTTCAGGTTAATCACAGCACATACCAGGGCCAAATGCATTGTTAATAGTTACAGATTAACCACCAAGGTCAGTGTCTGCAGGATACAAACTGCTATGGCAGAGCAGAAAATGTCAGTGGACCTTAACAGGACATTTTGGACGTGTACCCTTCCCTGCAGTGGAATGCAACTGTAAACTCTATGTCTGTTTGCGCATATCACTGAGGGCACAGTGGTTACTATCTCTACCAACTTGGTGGAATCCGCCTAACACACATATAGTGTTTCCACAGCCACACAGATTGTCCCTTTGTTATATTTATTGTGTTAACACTTAGGAGCCCAACCAGAAACTAGGCCCTCGGGACATGAAACGAAAAGGTAGCCGGTGTCTTAGCTGAATTATAGCAAGGGCCGGCAACCTTTTTGGGCCTGTGGACACATTTGCCATGGGCGCCAGTCACTATCTGTTTGCTGTGCACGTTTTGTAGCATAAAATGGCAGCTGCGAGGGTGTGGCATAATCAAAGATGGCTGCTGCTTCTAAAAGAGCAGAAAAAGAGACAGGAACAAAAACCAGTGTGGGCACTCTCAGGGACTGGCTGGATGACAAGGAGTGGTGGGAGGCACCAGCCAGGGAATGCCCAAGGGAGATCCCGGAGGAGGAAGGCTCAGAGCTCGGGGATTGGTGGTGGGACACTGAGGAGAGGTCGGGGGAGCAGTTTTGGGAGGAGGTCTGGATACCGATGGGACAACAGGTTTAGTGAACAGGAGGAATCTGTGAGGGAGCAGTTCAGACTCCAAGGCTGAAGCAGAGGAAGAGGGTTAAGATATTGAATAATCCCTGGGGTCTCCCTCTCCTGTTGCGACAAGCTCCCCTCCCCTCTGGTCTCCAAGAACGTGCAGGATCATGAGGAGAGCAGAACAGAAGCCAGAGGTGTGCAGACACAGTTCGAGACTGCTTGGGAGAGGAGGAGCCTTAGCAGGAGTGGAAGGCAGGGACCTCCAGTCCTGGCAACTACTCTATAGGAGCAAGACCTACTGAGAAGTGTTGCTGAGCTATTATGCAGTTTACTTGAATAAAGAGCTAACTTCAGTGTCAACTGACTCTGCTGCTTCTTGCTGACCAGCATCTGACTCCAGCCCTGACAAGCATGCACCTTCATGAATGAAAGAAAGGCACTTACACCAGCCCCTGCCACACTCACTCTGAGAGTCTCCTCCACTGTTTGGATGGAAGGTGGGTGTCCAATCCCTGGAATGAAATGAAATGTGGGATTATTTAAGGGGCCATGTTCAATGTAGGGAAGGCCAAGCCAACACAAACAAGAGATGAGCAGGAAAAGCAAATCAGCTATTGTGTATCACGTTTTTTTAAAGGATATTTACTGAGACTTCACATGGGTCATAGCAAGTACAGTACTAGTGGGCAGACTGGTACCTGCAGCTGCTGGTCTGGTAACTGGATACAGCAGACTATCAAGGCACAACAGATGGTACTGGACAGCATCAACATCCCAACTGCTCAGCCACCCAGCGTTTCCAGTGCTGTTAAAGTTGCTGGTGACATCCAGCATATCTTATCTATACATATAATAAAATGTAAGAGTGTTGTCACGCTGCAGTTCACTTGGTGACAGATGGATGGTACTGCAAACTACAGCATGTCGAGGGGTTGTGGGTGGGTGACCGAGGTGGGAGACAGCCAAAAGAGGCTATGGCTCTGCTCCCCTGGCTCCTCTGCTTGCTAGGGGTCCCAGGATCCAGACCCCCAGGCTGACTGGCTCTGCTGCCAGCCACCTTCTTCCTCCTTGGTCAGCTTTGGGGATCCACTGCTTCTGCTGCTGCCAATTTGGATGAAGAATTGGGCTTGCAGAAGGAGCAGTGCAAGGAGGAGGAAGCCATGGCTTGGGATGAAGATTCAGTCTGGATAAGGCAGTGGCAGATTTACAGGCCAGCCAGCTGGCCACCACTTCTGGCTTCCGTCCTGAATTTCAATGGTACTACTGTCAGGAGGACTAACGCTGTGTGAAAAATGGACTCGACACATTTTTCACTTGCGTATTATAGTGCTTTTTTATTTTCTTGTTTAAAATATCAAAATTACAAATGCAAAGTATAATTTGGTTATGATTTCCTATACATAGTTTGCGACTTTCTATAGTTTTTATTTTTAATGAATAAAGAGCTTTACTTTCATTATATTTTGTATAAAATAGTTTATATTACAGTATTACAAGAGGGTGGTATCACATGCTTGAGGGAACCTGGAGATTTGCAGAAGTACTAAACCACCAACCCAACCCAACCTTACAGGAATCCATCTCACAAAGGATGCTCATCATCTTGCAAGTCTTCTTCGCATTTTAGCTGTGCTCTCCCATCACCTAGTCCTGTGCAGATCTTGTCTGGCCGCTCATCTGCCTTTCGGCAGGAAGTGCTAAACTAATGAGTGCCAAGGAATTTTCCAGTGCTGTCTCTAAAAACTTCCAGTGAGTAAGACTGCCCAACCAGGTTGTTCCACCAATTTCTCAGACAGGAAGCTTCTTCTCATGCCCAAGTCGAATCAATCTTCCCTGCACTTCAGCTCATTGTTCTGTGATTTTTGTTACATTTCCTAAGTGGTGTTATAGGAAGGACAGAGAACCTGCAAAGACCAAAGGCTATGGTCAAGTCAGAGTTGAGGGACCCTTGACAGAGTGAAGTTTGGTAGGCTCAGTTCTTCATTAGCTCCACCTCATCTAGTGCAGGTTTAGCGCAACAGCAGGCAACAAAGAAATCATCATTTAAACTTTCCCACTACCCAAGCCAGGTACAGTGATGGTGTGATATATAAATTTGAAGTCTTAATCCAAAATTTCATGGTTAATGAGCCAAGGGATTCCCTTCTCCCCAAACATTTAATTGAATGTATTAATTTTGGCCCACTAAAGCCTACCCTAAAAAAGGTAGTGAAAACAAGACCACGGTTCCAAAAGACCCACAAGCAGACTGGGGTGAGCAAGGGCAATTCTATAATTGTGGAGCTGCCAACAAGAATAACTTTTTATGCATGCCTGCAGTCTGAATATGTTGCATGAGTAATGTTACCAACATGCTCACAGTGCATTCCAAAGAGCAAATGTAGCAAGCTGATTAGCGTGTTGGACCTGGAGACATAAATCCTTGGTGACCTTGGGCCAGTCACCTTCTCTCAGCGAAGCCTACTTCACAGGGATGTTGTGAGGGGGGGAAATGTGGAGGAGACGTATGCATAGATGCCACTGAGCTCCTTGGGCTAAGGAAGTAGGTCCTATACATGTCTATTCAGAAGTCCCATTAAGTTCAATGGAGCTTAATTCCAGGAAAGTGTATAGGCTACAAGTCCATACACTTACCTGGAACTGAATTCCATTGAACACAGCACAGACTTGCTTCAGAATAGAAATGTATATGATTAGGACTGCAGAGAGAGAAAGAGGAAGTAGCTTCTCAGGTAAATTCCACCCTCAAGCTGTTTATAGAGCTTTTATGAAGGAAGTTGTGGATTGCGCCCAGAAGACAACAGGGAAGCACGACAAGTGTTACAATGTGTGGATTTATTGCCCTTCCCCATCACAATGGCATAGAAAAGAAACAGTCTCGCAGTTTATTAGACAATATTTATTTATTATTAAAATATTGTTATACCAAGTGGAATGCTACAGCAATCTCGGTATAGGGCGGCATAATAAAACGGTCAGGTTTGCGTTTAAATACTTAAGATAACTTAAAATGCACCCAAAATAAAGGGAAAAAAACACCCCTCACTGTCTTTGGCAGAAAAAAGTTCACAGCACAAAAATACTTAAAACAGGAATACCAATATTAATGCAAAATATATTAAGCTGTGTATCTTTCTCTCATAACTTTTTTGCTGTTTTTTTTTTTTACTTTGTAAACAATGCACAATAACTGAACACCTTTTTACATACTTATATGAAGGGGGATTTTTTTTTATTAAAAAAAAATGCAGTTGTCCAGCAAATGCACACGTTTAGCAGAGACAAAGGTGTGTGAAGGCAGAATCAAGAAAGCACCAAGGTTTGGTGAATATTGCGACTGACTACTGCCAGAAGCCAGCTGTCAGTAGGCAGGGGAGTGTAAAAGGCTCCTGCGTCTTACTGCAGATTCTGGAGTGGTTCTAGAGAAATGATATACCAGTAATCAGTCCTTGCCCAGAACTTTTTCTTAAAGGCACATTCGTGACACAAAGAATCTGCATATTCACTCGCATCATTCCCACAAATGCCCTTTTTCTCTTTTAGAAAACTACTACTAGCTGCTGGCCACATTCTCCACTTCATAAACACACAAGGCTCCAAGCACAAACCCCCACACACATACCGCACCATACTTCCCTCGCTCTCTTGAAATAGTTCCAATTCATTTCTAAATGATTTTCACCTGCAAATCAGCATCGCTCAGATCAGTGAGAGGCCCAAACCATGATCCTGCTTTCAACCACATGGCATTCTCTGCTGATGGGAATGGCACCAGTTTTATACAAACTGGGGATCAGGGCCATTCATCCCAATACAGCTGTGCTAATCTATACCACATGGGATGCCTCTGCCTTAAAAAAAAGAAGACAACGGCTTGGAAACAGCAATCCAGGAACAGAAGCACTTGGCTTGTGGCTGCTGTTCAAACAAAGAGCAGGGAAATTCCAGTCTGAAGCATCATGGGAAATTGCTTCAAAGGAAATGGAATCTGAAGGACTCTGAAGGCGGATATTTAACTCTGGACAAACAGGATATGAAATGGAGGAAAAGAAAAAGCAAACACTGAAGAAATTCTGAAAACAAAACAAGGAGTGGGGGGGAAAACTAGTTTAAGTGATGTGGAGCAAAGAGAGAGATCAAGCAGATCCACTGCAGATATCATAAAGGGGACAGGAAAAGCCAAACAGAGGGGCGGTGGCTGAAATGTTCATTACTATTTGGGCTTGTTCTTATATAAGTTATTTACAAAAATAAAGACAGAGATGGGACCCATCTCCTCTATTCCTCTTTCCCCAGTACCTGTGACAGGCCATGTGCTACCCCCCAGGCAATGGGAACACACTGCTAGCAACCCCCAGTATCGGCAGCAGTCTTTCTGCCTGGGAGCTGAAGAGTGGACGGGGGGGGAGTGGGGAGGGGAGAAGGTGCAAGGAATTCGTTCTAGCCACACCAAGCACCAGACAAACACTCTTTGCTTACAACAGCTTACACTTCAGGTCCAGGTACCTGCCAGGAGCCCAGTGATTCAGGAGTATCAACCCGTTTGGTGCCAAACCCCAGCATGGCCCCCCCCCCCGCTGCTGCCCTGCACTCTGTTGGGCCATATCCAGGCAGCACGAGAGTCCCACCTGGCTTCGCCGTTTGCCTTCCCATCTCTTGGGAACGCCAGTGGCTAAGAAAGTCATGGAGCAGTTGCTTCCGTGCAAGGACTGGCCTCAATTGATGGTGCTGCAGCTGCTGCTGCTCAGTCCACTGGTGGAAGGGAGAGACCTGCCTGGGCAACTGTGAAGGCTCACAACCCAGAGAGGCATGCTGCCGCCACAGCTTTGTGCCTGAAAAAAATCAAAGGATCGGCGTGGGGTTTTCCTTCAAGTCCTTCTTGAAAAGTCTTTGCCCTGCACGCCACACGCCATCCTAATTCTCTGAAGGCTTCCTTCGGTCCTTGCTCTCTTGGTTTGTTACCGTCCCCTGATAAGGCAGCAATCTGCTAAGGAGTGGCAAGATCTGGTCATGTGCTTGGAGGATTCCCACTCCCCAGTTCCTCAGATGAGAATCTCCACCATGTCCGACAAGTCCACGGCTTTAGCAGCTGGCAAAATCTCTGCAAGGAAAAAGAAATACAGCCCATGTTATAACGCAAAGTGCTTTGCGGAGGAGTGCAAAGCTTTGCAAGGCAGCAGTGCAAACCATCAATGACCTCAGTGTGTCTTCTGTAGTCGAACCTTTTATCCTAATGACAGAAACTAAGGGGGTGAGGGAGGCTCAAGAGCCATCTATTGAAAAA
Organism: Podarcis raffonei; assembly: GCF_027172205.1. NCBI lineage: Eukaryota > Metazoa > Chordata > Lepidosauria > Squamata > Lacertidae > Podarcis > Podarcis raffonei. The sequence goes on along the minus strand of NC_070606.1, from coordinate 65,554,967 downwards.
TAACTTGGCAAACAGGCAGCCCGCTGGGGGAAAAAACTTGATGGGCCAAGGCACTAAAACCTGCAGCTCTTGCCTCATGCTAATGAAACACATGTTACATTGACCTAACCATGGGCATCTGTCATTCATTCAACCCACATGTTGGAGGAGGCTGATCAAAACCAGCTCCTAGTATGAAGCTGATGCATGCCTAGGCACCTTCTCTTTGTAGGTTCAAGGCAGGGGATAAATATCTTGGGTTCACAGCTCTGGGTGTGGAAAGAGCCCCCCTCTCAATAGGTAGAGGTAAGTACCATCATCTCTGGAGGGTGGGATGGGTGGAGAGTAGGAGAAGGAAGACACTCAAGATTTCGCCTTCCTGTCTTGAATCCTCCCTCAGAACTTTTCCTCTCTGCGCCAAGCTATTTCAACAATGGGAAGTTGGGGACATCTGGGCTTTATTGTGGAAAAGGGTCTCTAAGAGACTACTAAGGAATTTAGGGAGCTTTAATCAATGCAGCCTTTCCGCATAAGCCTTTGTTTAATCTCCCTTCTCTCCCCCCTCCAAACACACTGCCCCCCCCACTTTCTGCTCCACCTGCTCCTAGAGGATAATCCTGTACCGCATTGCACGAAACTCATGATTAGTCACTATGGCAGGAATCTGGATCCTGGCATTTAGCCTGCTGAAAGCAGCTCTGCGTTCACCTCTTAGTTATGTGAACCTTGCCTGGCATCCCTGGTGGGGGGTGGGGAGGCAGTTCACAGGGTTTACTGCAAGCACAGCTATTAGCAGAGCCCATTAGGAGATTGGCAGGCACTGGGGTAGCCTCACAGCCGCACTCCGTAGGTTAGAGCAACCGCTGGCACTCACCTAGGGAATTTGCTGCACTGCCACTGCTGGCGCTGCTTTCAGGCTGGGGTTCATCACACTGAGTCCCCTCGGGTAAGCCTTCTGTCTGCGTACTCCCATCTTTGCTGCCGTGTTTGGCATGGAAGGCATGAGGGACACAAGCTGATGTGGCGGCTGCTTCTGCTGAGGCTTTGGGTGCTGGAGGAAGGAGAAAAGGAGCCCCATTTAGATGAGCAAACACAATAGAAGTGAGAAGAGGTTTGCAAAATTTGAGGAACTTTCCAAGAATAAGCCCTTGTGTGTGTTTTGGGGTTCCTAGAACTGTATGCTAATACCCTCTTCTGCATTTTATCCAGAACATGAGCATCCACAAGTGTCCAAGCTTTGCTTCCTGAAACGGACTCCTAAGCAGCACAATAACAAGTGGGTGCTAAAGAATGCCAATTCCATATAAAATATAGCTACCATCAAGTGTTTCATGGGAAGCTTAACAGGAGCTAGTAGAAAAAGCACCCTTGTATACATTCTAGATATAGACTCCCTCCCTTTGTCTAGCATCAAGCAAAGCCTCTATTACCTGGACTCCCTCGGGAACCACTTTCACTGACAGAGGCACCTGGCCAATACTGGGTACCAGAAGCGGCAAAGATGGCAGGCACAGATTTGGCAGGCCGCAGGGAGCCCTGGTTAGCCTTGCTAGGGTCCTTGCGAGAGCGCTGCTGTAAGACTTTGATGACAGCATCCTTCTCGAGTATTTGCGCATGAAGTACTTTTAACCTGGGAAGTGAGAGGGGGGAAACACAGTGTGAGGAAAAAGGCGGGATGACATCAGAATATGCAGGAAGCATTCTTTTTGAAGCATCTGAAGATGAACCCTGTGGGATCAGACCAAAGGAAGCCAATCTATTTGAGCATCCTGGTCCATCCAGAGGCCTATGGAAAATTCAGAAGCAGGACAGGTGCTCTAAACCCTGCTGTTGTATTTTGTGGTTCTTGTTTTTAATCTGCAAGCTGCCTTGAAAGACAGGGTATAAATATATATATGATAATAATTGTTTCCCCAGCAACTGACATTCTGAGGCATGCAGATTCTGAAAGTAGCATGCAGCCATTAGCACTCCTAACAATGGAGAAGAACATAAAAAGATCTCTTCTGGATCAGACCAGAAGCCTTTCTAGGCCTTCGGACTCTAGTTCTCCTGCAGCTCAATGGAGATTTCCCTCCAACCCCTGTCTCTGTTTTTCCTGCTGTTAACTAGTTAAGGGACTTCTCAGAGGCACCAGAAGCACAAGCTTGCCTCTGGCATGTTTTTGCAGGATGTAAGCAAAGAAGCCATTTTTTCAAGGCATGCAGTGCGCCAAGGGGACCAATCATTCCCTTTGCGTTAGGACCAGAGCAGTGGACGAGTAACCCTGTATGCCATCTCACGCAGGACTAACCTGTTCTCCATCTCCTGATGTTTGTGGTTTGCCAGCAGCAGGTCCTCGTCAAAGCTGCTGTTGGGCGAGTGGCGCGGGGAGTGGTTGATGATGGTGGTGTCCCGCTGTGCGGCCGCCGTGGCAGCAGCATCCATGGCAAACTGCCTCATGGTGCACTCTTCCAGGTACTTTTGCTCCCACTTGGTCATATCAGCCTCCAGGGCCAAGATCTTCTCTTCTCTTTCTCTCAGCTGCTCAGAGAGCACGTGGGGGTTCAGCTCGGGTGATGCTCCACTAGGGGCTCCCATCTGTCTCTAGATCATCAGTGAGGAAGAGAGGCCCAAGTGAGTCTGCATTCTGGGCTACTGGTGGAAACAGCCTATTAACACACCTACATTAATGTGTTTGGTGTTGGGAATGACCCTGAATTAACAGTGCAAACCCAAATGTGTCCACTTGGAAGTTAAGTTCCATTCACACCACTGGGATTTATTTCTAGGTTATTGTGTATACAACCGTAACCCAAACAACTTTTGAGAATTTGGGCACTTTTAGTTTTAAAGCAATCCACATCTATTAATCGTATTATTTGTAATATTAATCTCTTCAGGATGTGGCTCCAATTTTGCCACCTGAGGCTTCAGGACCCCCAATGTTATTGGACTGGAGATGCCACTGTTCTAATATTTTATAAGCATTTCCTTTCAAGTTACGGAAAAGTGAAATTGATGGGCATCTTTCAAGGGGAAGAAATAGGATTGCAACTCTTCAGAAATGACTAAATAGCCCCAGTTTGGAAGCACAGGGTTGCGCGGCCTTCCTTCTCACCTGCTGAGCCCGCAGCATCTTCAGCTCCTGCTCCAACCGAGTGCGGAGACGCAGTTCCAGCTGCTCGCGTTTTTCGCAGGCAGCTTGGAGCTGGCCCAGTGCCTGCTGCAGCCTCTCCACTTTTTCCACATATGCCCGTTTCTTCCTCAGCTCGTCCTCTGTTTTGGCGGCCCGAGCCTGGGCACTGCTCAGAGCCTGTTCCAGCAGCTCTGCCCGCCGGCGTTGGTCATCGTTCGCGCTGTGCAACCGTGCAACCTCCTGCTCTAGCTTCTCCCTTTCCTGCTGGTGCTCATAATCTGGGAGAGAACATGAGGAAAAGGCAAGGTTGTTACAACCAATCCATGGACATCATTGGGGGCAGGGGGAGAAGAAACACAGCCAAAAGCATCAACCAATAACTTTTAGCCACCATAAACTAAACCAGCCATTCAACAAGTCATGGGGAGAGAAATGAGTGTTGCCTGCATTCTTAGTAGCCATTGACCTTTAACTTGTTTAATTATTCCATGGGGTTGAGGGGGGAAGAGGTTACATTGGACCTGTGCCCAGGAAGCTGACTGACACTATGGGGCAGGGGAGTGTACCAATTTGTGCCAAGATGCTCTCTCTTATACTATGGATCCTAGGTATCAATGCCCTGATTTAGGTGTTCCCACACTGTTCGTTTTCCATGATATGATCATGATGGGGGCACCATGCACATTTCCCACAATGAACAAAAAGAAAAACCTGTGGGAACTTGGCACAGTCATCTGAAAAGCTCTAGTTATTGTTATAATTAACTGTATTTGTAGTCGCTTTCCTCACAAAAGCGAATTGCACGAAAACCAATGTATATACATGCCTAAAATAAATACTACTTAAGTGTTTGCAGTTTTATACCATGCATGTCTGGACTGGCTACAGAGCTGCCTCCCTCATACCTTACCAGGAACCAGGAGGAAAAGAGCTCTGGCAGTTCCTGCATCAGTTCTGGAGATCCCTTCCCCTCACTCGCATAACTCTGAGCAAAGGAGCATCTTCCCAGACCATAAGAAGTGGGGTTGATATAAAGCTGAATCGATACAAGCGAAGGACTGGGGCTTGGGTCCATAATTTAGTTTCAACAATGAAGAGCCACTAACAAAGAGGCCATTGGGGTATATCCCTTTTTACTGCAGCCCTAACAAACTTATGAGGGAGTAAGTTATTTCTGAGTCATTGTGCACAGGGTATCTTGCTTAAGAATATCAGTTTTGCATTTACAAGGCCAGGAAGAAAGATCTGCTTCTGAGAGGGAGCAGGAGAAATCTTCAAGGGCTGAAGGCATTTCCTTAAGTTGGATACTGAAAACTTAAGAACAAGTATTATCCCCATCCCTTGGCAACTATCTCTCCTTTTTCAAAAAATTCAGAACAATAGCAGGAGAGAAGGAGAGAATGAACAAGTTGGGCCCAGGACTCTCAACAGAGGGAGTGTAGCTTGTGTGCTGGAACAGCAGTAACAGCCACTGGAATGCAAAGAATCCAGGTCACACTGATGGCTGTGGTGATTAATGCCTCTAGTTTAAGTGCCAAGAACAGCTTAGCGCTCTCTGGGGAATGGCAAAAAGCTTCCAAGAGAGGATACGCCTCCTCTTCAATCTTAAAGGAACCTTTACTTTTCCTCCCTTCCCAACCCATTCACAGGAAAGCATCAGGAATAAGGACCACACTGTTAAAAAACAAACAAACCCAGCCCAACTAGGTTAGAGCTACAATCACAACAGCAGAAGCCTTTTGAAGAGACTTACTTTGGGCAATAAGTTTTGCCATAGTCCCTTGGTTCCCTTCTTGGTTTTCCTGTGCCCGGCTGGCCAGCTGCTTGTTTGCAGATTCCAACCTCTCTGTGGCAAATTGAAAGAAAATAAATAAATCAGGATTTAATTTATTTCATACAGAGGTTCATGGAGTAATAGAAAGGAGTGGTATAACCTGTCAAGTGATGGCAGTCTGCTACCAATATGTGGTCCTCCAGATGTTGTTGGACTCCAACTCCTATTAGTCCCAGGAAACATAGCCAATGGTCAGGAAATATGGGAATTGTAGTCCAACAGCAACCTGAAAGGCCACAAGTTTCCCATTCCTGCTGCAGACAGTAATGGCAGGGTTGCTGTAGAACCAGCAACACTTTGAGTTCAAAGCCTTGGGACACTCTTACCACATTTTTTGCTTTGTTGGGTTTCTTTATTATATTTTTCTTCTAGTGCCAGGGTATAGAAACTTAGGGGGAGATATCCAACATTCATTATACTAAGAGCATGCCCACAGAAATATATTGATAAGTAATGCAAGTCCATTTATTTCAGGAGGTCTACTCCCAAGCATGGATAATGTCTGATATTACCCAGGGTATTTAATTTTTTTTTATCATGTGGCTTCCAGGGTCTACCAAGCTAAACAATGCAGGTTGGAAAGTTTTCCAAACAATGGTTTGGAGGACTGGATAAGCCATGGGCTTGCACGCTCTTCTGCTCTCATCTGCACAGCTTCCCTCTTTATTGTCAGCTCATAGCTAAACAGATTCCCATAGGCATACACACTGCAAAATCACAACTGGAAGCCCCACAATTTAACAGACAAGATAGAGAAGTCACATGCAAGAGGAGGAGGAAATGCATAAGTCTGTAGCTCATTCACAATTATATGAATAGAGTCAGGGCCTCTCGTGAGCAGACATGCAATTCGACTGCCTGCCTAAGGAGTTTGTTTTAAAGCAGGAGTGGCTAAACTGTGACACTCCAGATATTGCCAGACTCTGAGGTTTTATCAGTCTCAGTCAGAATGGGCAATGGACAGGCATGATGCGAGTTGTAGTAAAACCCCTGAAGGTCCACAGATTTCCCCATCTCTATTTTAAAGGTATACAGGATTGGAAGCTTCAGTCATGCATGCATCTTTCTTATAACAAAAATTTCCTCTACACAGATATTGGGACCAAGGTATACTAGGCCATCTCTGTCATCTTACCTTTCAGATCTCGGTTGAAGTCCTGCAACCGCCGCATCTCTCCATCCTTCTTGTTCCTCATTGCCTTCTCCAACGCCTCTCTCTTAGAAGATGCCTTCATTAGGTTTTCATAGTCTTCTGAAATTCGCTGAATCTCTGTTTCCAGCTAAAGAAGACAGCAAAGAGACTTTAGTTAAAATGAATAGTCTGTATGAGAAGATATATGAATGCCCCTTAGTGATAACTGCTCAAGATATGTACTTTGCACACTGAATGGGAATATAGGCAACCCTCTCTTAATAACTGGAACTTGGGTTCTGAATATGGATTTGAATTTTGTAGGCTGCCTTGATTCATGAAACAAATAGGCTCAGGAAGGCGAAGCACAGGAAAAGCATGAAAAAATGGCAAGGAATGAATAAAATGTAAGATGCAATATACAGGGAGACGTTGTTTACTATGTACCTGTCCCAAGATGCTGTTTCTGAGCAAAACCTTGTCCTTTTGTTGCCAGATTGGTTGTTAATAATACTGCTCCATTACAGCAGTATTTTGCATGTGAATGTATACAAGCAATTAATGGAAAAATATTTACTTTTTAAAAGTTGAGACTTTTGAATTTAGAGTAAATGGACACCCTCACTAAATACAAATTCCAGGAATTAATGAGACAACTCAAGGCCATTAAAATGGTTTCAAAGCAGTTTAAAGTTTGTATGGGACACTTAATTTCATGTAACACACACACACACACACACACACACACACACACACACACACACTTGCCTTCTCACCCAGATATGCAACTAAAATACCAGCCCAAAAAGCTCTCAATGTTTCTGGATTCCACTCCAAGATAAATCAAACAAGCCAGTGTGCAATTCGGATTTCCTAAAACGCTTGTGCCCCATGCTCTGCTGTTTTGCTCAGCTATCTAGCATAAGCTGGGGCTTGAGCTCTCAGCAGTTAACAGGGCTTGGCGCTTATTTTGAAAACAAGCAATAAAATTCACCCTATCACCCTCCCTCTGTTTCTCCCAGAGAGGCTATCAGTGCTAGACAAATCCAAATGGTGCTTGTATATTCTGCACTCTTTCCTTTCCTCTCCTTTTCTCTTCCCTAACCCCTACCCCAGTACCAGCTGGCAGGGTCCTGACATCCAATTATGTGTTCCATTTTTACCCCTTTCCTTTGCAGGCTTGGCACATTCCCTCTGCATCCCCACCTCTGTAGCCCTGGCACGTGCCCCTTACAGTCCCCAAATAACTAGCTAGTTCAAAAGGGAGCAGTCTCACCCTTGGCTGAAGCTGGGACACAACAGGCCTCTCCTTGTGCGCCTTTGCACAAAAGGCTTTCTGTGACTCGCCTTAGTGCAGACCCCAACAGGGAGGGCTTGATAGGGAGAGGGCACAACTGCTAATAGAGGTGGTGAATGGACTCTTTTCTATGCACTCAACAACTGCTGCAGATTAAGACCTGTTGTGTGCTGTGGTGCTTGTGCTCCACAGCTGCTTAATGGGGAGGGGGGGTGTGATTAAACAAAATTAAGGGAGATGTATTTTCACGACAGCTGTTCTGGGGGACAAAAGACAAGAGTCAAAGGATTTCAGGAAATGCTCCTGAAGACAAGGCTGGGGTTGTGAGGCATTTTCTAGGAAGCATCAGGACTGCTCCCAGCCACGATGTCTGGTTCATAATGGCCTGGATATACACTTTCACTACAGCATACCCTCCAACATTTCTCTGATGAAAATAGGGATGTCCCATTCCATAATAATTTTACTATTTATACCCCAGACACTCTTACTGGGTTGCTTTCAACATATATAAAAACAACAAAACATTTTAAAAAAAACTTCCCTATGCAGGATTGCCTTCAGACAGCAATGAAAATAAGGACATCCTACCATACCCTCCAACATTTCTCCAATGAAAATAGGGACGTCCTAAGGAAAAGCAGGACATTCTTGGATCAAATCAGAAACCGGAACGGCTTCTCTAAATCAGGGACATCCCTGGAAAACAGGGACACCTGGAGGGTCTGCTACATCAAGGGGACCAGTTTGAGGCCCATACTCCCTTTTGGGAAACCTTTGAGAGCCACATGCCTTTGACGGCAGGACCAGAGTCAAAATTGGGCTAAGCAACAAATGTAAATTTTAGCTTTGTACAGTAGGCTAGAAACACACCCAGGGTTCTATCATGCATCCATGCAAGCAAGTAAGTAAGTAAGCAGGATGCATTATCAGAGTTCCAAGGAACATTCCAACCAAGCAAAAACACCTGGGGGCGTGTAGAGCAGGACTAGTAAAGTGAATAAACGGGGAGAGTTCCAAGGGCCACATGTGGCCCCCCAGCCCACACTTATGGGCCAGAGCTTGTTGACATGACCACCTTCCTTAAAAACTGAGCCAGTTCTCTGCAGCTAGTCCTAAAATCATACTGGGAGATACATGCTAGCTCTCTAGCCCAATTGGAGAGGAGAAACACTAAGAAAAAATTCCAACTTTAACATTCCTGGTTCTTTCAACACAGTATGCAAAGAAAGCAACTTTAGCTGTGAACCTTTCCTACAGTTTAAAAGCAACCCTCCTACCATAGTTCCCCTACAAAAACTGGTGCCCTCCAGACCTTCTTTGCTTCAATTTTGCATACTGAGTATGTATGTCGAGGATATAAAATTATTCCATTGGTTTTAGGCTTCAAAGAAATTACATTCGTCTGTTTTAATTGTGGACGAAAACCTATGTGCTTATGCTCTGTAATTTTATGTGATATATTGTCCCCTTTCCTATAGCTCCTGCTTGGATTTTTTTAATAAATAAAATATCCAGCATCCTGAGTTGCTTCTTCTCTCTTTTTTCTGGTTTGCTACAGTTCCCAGCATCCTCAGCCAGCATGGCTGATGGTTATAGATGCTGCACCTCTGGGAGGAGTCATTGTGGGGAAGGCATGTTTGCAGTCTTGCTATCAGCTATGTCAACTTAGAAGAGAGGCAGTCAAGAAGTGGCTTTAAGGAATCCATTTCTTATGTCAAACAATGGATTTAACCTCTAGAACAGCAGCTGCGACTCTTTCTCAGTCCATCATGGGCAACCTCCCAGAGGTTACAGGTCGGCGGTGAGTGGGGCCAGAGACAATAGTGGGTGGAGCAAAGAATGCAATTGTTACCTTTGTATAGTGGGCTACATTCCACTCATACAAGACCAGAGGCTTCCACAAACACCCCCATCCTCCTCTCCACCCTCCATCCAGACAAGCAAGCAGCAGCATCACCACTCAAGGCTACATTCCAGCTAAGCAAATATACCAGATGAGAGAGCACCACAGACCCGGTGAACAGTACAGCCAGACAACACTTGGAAGACCAAGATGGCTGCATCAGACCCTGCCCCTTGGGCCGGACGTTCCTCACCCCAGCTCTTGGACCTTGAGGAGCAATTGTCAGGCGTGGAGTATCTTGCCTGGAATAGATGCAACCCATAAGGGGGTCTGCATCTCTTGCAAGTGCTTTGGGTCGAGTGAGCTCCTCAGAAAACGACAGCTACTATGCCTGCTCTTTTACCTTCTGTATGCAGCTGGCTTTTTCGCCATAGTTTTCCACTTCCCTCCGCAGCATCTCGTTTTCCCTGCGGAGCTTCTCGTTCTCTCTCAGCAACGTCTCGTTGTCCATCAACACGGCTTTCATTTGGGACAAGTGGCTACTGGCAGAAGCAGCCTGGGCTGACATAAGAGCCTCCATCCCAGCAGGAGTGAGAGACCCCAGAGGACTATGGCACAGGGCAGCCTGTTGGTGGGGCAGGTAGGCTTGGGGCATCTGGGCCTGCATCACTCTATAAAGAAAGCAGAGATGAAGGAATTAAAGGCAAGCACCTTGGGCAAGAAGGCCTGAGCACTGATTTTTGCAGCAGTACTGTGCAAACCCTAGTTCCAAGCAGGTACCTGATGCACTCAAATGAACAGCCCAAAATACTAGGCCTCAAGGATACGGCAACTTGAACTTATTGCTTTAAAACCTAATGGTACAGGGACTTTTCACATTGACTTTTCACTAACAGTATAATCCTATACATGTTCAGTCAGCGAAAAATCCATGAAGCTTACTCCCAAGCTCAGCAATTCAACTAAATTCTTGCTAACACAATGGGATTTCCACCCGCCTTCCTGTGTGCACCCTGAACCATCATCCTGTCTGCACCCTGGAGGAGAACTTTCCAATTCACAAGGAGAAATGTCACAATACCGCTACACTGAATACCACTCCAAGCGTCTGGGGAAGCAAGCCAGATTGTTTTAGACTCCTATTGTATTCCCTCATATATTACTCTTCCCACTTCCCCACCCAGGGTTATAGGAGGCACATCAGCCAATTATTATAGGCAGAAAAGATTCTTGAAGACTTCCCAATTTATTTTTTGAGAAAGACACAGCACCTATTTCATAAGACATGGACTCCATGGCATCAGTCAGTGCCAACCACTGATTTTAAAAATGTAAATTTTCACTGGCCAAGTTTGACTGTGAAGGAAAGTGAGGGTCAATCAGAATAGTTAAGAGGAGGATAAGAACCAGGGTAAAGAGGAGTCCATGTTTAAAGCCATAATATTTTCGCAACCATTGCATCCTTACAAGCTACTCCTTCCCATACTCCCTGTGTTTGTAGAGCAAACATGATCTCACTCATCATTTGGCACATGTTTAAAACACAGAGGAGTACAGAATTGTGTTGAAAGAAGCAGCCACTCACCACAAACTTTTACAGCTCCTGGCATTAAAGAAACCAGTATTTTGATTCACAATGGAATATATATTGCACAATCCATAAAGGAGAATGTGCCAGTTTGAAAAATTTGTATACATTAAGATTAATTTATTATTCTGCAGATTTGATTGATAATTCTGTGGCAGCTAAGATTACTACTGAAGTTACTTGTACCTGGATGCTAAATGCATTTACTTAGGCTACAATCCTAAACACGTTAGAGGAAAACCCACTGAACCCAGTAAATATGCATAATATCATGTTGTCAGAGAAGTAAGCCAATTTATGTCAATGGGTGAGCGTCAATTGTGACGGTATATACCTATGGTTACTCAAAAGCAAGCCCCATTGAGTCCAATAGGGCTTACCCTGATTAAGCTACAGTCCTCTCCATAATTATTTTGAAGTATGGGGAGGACTGCAGCTTAATCTGGGTATGTTCAAATGGTCAATAAAAACAAATTTTGTGAACTTGTTTAAATGCTCATTATCTGGGTGCAATAATCAAGTATGGCCTGAGAATATGAAATGGGCAATTTAGTAAATCTAGAAGAATCCATGATATGCACAAGCCTGACTTTTTTTTAAAAGGGGTTGCTCACAACTCAAACATCTGCAGAAGGACAGCTTGAAATTCTTAGAATTCAAATGGCCACTTTCCTGGGGCCTGAATGGGACGGTGTTGTCCAAGAATATATGATTTCATCTGACTGAGGCTTATTCAGACATTCTTGTGAAGTGATCTTGGAGCAAGCAAGAATAAATGCACCTTCCTCTCAGCATGTAGCCACCACCCTCTCCTTTTGTTCCCCTGGAAAGAGGCTTATTTCCTGTCTCCAACATTATCTCTTCCTGTCAGCATTCACTACCATTTGCCTCACAGAAAGCAAGCCATGGTTCTGTTCCCAGTCCCCACCCCATGCTTCTATAAAGGGGCTGGCTTTAGCCAGCAAGTCACAAACTGTGGCAGGCAGCTGTGAAGCCAGCTATAAATGTCCTAAGACATCAGTAGAAATAGAATATTCCTGAGCAAGTAAGTCTTTCATAAGACAACTTCAGAATGATGTACAATGCCGAAGATCAACCTTCAGCATACTCATAGTGTATGGCAGTGCAACTCACAATCTTGGAAGGGCAATGGCATGTTAATGAGATAGGATAAGTCCCCCATTTTCATTTTTGTTCAATTTTTTATTGATTTTCCAAAATATTTTTTAAACAAACAAACAGATAAACATAAATCTCAACCATATTTAAACCAAACTTAGTAACATTGTTAAGTGACTTCCTCGTATCCCCCTGGTTGAATTTCAGTGTATATCATTTTAACGGTTTTCCAAAACTAGTCCCCCATTTTCAAGGCAGGGCAGACTTTGGTCACACTCATCACTTACCACCCTCTAACCAGAAAAGGTTTTGCAAAGAACCACATGCAGTTTCTGCTAAGCAGAACATTGTTGCTCTCCTTTCCCACCTTGCTTACATGTGTCCTAGATTTAATCTCGCACATACCATCTTCCTAAATATGAAGCTGTACATGGTACAGGAAGAAAAGCAACTCTTTGACTCCTCCCCATCATTTTGTGCATGACTTGATTGGCTAATGGTGAAGCCCTGACCCGCCCTATCCCAAAACAAAGCCATGTGAACTTTGAGCCTTTTCACTTAGTTGCTTCATAGCTGAAGCTAAAAGTCAATGAAGCAACCCTCTTCTCTTTTGTGGGGTGCTTCGTTCCTTCAAATATTTCTATAACCTGCAGCTTCTTTGCTTTCCTGGGACAATGAGCATCTTTAGGCAAATGTCCATCTATTTTGCTTTGCTACCTTTGTGGGCAATGAAGGTGGTTCCCCTATCACTCAACATTCACTAGTACCTCCTTCCAAAGTACAGGGTATAGGGTGGTATATAAATTCAATCAATCAATACCAAACATTCAAGCCCACAAAGGGAGGTGGATTCCACAATTAAAGGTAAATATGGAAAAACAACAGCACTGGAAGCTAGTTTATACCTCTCAAGCTGTTCAGGTACACAAATTTTTGAGTCTGTTATCTCCCATCTACCACATCCCACTTCCATTCATTACATTTCAAAATCACTTCCATTCTTGGAAAAAGGGAAGGTACTTTCCAACCAAAGGAACCGGAACAACCATGCAAAGCAACTTATCAGTTCTCCTCAAGCACCTTCCGAACACTTGCCAATCATGAATTTCCACCCTTGTGTCAACTGCATGACTAACCCAGTCCACCACCTAAGTCTTTGTGGAATCATCCCATCTTTCACCAACATCTGAAACACATGAGGGTGTGTAAAGAGCAACAGTGTGATTGGTTACCTGATTTCAGGATGCTGAAATGCTGGGCCTTCTCTGAAGTGATGCCTGGGGTCTGGGAGGTAACCTCCTGGTGCCTCCTGCGAAGGGATGACATAGGGGTATTCTGGAGGAGGCCCTCGAGATTCTGGTGCCTCAGAGGGCTTCCCTCTAGGGACAGAGAGATGGTGGTGCCTAGAGAGCTGAGGGTAGCTGTGAGAGGAGCTCATGTGGTTCTGAGCTTTGGCTCCGTTCCTCTCAAGTGACATCTGCAGGAGCCGTTCACTGAGCGACCTCACATGCCCGTGCTTCAGCTCCTTCAGCGACTCGTCCTGGTGTGGGCTGCTGGCATCCGAGGTGTAGGCCCTGCGTTGCCCACCTTCAGCGTGTGCCCCGAGCGCGGCAACCCCAACCTGCTGGCCTCGTTGCGAGGCGTAATACTGAGAATGCGCTTTCGCCTCCTCGTAGGTGGGTAGCTCCTCTCCCTTGTGCTGAGGCTGGTAGAGGTGGTACATATTGTTCTCCAGGTAGAAGTGGTCGCCATGGTGCTCCTGGCCCTGTGGCTCCTGCCGTGTGGACTGCTGGACCATCTGGCTCTCCTCCTGGGTGAGGCTCTCAAGGGAAGACCGTGGGCTGCCACCGCTTCCTCCTCCACGCAAGGCCTGCTGCTGTATTGCCAGGAGAGTGCGGTTCTCTGTGAGGTTGCCATACCTCAGCTGCTCCTGGATGAGGCGGTGAAGGACAGTCCCAGAGGAATCCTCAGCTGTCCTCATTCTCAGCTAAACTGGCTGCCCACAAGCACTTTCCAAAGGTACAGAAGATACTATCCCTGGAATCTAACAGTGACGGCCCAGCCAAATGATCCTAAAAGTGAAGAGAGCAAGAGTCAGTAGGGATAGAAAGCACTGCTCGGTTGAGTCTGCAGGAAGAAATCCTTCCAGTTTTCCATCTTGAGATTTAAGGGACTAGGACCTGGTTTTTAAAAAGGTCACATGCCCCTCATGAAGGCCACCTAAGCTAACAGGGTTGTTGTGAGGATAAAATCACATATCTTTACATGTTTCTTGGACAAAAGCTGGGATGCCAGCGTGATAAACATTAACTAGTTGTTTGTTTTAATTGCTCATTTATATCTGATATGTGTCTTTCAGAATTCTTGGGGTAAATGCCATAAATAAATGTGTCTCAAATAGGGCTTTCTTCCATCTGTTCTTGGGCTTGTAGCCCTGAACTCCTTTGTAGGACAGCAATCTATTGAAGATCCTGTGCATCTCCATTCAGAAGAAAGTCTGGTTTCAATGGGACTTTCTCCCAAGTAAGGATGCAGAGTATCACAGCTAAACTGTGGGGAATGAACAAGGTGATGTGCTCTTTTCAAATCTAGTTTTTCCTAACAACAACCTTGTTAAGCAGGACAGGAGCAAAGAAGCATGATTGACTCAGTAAGCATCAGCCAACAAGTTACAATAGTAATCTAGAAGTTGCAGGCTGCATTGGTTCTATAACAGTTCTCAAGGTCATAATTCAGAATGGCAAAGAAGGTCAAGTATCATGTATAAGGTGTTCCCAGAAGGCTCATTCCTATTTAGGCAAGTCTGTTACCTGTTTAACAATCATCCTACCATTAGCAATATCCTAAAAAGAGACCATCTACTAAACTGTCTGCAGAAAATCTTTCATCGGTGAGGAGTCACAAGTCACTCAACCGACACACAAATATTTTACTCAATGCCAGAATGAAAATCAGAGCATGAAAATGGTCTCTGGGTAAATTCCAGTTAAACATTTGTTTCCTTTAAATGAGAACAGAAACCTCACAAAGAAGGTATTGTCGGTGCTGCAGAGCGGCCAGTAGTTGCAGTTGCTACAGGGTGGCTCCACAGCTGGAAACCAACCCATGTCCTCTAACTTACCTTCTGATGCACAGAGACTGACTCCGGCCAAGGAAAGGCACTCTGCACATGACCAAAGGCATTAGCGTAAGCAATATTTTAAAATTGCATGGTGCCGATGGCTCAACTACCAGGGTCACAGAAAGGGCAAAGCCAATTCCAATGAAAGCATGCTCTAGTTTACCTTAGTAAGCTATTTGGGAAACAAGGTCCTGTAAGGGAAGTGGGGAGAGGGAAAACGAACAGGAGATGGCTAATTCTGTTCACCCACCCTTCCATCCTGTAATGCCATTCTGCAATGCTATATTAAGTCCTTGTACTGTAAAGAGTTGAGATTAATTGCATAGGTGAACCCTATCCCAAGTTAATAACCAAATGGAGAAAAAGAGGGGGTATTAACAAGTAATTTTTGCAGATTAATTGAATTGCAAAATTTTAACAACCAGACATTATTAGGTATTTCTGTAGCACATTGAATAGGACAAGCTGCTTCATGGTTTTTAACTGTATGAGCTCCATAACTATTTTCCAGGCAAGGGGGTTTAAGGAAGGGAATAAATATTTCTACTGCACTCTGCAGTGTATAAAGTCTGATACACCATTATCTTGATGCTAAATTGAAGAAAAGGTCAAGCATGCCAGAAGTACTTTTCTTTTTTTGCAGCAAATGTTAGCTTATTTCTTTTTAAGGAGAGTTCACCTTAAAAAGGTGAAACGACGGAGCAATCCAGGCATGTCCATCGGAAGTTAAGACTCACCGAGCTCAATGGAGCTTAGTCCTAGGAATGGGTACACAGTTTTTAGCCTCAGGCTGCAATCCTATGCACGCTTCCCCGGCACTGCTTTACTAGGCTGCTCGTCTTTAAGTGCCACCAGCCTCTTTGAATGCTTCCTTATCTTAACTATCTGCGACAAATTCTACGCTCTGCTCCCGCGGAAAAAATGCAAAAAGTCTCCCTAATCAGCGGCAGCCAAGGCCAGGATCCCGCCGCGCCCCCACCCGTCGCCGTCCTTCCAGCCCAAATGCATGTAATGGAGAGCGATCGCCCGAAGCGCACTCAGCAGATTGCCATCTGCGCAGTATTTCGAGTTTCCCCTGCCTCGCTGCCCGCTCTTTGTTTTCCAAATAGTTCTGCCCTGACATCATCGGGGTTTGGATTGCAATTAACATTCCTGCGAAGTGAGAGCGAGAGCTCCGGGCTCCGGGAAGCAGCGGCCAGCGGCAGGCCAGACAAAGCCAAGGCGGCCGCGCGCGAGAGGGATGCCCCTAGCAGCACCTGCCCGCCCAGCCCACGCGCGCCCCCCAGCCCCAAGCAGCAGCACCCTAGTCCCACCCACCCACGTCTGGAAACGTTACCTGCCCGCGCAAGAGAGAGAGATTCGGGCAAGGCGATGCTATATGCAAGAACACGAACCGAGAATGAAGTCAGCCTAGGAAAAGTGGGGGATATTTCTCTCTCTCTTTTTTGGTGGGGGGAGAGAACAACAGAAGGAGGCAAGGAGCTGAAGGGAGACGCACCTCCAGATCAAAATTTAGGAGGGACAGCCAGAAAATTGGTCCAAGGCAAAGCAGAGAGGGCAATCACTTTGGAGGTCTCTCCCCCCCCCCCCTCTCGTTTTATAGCAAGAGTTCGGGTTTTGGATGGTTTGATCTCCCACCAGTGTGTCACCAGACAGTCGCCACGGTGAGAGCCGACTCCAAATGCGGGGAAAGTTGGCCGCTGCTTGGCGGTCTCCAGCTATGCCGAAGGACATATGTCACACAGCCATTCTCAATGTCTCTCTCTCTCGCGCGCGCTCCCCTTGCTTGCAGTCGCTCCCGCGTGGCGCGGAACTTACCGGACCATCGCAGCCCCACAATGGCTTCGGGCTAAACTGCGGGCTCGGTTCGGACCCGCTCTTAGCGCCGGGCAGGAAGCGAGGGCTCAACCCCAGCAAATGTCCGGCTCCGCGGCTTGCGCGC
The DNA here is from genome assembly GCF_027172205.1 of Podarcis raffonei. Taxonomy (NCBI): domain Eukaryota; kingdom Metazoa; phylum Chordata; class Lepidosauria; order Squamata; family Lacertidae; genus Podarcis; species Podarcis raffonei. The sequence goes on along the minus strand of NC_070606.1, from coordinate 65,537,991 downwards.
TCCTCCTGGCTTCAGCGCCTGAGTGAGCCGAGGGGGTGCATGTAAAGCCCCGCGCAGCGCCTGCCTGCGTCCGCCCCTGCTGGAAGGAAGGCAAACTGAGCGCACAGCCTGCCTCCGCCAGCTGTAATGAGAGCCGGGGAGGCTGGGCCGCGCGAAGAGGCTGCTGCTGCTATGCCAGGAATGCGAGAGCGCCAGGTCCGCCTCCCCCCACTCCGCGATCAAAAGCTGCTCGCTGCAAAGAGAGGCTTGTCGAGGCGGCTCGGCAGCCTGTTCGCTCCCGCGGTTGCGATTAACGCCGGAGCCCGGGAGGGGGCGCGCCGCTGCGTCCCCACTAGCCGTGCAGCCCAGTCGGCGCGCGCCGCGGAATAATAGCCTGACGCCTCGCTGTGCGCAGGAAGGAGGCCACGAATGCGCTGGAAATGTCCATTTGCTATCTATTCTAAATTGGCTGAGGGGCACGCAGATATTAGGTCGGACTCCAGAGTGTAAAACTCGCCTAACTTCCCCAGTGCCTCCCATTGCTTAAGCCTCTCTCCCCCCACCCCAACTCAGCTACGTTTTCTTCTAAAAGAGGGGTAGGGGGAGCTTGTTTTGTGAGGAGTCTCCAAAAATAAATTAGTTGCTCCTGGCCGTTTCTAATACATCTTCCAGACAGCGGAGTTCCCCCGCAGCCAGTTTATTTAAGACCATTACTGTACAGTTTAATAGAGGAAATATATTTAAAGCAATACGCAGCAAGTTTTTAAAAATGCACCAATTACAAAAATATGCAATGAAACCTTCAACACAAACTGCCAATAAAGTATCAGTACTGTAATTGAGTACTGATAGTAACCGCTTCTCACTGACCACACCACTCAGCCTCTTACCAGACCACAAACTCACCAACTATTGCATGAACAAAGCTGAACTGGTCCCCTGAACTGGCTGAGGGTAGAGTTTGCTTTTATGAGATTTGTCAGGCTGCCCACAGCTGTGTCCTATTCAATCAATAAGCTGCTCTTCACACACCCAGTTCCCCAGCTTAGGGGGCTGAAAGAGGTGGAGTTGCACAAATGCACAAAGATAGCAAATATGACTCCTTCCACTCACAGTTCTTCCTCAACTTTCTACACTCACCTCTTCCAGCTGTTTTGGAGAGGATCCCAAATTTTGGGGTTCCTGCTGTTTCCCTGTCCTTTGGCAAGGCTGCTTACTTTTCTGGGCAGGCCTCAAGATCTGATGGCAAGGGCTCAGGCTTACTACAGTTGTGCCCCATTCAGCAATCCATCAGCTGCTGAAAACATCCAATTCCAGACTTAGCAGAGAGGGAAGATATTCCATGCAAAAAAGTACCCACCAATGTAGAGCTTTGTGACAGCAACTTTTAGACTGCGCTGAATCTCTAGTGTGCTGCTTAGGCTAGCAAGGATTGGCCCCGTTTCCCCTGTGGCTTGTGTACATTGTCAGGCATCCTGAATCAGCATATCTGACCCTTGAAAATACCGCTATCTGGATGTACCCCAACAGTAATGGCATCTCTAAGGGCGACGCTAGTAAGCGGATAAAGAAGGTTGTAAAGGAACAACGGAGCCAGCAGAGGGGGATGTGTGTAACCAGCTTTGCCACACTTGCCCTTGCATTAATATTTGCCTCTGATTTGGTATAATTAAAACAAAGCGTGTAGAGCTGAGTCTACCGCCACATGCTTGAGATGGCAGATTAATATGTCTACCTGGATTCCTCCATAACCAGCAGCCTCTCCATTGACGCTGAGCTGGACAAGTGTATTGGCAAGGCAGCTACGGCATTGGCTTGCCTCTCCAAAAGGGAGAATGTGATGCTAACGTCCAATACCAAGATGAAGGTCTACCAGGCTTGTGTGTTGTTTATGGTAGTGAGTCATGGACAACTTACACCTGCCAGGAGCAACATTTCAATGCCTTCCATATGCACTGCATCAGGAAGATTTTGAGCATCACTTGGCAGGACAGATGTGCTCTCCCAAGCCCATATTCCCAGCATTTTCACACACCTGTCTCAAATATGTCTATGCTGGCTGGGTCATTTCCACAGAATGGAAGATGGTGGGACCATCTTGCTGTTTTTGGTCTCCAGCTGTCTTCAGACTACAATTCCCATTATCCCTGACCACTGGTCTTGCTAGCTAGGGATGATGGGAGTTGTGGTCCAAAAACAGCTGGAGACCCAAGGTTGGCAAACACCGCTCTACAGGTGGCTGGCTTCAGGCACCAGGTCCGTGTTACAAAGATATCTGCAAAAGTAGCATGAATGCTGGCAACATTAACCCTGCTGTGTAGGAATCCCTTGTAGACAACCACAAATCCTGGGGGAAATCAGACTGGTCACATATGCACAACAGTGACCAGTGGAGGAATGACTGCTGGAAGGAACACAGAGAGAAGAAACACTATGGCAGAGGTGGATTTAGGGGAGTGTGACTGGTTCAGCCATACTGGACACTGAGCTGAGAGGGCACTGCAACAATGATGAACAATGGAAGGCAAGAAGCAGCAGGGGGGAAGGTGATGAAGTTTGGCAGCGCACAAGGTGCTGCTGAAATTTTAAAGTCCAAAGTTGGCCACTGGCCATGGTGCATCTGTAGCAGCACAACCAGATGCCTTCATGTGCCCCATCAGCAATAAAACATGTCTCTCTTGTATTGGTCTTTACAGTCACAGCAGGTACTGTAACCTTTCAACAGTTTGACTTTACCCCCCAAAAGGCACACTCCTCTTTTGTCTTCCCATGAAGCTATCCTGTTATATTAGACATTGTTCACTGCTCTCATAGTGCAGGAAGAAATCTAACTGGTCTGCTTGGAAATTTTTTTGGGGATGCTTCTTGCTGGATTCCTGGGGTGCAGTCCCAGAATAGTTTTCCCCCCTCTTCATACCAGGGCATAAATCTCCCAAAGCATTTATTTTAATTTTTAAAATGTACGTTGCTTTTCAGCCAAAGCAGTTTGCAAAGCTGTGAAATGTTGCAAGGTGTCTTAAACCTTCAGGCTGACTTGAGAGGAGGTGAGATAATATCCAGGAGTATAGGGGGCACAGAATGCTTTGCCCTTGCCAGCCTCAAGGACACGGGGGTCGTGAGACCAAAATTCCAGGCCACAAGTCACAGAAGCATGCCAGACTTGAGCCTGCTGTCCCATTTTATAAAGTGCTTATTATTATTTTTGAAATATTTTCCCCTCTGCCTTTCCATCCAGTTATGGGATGCTTGAGACAGCTACTATAAGAAGTGTGATTTCATAAATACAAAAACAAAAGCACTACAGTCCTCTGTGTCTGTCCTGAAGATTGCATGCTAAGAAGGGGAGAGGTCTCCGCATCTTTCAGAAGGGGACCTAGCCCCTTTTCTGTTTAATCTCCCAACAAAGAAGAAAAAGCACAAGGGCTTATTATGTGTACTATATGAGGAAGAGTCCTTAGTCTAAGTTTTCTGGGCAATTTGGTTGTGGATTCAGGGAGTTCATTCTTGGAAATTCTGTTCATGTATTTGTGTGTCTGTATGAGGCGAGTGCAGGCAGCTTGTTGTTAGAGAAGGGGTATTTATTGACTGGGGATAAGCATTCTGCCTGCCAGCTGCCTGTGGAAATAAATCTTATTTAATCAAAGCTGTGAGAGGATCTGTTGTCTTTAATGCCAAAGAAGGCTGATTAAAAAAGAAAGAACCTGCCTTTACCATCTGCTCCTCTCACTGCACACCCCACAATGAAGCTTCTCTTCCCCCCCATCTGCCCCCATTTGACAGGTGATGGCTGTTTGCAACTAACAAAAAGGCACAATATCCTTTGACTTGCAGGAACATTCCAGGGGGTGGCTTGGGAATTCCTCTCCCCTTTCCTGCTCTTCCCTCAAGATGGCAAGTTTCCAAATATTTCCTGCTTTACTCCGAGGACAGACAGCCAAGGAGATGGAATAGATTTTGATTTTGTGACTGAGGATTAGGCTGAAGGCTGAAGACAACACCAGATTAGAATATAGGTGCAGAAGCTTTAGAAGAAACAGGAGGGCAGGCATAAAGGAGAAGATATTTTTGTTTATTACATGTTATCTCCGGCAGAACAGAGCCTCTAAGGAATTAGATCAACCCTAGCAAACAAAGCAGTAAAGTTTCCTAATATGTCACTGGTTGTTTTTTTCCTTGCACCCTGTGGGTGCAAATGATAAGTTGCGTGGCTGATCACTAGCCACGGAAAAAATATCTGATTATTGTTCACAGCAGTCGTGGACCCACATTTCATGTGGTGAGCATTATGACAATGGCTTTTTATGGAAGTGCTCTGCTTTGATAAATAGAAAAGACTGTGGCTTTGAGTGTTTGGCAGCAGAAATGCAGGCAACAGAAGCACAACCATGAGGAAAGTCATGAGGTGTAGGTGCGACAAATGAGGAACAGAAGTGCATTTACGGTACAATGAGCTGATTGTGCGGAAGAGCCCAAGGCACGAAGCTGGCAATATCCCTTTGAAAAGAAATATTTAACAAAGACATATAAACATACAATAAGTATATCTCCAGCCTAGTCCTAGTCATTGGAAACTTGGTTATTTTTAGTGTTATATAACTTCTGGGAAATGCTCAGACTTCAGCTTGCAGAACTGGGAAGGAGGTACAGAAAACACGTTTCTATATTTTCAGGATTCCGATTTAATCCATGGAGATCACTATCAAGTAAAAAACACATCTATCGGGAAGTAAAGTTAACTGATTTTAACAAAACTTGATTGCTTGTAAATGTGTTTAGGATTACAATGTAAGGAAGGGATTAATCCATGGGTAGGCAAACTAAGGCCCGGGGGGCCGGATCCGGCCAAATTACCTTCTAAATCCAGCCTGCGGAAGGTCCGGGAATCAGCATATTTATACATGAGTAGAATGTGTCCTTTTATTTAAAATGCATCTCTGGGTTATTTGTCGGGCATAGGAATTTGTTCACCCCCCCAAAAAAAATATAGTCCAGCACCCCACAAGGTCTGAGGGACAGTGGACCGGCCCCCTGCTGAAAAAATTTGCTGACCCCCTTTACATTCATCTTCAGTAATGGTGCACTGCCAATGTGTCTGTTCAATTTTCTGATGGGTCCATTCATTATATGGAGCTACTGGCCTAAATGACAGGTTTATTAGGGTTATCATGTCATTGCCTGGAGATGATAATGTACAAAGGCACTAAAAAAGGACATATTTTCTGTGCTTCACACTGAATATTCTCATCCAATAGGTTCCACTCTGGTGGGAAGGTAAACGGCGTTTCCGTGTGCTGCTCTGCCTTTGCCAGAAGTGGTTTAGTTATGCTGGCCACATGACCTGGAAAAACTGTCTGCGGAAGTGGACAAATGCTGGCTCCCTTGGCCTGCAAAGCGAGATGAGCACCACAACCCCAGAGTCGTTCGTGACTGCACTTAACTGTCAGGGGTCCCTTTACCTTTAGTAGAGAAATGGGGCAGGGTGTGCATGTTTAATGGATGTGAAGTATTGGCACTATCTTCAGGCAAGATCCTGGGAATCCTAACTGGACATGTACCACTTATGGCTTGGTAATGGTGATCCTTATAGGTGATCAAGAGATTGGCGTTCCACTTAAACATAAAACAACTTTGACTGACAGTCTCTTGGGATCTCAAGTACTAGCCACCCCCGTTTTGAAATTATGTTAACAGCACATTTTAAAATTAGGATTGCTACCTGCTCGTCATGCATAAACCATGTTAGGTTAATGTTTTCAACATACCAGAGAGCTCTTTAAAAGGATGAACAGGCTTGTTGTGACGTGAACTTGTGTAATCAGTTATGGAATCATTTTTATTGTGGCATGCGCTTCAGTTAAATGACATGGGCTAAAGGAAGAGATGGCTGTGTAAATATATGGGCTGTAATCCAAGGGTGTTTCCACGGATGGAAGTCAATATTTAAATTTCACATACTGCTGTGATGATGTCACAAACATTTGCATCATGAATATTCAGAATGATGCATTTTCTTGCTCCTACCAGGAACTTTGAGACTGAAAGATTATTCCCTAGTAGGACAGTTCCAGTGATACATTTTCAGTAATACTGCTAAGTAGCAAATGGGACCTGCAACAAAATGAATGTTTATGGACATTTCTTTTTAAAAACAGGAATGGAGCTATAAGAAAAGGAAGAAAGGAGAAATCACAAATGATGCATATACACAAGTAGTCAACATTTGCAGGGTGAAGGCTGGCTAAAGCTCAGAATGAGCTCAGGCTTGCAAGAGAGGTTAAAAATAATAAAAAGGTGTCTTTGGCTATGTCTGAAGTAAGAGGAAGAACAAGCAAGTGGTAGGTTCTCTTTGTGGGAAGAGAAATGCTATTGTGTGACAGAGAGAAGGCAGAACTACTCAACACCTACTTCTGGGGGGAGGGGCATCTTCTCCCAACCCGTTTACAGCCAGTGTGGTGTAGGATGACCTTGGGCTAGACTAGGCTTCCTCAACCATGGCCCTCCAGATGTTTTTGGCCTACAACTCCCATGATCCCTAGCTAGCAGGACCAGTGGTCAGGGATGCTGGGAATTGTAGTCTCAAAACATCTGGAGGGCCATGGTTGAGGAAGCCTGGGCTAGACACTAGCTCTCAGCTTCACGTATTTCACAGACTTGTTGTGAGGATAAAGTAGGGGGATTCAGGTATGCCAACCTGAGTTCCTTGCATGAACAGTGGGATAAAAATGTACTAAAGAATAATAGTTGTTTGCACATGGAATCAGTTCCAACACGAATGGCAGATGAAGGTGATTGACTATATGGGCCTGGCAGAAATGACGAGCAGAATCCGAAACCAGGGAAGAGAAGCAGCGGAAGAAGAATGGAAAAAATTTAAGGACTATTTAAAGAAATATTACAAAATTAATGAAAATTAAAATGATGTTGGACTAGAAAATAGATGGTTACTATTAGCAATGGATAAGATAAGGAGAATAAGGAAGATTAAACTAAAATTAAAATAAGGGAAGATTTGCTGAATAAATGATTAGAAATTGGAATACAGAAAAGGGAGGCATGAGGAAGTCGGAGAAGTAAGGTATAAGAAAATAAGATCTGAAATTGTACTTGTTTTTGTTTTCGTTTGTTTGTTTGGTATGTTGGTTGTATTGTATTGTTATGTTTTTGTTCTTATAAAAAAAATTCTTTAATAAAAAATCATATAACGAAAAAAAAAGAAAAAGGAATCAGTTCCAACACATCAGTGTACTGGAGCAGAGATTCTGTGCCCTCATATCTTATTTGTTTGTTTAAAGATGTTCCTCAGCTGCTCTTAATCATAGTCAATCCTAGAGTCCAATGCATAACACAAACATTCAGTTAAAGAAAGTGAGTGTGGTGTAGTGGTTACAGAGTCCTATTAGGACCTGGGAGACCAGGATCCAAATCCCCATTCAGCCAAAAAAGCCCACTGGGTGACCTTGGTTAGTTACTATTTCTCAGCCTAACCTCCCTCTCGAGGTTGTTGTGGGGATAAAATGCGGAGATGGAGACATGTGCATGGCACCTTAAACTCCCTGGATATAAGGTGGGATGAACGTAGTAGCAGCAGCAGCAACAACAACAACCATCACACACACAACTATTCATCATAAAGAATAATAGCACTTAAAAACCAGAGAAAGTACTACCAAACTGTGGGGTGGGTTACACATCCTCCATCAAAAGATGATATAGTAAGTTGCATACGTCTAGGCAAATAAATGATACATCTCTTGACGCCAAGTGTGCTTCCAGGTGATCTCTTGCACAGGTGATCAGGGCAACCATGAACTAACCCCTTTTAGCCACCGTCTTGTAGGAATAGCTATCTCCCTTCCTTCCTGTTGGGTCTCATGTCACCACATTTCCTCCATTTTCCTTTGATTTGCTTGGCCTTGGCCTTTGAAGAGGTTCACTGTGACAGAGTTTAAAACACACATCACTGCATGGATCCAGTAAATCCATTGCACAAGGCCAGCTTAGAATGAATGAAAAATTCTGGGAGCAGAGGGTGGGAAATATCTCCAGCTTGGCATGGAATCATTCTCAGGTGGCTACAGCAAGCTTGAACAGTCCACTAAAACTACAGAAGTCACAGCCCAACACATCAAGAAGGTTGTAGGTTACTTTCTGGTTTGCTGATTAGGTAGTTTCAGGTTCTGTTTTGTTTTTGCATAATCACTGTGGCTAGAGCCAAGTCAAAGCCGCCTTGAAAATAAAGCACAGGACACAATAGAAATGAAACTAGAGTGCACTGCAGATGGTGGAAAGTGGAAAACTCATCTTTTGACCTTTGTGCGATGGATGAGTTTCCAATTCTCTCTGTCCGCTTGGCCCTCCAGACCCAGAGGCAGCGGCAGATGTTTCAAAGACAATGTGCAATACTGATTTATAGGAGACAGCATGTTCCCTTATGTACTCCTGCCTCAGCACAATTATCTTTGAATAGTAAGAAACCCGATTTACCTTCCAACTTTTCATTGTTCTGCATGGAAATGAGAGATGTCACTAAACAGATGCTATCTCTGGAACACAACAGAAAAGTCTTAGTTGAAGGGCTTTGGAATAGGCTGATAAGCATCAACCACTGAGTGATCCAAGCCTCTGCAATCCTAATCCACATTCTTGCTCATTTGTTGTTGCTCAACGTATTTGTTGTTGCTAAACATATTTAGCAGAAAAAGAGCAGATTTCATGTAGGCCTGGGATAAGCAACTTGGTACCCTCCAGGTGTTGTGAACTACAACTTTCACCAGTCCCAACCAGGATGGGCAATGGCCAGGGATGATGGGAGCTGCAGCCCTCATCATCTGGAGCAGACTCGCAACCATGGGTCCCCAGGTGTTGTTGGACTACAACTCCCATCATCCCTAACTAGCAGGACTGGTGGTTAGGGATGATGGAGGGTTGTAGTCCAATAACATCTGGGGACCCAAGGTTGAGAAAGGCTGATCTGAGGGGTACTATTTTGGCTACCCTGATGCTCCTACCTGTGCCTATAGTATGACATCAGGTGTGGGTTCAGTGGGTTTGAGGACTCATGGTCTGAGATCGGACCCCTATTAGGCTTAACTGGGTTCACAGGCTGGAGATTGCCCACCAGTGGTCTAAAGGCATACGATGCAGCAACCCTGACAGTGCTAAGCAGGTGAGCACCTGGTCATTTCCTGGATGAGAGCCTAATATATGCTGTTTCAAGTTCAATTGTGGGAAAATGTGGAGTATGATAGAAAGAAGCTTCTATCTGCATTCTAATCACACACTTTTTCTGAACACATTTATTGGCCTTATGCTTGAAATGGGAAATTATTACTAAGACTTTTTTTTGTCACTTTGGGCTAGATTTGTACACAACAGGATCTCTCAGTTACATATGCTTTGAAAATATATATTCATATGCTATTGTTTTGTTTCTGAATAGACCAAAACCTGTTTCCCCGGGTTCAGAAAACGATGTCTGCATTAAAGTCACTGTTTTTTGTAGGCTCTCTGCGGCATTCCCCAGCGTGCCTCCTGCGCAGGTGGGCAGAATTATTTGCTTCCAGCCCAGAACAATTCTGCTTGCTGCTTTGTGAGCAGCGCAACATTTTGTCACACACTTTTGAAAATGTGTTTTTCGCATGACCCCAGTTGGTGAGGAGTAAACTTTGTCCCTAGATGCGTGTGATGCTGTAGTTTTAGTGTCAAGATCAAGGTCATTTTTTATGTTTAAGTGTAGCCTTCGTTTTATGTCAAAGCAAAATTATTTTTCTTAATAACGTGGGAGGGGCTCTGGGGAGGGAGACAGGCATCCCTTTGTATAAAGTCACACACACACTGCCTTCCTCCCCTCCCCCTCCCCTCCGCTGTTTACATTGACATGGTAATGTCTGGAATGCAGCTATTTCCTCTTCTGTTCCCAATACAATGCAAGGGGACAAAAGGCAGCAATTTGCTCACCTCAGGTCAAAGACTAACTCTCATGCCCTTCCCTGAACACCATGAGTCCCTGCTGTATATTCCTTCTCACTATCCCATTATCTCAGCAGGGGGGTGGAGAGAGCCATTCCTTCTCATCAGGAGACCTGCTCTAACATCAGTCCCTTTGGTATGAAAAAGCTTTTCTCTCACGCACCCCTTATGCCATAATTTCCAACAGACCCTTCTGTTCGGACCCCTCTCTGCAGAGAGGTGGATTGTTGGAAGGTAAGGAGAGCTTTGGAAACTGAAAAGCTGGCCCTGGGGTTTATTACACCAAACCCACAGGGAAAAACATCCCTCAGACTCCTAGTCTGATGAGAGGACCATACAAGAGATTTTAGGGAAGTGTCCCTGAGTTTGGGAACCCACGAAACCTTCTCCCAGATTTGTCCTTGAAGTTGACCCTTCTCTTGGTGGATTTAGTAAAAAATAAATCCATATTAAAAGCCTCCCACCAGTCCTTTTAGATTAATATGTCCTTTAGTTTATTCTTTTTGTAAGCCAGCATGAGAATATGGTTGAAGCATGCTATAAAAATACTTCTTTTAAAAAGTACTACAGCAACAGAAGGAACAAACCAAACAGAAAAACCTTCCAGATTCATATGTATGTAAAGACTGGTTCAAATATGTAGTACACCAATGGTCCAAAATTTGATGTAGGTTAAATGTTTCACATACAGTATATCCCATACCACCTATTTAAATGTGTGAATTTCCATCTAGGTTGTTTTGGAGACTGTTCGAATTATCCAGCCCCCACCAAAAGTTGCTGTAAACTACAGTCACACTAAGACACCACAGCAGTTTCCTTCACATTCTACCTCAGCCCATGAATTTTCTTTGATTTTCATGTGACGTTTTCAGGGTAGCTTTCTTCTTCCTAGTAAAACTAATCTGAACCTGCCTGAATCTAAAATGCATCTCTCAGACTAATCTTCCTCTAATCATTTCCCTCCACTCATTTCCCCTCGAGTATCTAGTTTCTAAAAGTATAAGCCTGAGAGCAGGGTTTATCTAGATCTTAATTTTGCTGAACTATATAAACATTACATTAAATGCGGGGCTGGGCCTTGCACTTTTATTTTATCTTTAAATAGCTGCTGTACTTACCCCCAATCAGAATTGGGGCTGCAATGTGTCTGGAGGGTTTTTTTGTTTTTGTTCTTTTAAAATGCCTTATATCTTCACTGTGGTACCCCAATGAAAATCGTCACACACATTCACCCTTGAACTGTATTTGTGTGCAGAGGGGAACTGTCATCAGTACTAGTGGCAACTTCCCTTCCAGTGCAGATGAAGCTTTCAATGGGTGCAGGGGTAAAGGGTTTTAAAAAACCATCCCTCCACCAATGCAATGGCTCCAATCCTGTTTAAGACCTCTTGTGAATGCTATTAAAGGGGGGGGGGAATAAACATGAAAGCCAAACCATGCATCATCATAATCTGCAGTTTGACTAATTCCTGGATATATTCTAGAAAGAACCACCACATGGAGATGGACACTCATTCATGGGAATATCTGCAGATGAATGGCATATCTTGCAGAGGTAGCCAATAGGTTTCAAAGAGTAATAATAATAATAATAATAATAATAATAATAATAATTTAATATTTGTACCCCGCCTATCTGGCTGGCTTTTCCCAGCCACTCTGGACGGCTTCCAACAAAGATTAAAAATACATTAAAATGTCACACATTAAAAACTTCCCTAAACAGGGCTGCCTTCAGATGTCTTCTAAATGTCAGGTAGTTGTTTATCTCTTTGACATCTAATGGGAGGGCGTTCCACAGCGTGGGTGCCACTACCGAGAAGGCCCTCTGCTTGGTTCCCTGTAGCTGGCAAGCTGGCAAATCTGCCTTAGGGGATATTTAACAATATCCTTCAACTATAAACTGCATGGACCACTGCAATTGACTTTTTTTTTGCTTCAGAGGGTGTAGAGCCTGTGTGTGTATGTACCGTACATCTTACTCTGTTCCCTTTGCTCTAGAAGGTGCAACAGTGCTGTGTGGCTAAGCAGGTGAGTCTTTCTACAGTCTTTTTACAACCAAAGCACTATTAGAAGCACAGGAGCACAGGAAGCTGCCATATACTGAGCCACACCATTGGTCCATCTAGTTCACAGAATGGCAGTACCCTTCAGGCTTTTAGGCAGAGGACATTCCCAGCCCCACCTGGAAATGCTGGGAATTGAACCTGGGGCATTCTGCATACAGACTGCAGAGCAGGGAAATAATGTGAATCTGTGCCTATGTGCCTATATGCTTACTACTCTGCCCAGGAAGGCTTGTCTGGTACCTTCATTCCATATCTTTTAGGTGCCAGACAAAAATGTTTCTATGTAACCAGGCCTTTGCAGCAAAACTGCTGCCAAACTTTGGAACAGATTTGGAGTGAATGTTGGGTTTTGGAGTGATAGCTAAGACCTCCTTTTGAGTATCAACTACTCACTTTGTGGGGTGCTGTAAAATGTGTGGTTTCCACTGCAAAACACAGCAAAACCATTGCCATTTTGGCACTGGTTTGAAGTGATTTGGACACTGTTGGATTTTTGGGTTTTTGCTGCAGAACAACTGCGAAACTTTCACACAGATTTGGAGAGGATCCCATTTGTTGGGGTTCATAGTTAATTATCCTGGCCGATTAAACAACCAATGGCCTTTTACATGTGTTTGTGGGAGAGTGGTTATTTGGTTCTGTTGTTTGTATTTTGTGTTCTTATTTTGTATTTTTATGTTGTGAACCACCCTGCAATCTTCGGATGAAGGGTGGTACACAAATTTAATTAACAACAACAACAACAACGGATGATCAGTCATAGGCTCACCCACAAAATAAATCAGTGCACACATGGTAACAATTCATCTTAGAAATGAAGAAAATCTCCAAGGAGATAATCCAAGGTGTTCCATTCTTTTTTTAAAGAAAGTTCAATTTTCTGCAGTGCAAAAAGAGAGAGATAAGAACCTTAGAAGAAACAACAGACACTGGGAAGTGTAGTGGTTAGAGTGCTGGACTAAGACCCAGAAGACAAGGGTTCAAATCTCTACTCAGCCATGAAGCTCACTGGCTAAAAGACTTACCTACCTCACAGAGTTGTTGTGGGGATAAAATTTAGAAGGGGGGAGCCACCTTGAACTCTATGGAGGAAATGTAGGGTATAAATGTAATAATAAATACAAATGGGGAAGACAATGCATTTAAGAGGAAGCTTTGTAAATGCCCAGTGAAAATGGACAGTGGCTCTTAGACTGTCTTGCTAACAATATGGGAAAAGAAATCTATAGAGATCCCTGAGCACAATTCAAGTGAGGTAAAATGTCAGGGAGAGCAAGGGCTTACAAAGTGCTAAGAGTCTGCACCATAAGTGGAAACAATCTTGTAGTAGACATATAACAAGTAGGCGAGAATGATAAAATACCAGTAAATGATGGCTTGGGTTGTATAATGGTGCTTCTGGTTTCTGTCAGACCAATTCTCAAGACTTTAGAACTGGAGGTGAAGAAAGGTCTCACACTAGGAAGCCATGCATTATCACCCAAAGCATCAAGAAGTGATTGTGGGACAAATCACAAGTCTGAGATCACCAATTCATTCATGTTATCTCCTGTGCCTTTTCTTGGCTTCTGAACTCAGCCTTCTGGCAAGAGTATTACTGTTAGCCACTTGGAGTAGGATTTTGTTTCTTTAAAAACCTCTTCATGCTGATTCATTTCAGGAAAAAAAACAATCTGCATTTCTGATTAGAGTTTGAGGTAGGTGGGGGGAATTCAAGAGTAGCTTTTGCTTATAAATGGAGGAACAATTTACTTTCCAAATTGCTTGCAGCCTCAGCTGTTGCTGCCTTCTAGTCAGAACAATAATTAAAAGCTAAGTAAAAGGAATATGTTTTTAAGACTAACTACTAAATGGCTGGCTTTAAATAACAGTAATGATAAATAATAAAATTCAATCCTACTGTTGTCCTTTCTTACATAAAACCACCTGAATGAACAGAAACCTTCTTAAACACTCCTCAGTTATGTACACCTATACACACATATGGTTCCCCCAGGTGCTCAAACTTGGTAAAACTATCTACCAAGTGAATCATCTAAAATATTTGGCAAGGAAAACATGAATCAGCAAAACAACTGTGATCAACCTACAGATTTTTCTTCTTACTTTGAAAGCAATTGTCCCGCAAACCTTCCCCATGCTCCTTCCTAGTATGCCTGAAAGTGCAACCTAAGCGCATACTTTGGATGACACATTTGGCACAGGCCAAAAGCACAGGCCTCTTACTGCCGCTGTGGCTCTTCTAGCAGTGTAACCAGAAGCATTTCTACATATTTTTTTTTAATATTTTATTTAGGATTTTCTTGTTTTACAGAAGTTTTAATGCCTCGTATTTTCCCCCCCCATGTAACATTTTTACAAATCCGTTTCATTTGTTGAGGCATTAGGGGGAGAAGAAAAAAAAAAGGAAAAAGAAAGGGGGTGGAGGGAGGGAAGATGGATGGGGTGGGGTCAGGTGGTGGTGTTTCTATTATGCTTAGTGTATGTAGAGTTTGGTGTCAGCGTTGCTTGTGTTGTTCACTTGTGTTCCTTTGGTGGTGAGAGAGTTTGGGGTTGGCCTAGGGTGTGATTGTTTGTTTGTGCTTGGCTGTGGTGATCTTTGTTTTCGTGTGTGAGTGGGGTGGGTGGGTGTTTTGGATCAGGTTAGCCATATTGATTTGTATGCTGTTGGTGGATTATTGTCATTGTCTTGTTGGGCTGTGTATGTGATAAAGGGGAGCCATACCGGAGTGAAGGTGTCTTCTTCTGTTTGTCCCCGTGTCAGTTTCAGTTTATTAGTTAATTTTTCCAGTAGGGCTGTTTCCCATACTATTTGGTACCATCGGTCCATGCTTACTCCTGACAGGTCTCTCCAGTGTCTGGTTATGGTGTTTCTGGCTGCTGAAAGTAGGTGGGTTATGAGTTCTTTGTGGTGTAAATGGGCGTTGTTGTCTTGGAAGATGTTTAGTAGGGCCAATTCTGGGGTGATATCTAATACTTGTTTAGTTATTTTACATATTTCTCGTATGGCTGTTGCCCAGAATAGTTGGATTTTGGGACATTCCCACCACATGTGGAGGTATGTGCCTGTGGAGGTGCACCCTCTCCAGCATTTTGGTGAGGTTCCTGGGCGTATTAGCGCTAGTTTCCTTGGTGTTAGGTACCACCTGTAGGTGAGTTTCAGTGTGAGTTCTTTTCTTTTCGTTGATATGGATTTAAAGGGAGGTTTAGACCACATTCTGGTCCATTGCGTGGGGTTAATCTCATAGCCTATGTCATTCTCCCATTGTTTTTTGATTGCGTCTAGGGGGTTTGTGGGATTTTGGAGTAGTATTTTGTATATTGCGGATACCGTCCCTTTACTGTTTCCCTTTGTTCTTAGGAGGAGGTTTTTGAAGGTTGTCAGGGGCCTAGTTGCTGCTAATTTTACTGTTGGGTTGTTTAAGAGGGCATGTAGTTGGTGTTGTGTTAACCAGGGCATTTGGGTGTCTTCTAGTTTGTCTTGTATTTCTTGTGTTGACAAAGGTTTGTTATTTTTATAAAAGTCTATTAGGCAATATAAGCCTTTGGTTCGCCAGGTTTTTATCTGGAGGTTTTGTGCTGCTTGGTGGAATAATGGGTGGTACGCCAGGGGGATTAGTGGGGATGGGGTTGGGGATAGTTTGCCTATTTGTGTTTTCCATGCTTTGAGCATGGTCTGTGTGTACCTGTTGAGTGTTGTGGGAATTTTCTTTAGTTTGTTTGGGAGGAGTGGGTATGCTGTGGTGCAGGTATTTTCAATTGTGTCCCTCTCTAGGTGTACCCATTGTTTTGTCTCATCTTTGAGTATATGTGGGATTATATGTCGTATTTGGTTGGCAATGTAATATGCTTCTCTGTTGGGGATTCCCCATCCTCCTTCTGAGGTGGGGAGGTGCAGGCATTTGGGGCTTATTCTTGGTTTTTTATGTGAGAAGATAAAAGAGTGTAGTTTTCTCTGCCAACTGCGGAGTTGGGTTGGGGGGATCCAGATTGGGAGGGTTTGGAATAGGTAGGTTAGTTTTGGGAGTGTGATCATTTTGATCATGGCTATTTTGTCTGAGAGAGTGAAATTCATGTTATTCCATCTCTTTAGGTCTTTGTTAATTTGTTGCCACAGGGGCTTGTAGTTGTGGAGGTGCAATTTATTGAGGTTTCTGGTTATTTGTACCCCTAGGTATCTGAGCTTGGTGTGGCAAAGTTTTATTTTGGTGACCTTCGTGAGTTCTTTTTGGGTGTGAGGAGGGGTGTTGAAGCACATAGCTTCTGACTTTGTGAAATTTACCTGTAGGCCCGACACCATTGCAAATGTGTTGAGTTCTCTGATTAGGGAGGTTGCTGTGCTTATGGGGTCTGGTGTTGTGACCATTAGGTCATCTGCAAAGAGCCCTAATTTATAGGTTCTGCCTTTTATTTCCACTCCCTTGATGTCTGTGGCTGCTCGGATGCGGATTGCTAAGGGTTCCAGAGCCAGGATAAATAAGAAGGGAGACAGTGGGCATCCTTGTTTCGTGCCTCTTTGGATAGCTATAGTATTAGAATCCATATTATTAGTTCTGCATCTTGCTGAGGCTTGGGAGTATATTTGTTTGAGGATTTGTAGGAAGTTGGGGCCAAATTTCATGTTAGTTAGTACTGCTAATATGTATTTCCACTCTAAGCAATCAAAGGCTTTGAGGATGTCTAAGGACATAATTGTCAATGGGAGTTTCGTTGCCTTGCTGTGTTCGATCAGGTTCAGTAGTTTCCTGATGGGGTCTGTTATATTGCGGCCAGGGACAAAGCCAGTCTGGTCTGGGGCTATTAACTTGTGTAGGAAGATTTTTAGGCGGTTGGCCAAGATTGATGTGAATATCTTGTAGTCTTGGTTTATTAATGAGATTGGGCGGTATGATTCTACTTTGAGGCTATCTTTTAGTGGTTTTGGGATGGAGACTATTTTGGAGTGGGTCCAGGTTTTGGGGATGGGACCCCCTTTTATGATGTCGTTGAATAGGCGGGTCATGTAAGGCATCAAGGGTTCTTTGAATTTCCTATAGAATTCTGCTGTGAAGCCGTCTGGGCCTGGGGCTTTGTGTGGTTTCAGATTTTTGAGGACCGCATCTATTTCCTCTGGGGTGATAGGGCTGTCCATGAATTCCTGTTCCTCATCAGTTAGGGTAGGCATGGTCAGTCCTGCTAGAAATTTTTTGATTTCCCTCTCTGGTGGGTTATGGGAGGTGTATAGGTTGGAGTAGAATTCTGCAAATTCTGAGGTTATTTCTTTGGGGGAGAATGTTATGTTGCCGTCTTTTTTGGTGATGCAGTGTATTCTTGTTTTGAGTGCTTTTTTCCTACATCTATTTGCTAGTAATCTGGAGTTTTTCCCTCCATATTCATAGAAACGTTGTTTAGAGTATAGAATGTTGATCATTGTTTTGTTGATTTCTAAGGAGTCTAGTTCTCTCCTTTTTTGTTCTATAAGTTTGAGGAGTTTTTTAGATCCTGTTTGTTTGTAGCGTGATGAGAGGACTGTGATGTCTTGTTCTATTTTGCTAATTTTTGAGGTGGTTTGTTTTTTAAGGAATGTTTTCTCTTTTATGCAAGCTCCTCTGGTGACCGCTTTCATTGCGTCCCATAGGAGGGGGGTTGTTATATTGTCTACATCGTTTTCCTCGAAGTAGTTTTGGAGGGTTTTTGTGAGACTCTCTCTAATTTGTTTGTTTGTAGTTAGGATGGGACTGGAGGACCATGATGGGGTGGTTTGTGTTCCTTCTCCTATTTTAACGATGACTTCTACTGGGGCGTGATCTGTGATTTTAATGTTACCTATGTTTGTTGATTCCACTGAGGGGATCAGACCCTGTGTGAGTAGAATGCTGTCCAGTCTGGACACTGTATCATGTCGTCCCGATTGGAATGTATGGCTGATGTCTCCCGGGTTTTGCTCACCCCAGATGTCGTAGAGACCCCTGTTTTTTAGCAATTTTAGTAATTTGTAAGAGTTCCTAGTTGTTGGAGGTTTCCTTCGGAGGAAGGTTGCCCATGGGGTTGTAGGGTGGATATCTTTCAGGGATATACCTTTCATATTTAGATTGAGGTCCCCTCCTAGGATAAGCATTTCTACATTTGAAGTAGAAACAGGCAGTTATCTGCCTCGACAGACAGAACCCGTTGCAAGACAAAAGTCTTGTCTATAGACAGCACCTACAGGGTTCATATGGCCCCTCCATGTGTTGAAAGATGCACGGGGAGGTGGGTGCGCTGCCACCAATACACACAGAAGTCAGTCCTGCAGTCATTCCTGCATTCAGCTGGATTGTAAAGGGGCTCTGCTTACATGCTGATGTATTTACGGGACCGCCTCTCCTGGTATGCCCCGCAGAGGACCTTAAGGTCCATGAATAACCATAGTTTAGAGGTCCTGAACCCTAAGGAAGTCACACTATCCTCCACCAGGGCCAGGGCCTTTTCAGTGATGACTCCGACCTGGTGGAATGCTCTGTCCCATGAGACCAGGGCCCTTCAGGATTTAACTTCCTTCTACCGGGCCTGTAAGACAGAGCTATTCCACCTGGCCTTTCATTTGAATTCAGCCTGATCTTTTATTTCCCTTCTCTTCCCTCCCCATCCCCTTTTATGAAGATTACCCACTCTGAGACCCCACAGCTAATTCTCCCCTGGCCTCCTCGCTGGCCCAAGTAGGACCAATTCAGCTAGCCCTGGGGATTATCTAATGCTTATTGGATGGATTTACCCTAAATTGATTTCTGAACTTTGAATTTTATTGTTATTCATGTTTTTATACTGTATTTTATGCTGCTTTTACAATTAAGTGTTTTAAATTTGTTGTTAGCCACCCTGAGCCCAGTTTTTGAACTGGGAAGGGTGGGGTATAAATAATAATAATAATAATGATGATGATGATGATAATAATAATAATATGATGTGGGCCACATTAACCACGAACCCCAAACTTTGGGCTCTAAACGGGTGCCAAGATTTTGCAGGAGGGTTTTTTGCAGCATTTTGCAGTGAAAACGCCACATTTTTCACTGCCCGACAAACTGAGCAATTGATACATCAAACACAGGGCTCATATTTAATATTAACTATGAACCCCCAAATCTAGGATTCTCTCCAAACCAATATTAAGTACAAACCCCGAGTTTGATGTATCAGTTGCTCAGTTCATGGGGTGCTGCAAATCACTGCAAAATTTTGGCACAGGTTTGGAGAGCACCCCAAGTTTAGAGGTTGTAGTTAATTTTCCTACTGATGTCTATGAAGAGGGGCCCAGACTGGGCCAAATTTCATGTTGCTGTTCCGGAGAACTGCCAGAACAAAAGAATGGATATATGGGGGGGCACTCTCACCAGCACTGTCATACAATATAGTCTAACTCTGCATCTATATTTGGGAGGCGTTGAATATTAATGTACAGGATGAAGTGTTAAGAAGTCTAGTCTGTTTCAGAGGAAAAACATAAGTAGCACAGCACATTACAGACTACAAGGACAGAACATCATTTCTGATTACCTGTCAAAGGCTCCCTTGCACAAAAACAATGCACATGTGCACAAGATCATCTGCTCCCTCTTTAGTGATCTGTAGGATTAAAAAAACAAACAAACCAGAGCTCTAAAATGCCCACTTCAGAGTGTCTCTTAACAGAAAGAAGTACCTTATTTCTTGCATACTTCTGGAAACAATATATACAGTGGTACTTTGGGTTACATACGCTTCAGGTTACAGACTCCGCTAACCCAGAAATATTACCTCGGGTTAAGAACTTTGCTTCAGAATGAAAACAGAAATGGTGCTTCGGCAGTGCAGCGGCAGTGGGAGGCCCCATTAGCTAAAGTGGTGCTTCAGGTTAAGAACAGTTTCAGGTTAAGAACGGACCTCCGGAATGAATTAAATTCTTAACCTGAGGTACCACTGTACTGGAATTAACAGCATCTGAGCAAATACAGAAAATGTGGTTCCAAGATAACCCAAAGGCTTATTCTGCATAACAAATAAGTTGCTACTGGACTGCTGTCACCAGAGCTGCATGTCAGATCCCCCCCCCCAAATGATTTGAGAACACCCAAACACATTACTTGGAAGCTAGCTCCATCCATTTGCATTATTCCTTTTTCACCACTTTTCAGGACCAAGGTTTGAATTTTGGAAAGCTGCCTCCTTGTTTCTGAATGCCTGAGGATTGGCAAAATCGCCATGTGGAGCACTCCCTAGCACAAACAAAAGCTCCTGTATTTTGTGAATAGCTTACAGCCTAACAAAAGATGCCAAGAAACTGCTCAGATTACTTCTCAGGGCATTAAAAAAACAAAACAAAAAACCTCTGGGCACAGAGGAATGTAGCTGGCACTCGACCCTCCTGCTGTTTTCAAGGGCACTGACATCTGAATTTGAAATAAGCCTCTTCTTGTCTTTAAATTGTTTTCCCCGAGACACGCATGGGCACAGAGCTGCCCAGACATATAGCTGCTACCATCTGCAAGGACTCTGGAACAGCAGATGGTCAGAGGGATGACAGTGTAAGGCAGAGAGAAAGAAAGAAGGGGCAGGTGCAGGCAAAATTGCTAATTAGATATGGAACATTAAGTTTCCATTCAGCACTTTAAACAAAAAATAAAATAAAACTACCCACAGAGCTTAGATAAACCAAATTCTCTGGGAGAGATTGTAGCTCCCCAAGAAGAAAGGAGAGTTTTTTTCTTGGGCAGGGAATAATTTTTAAAACTGAGAAAAGAATTTTTTGGATTTACTCTGTATTTTCAGCTGCAGACAAAGGATTCAGGTAGACAGAAGCTTATGAATAGGAAAGACTGGCCCCAAAACGTATTGAAAGACAGCAGTCCTCAAAATACAAAGTCCAAAATTCATAGGAACAAATAATTCTCATTCCAATTATCTCTTTTAAACATGTTCCATCCTCTCCCAGTCATTTCATTGCATATTCTAACTGTACATTTCTTTTTCAAAAAATCATTTAGAAATTCCAAGGTTTACAAATTTAATACACATTATATACTTTCTATTTAATATTAGTTTACCATTTGACTTCCCCTCCACCCCTCCATGGTTTCCCCATATTCTCTAATATTGCTGCATATTATAATTACTCTATGCTTTATCCTTTCTGCTTATTCTCAGATACATATTTTACTGCTGCTCTTCATTCAAATCCTACTTGCAATTTTGCATGTTTACAATAGTGCTTTAGATATTCCCCAAATATCTTCCAATCCTCCTTAAAATCTTCTTCTTCTTGATCTCTAATTTTCATAGCTACATTTGCCAATTTGGCATATTTCGTCAATTTTAATTGCATCTCTCCTTTTGTAGGTACCACCTCCTCTTGCCATTTCGCGCACATAGTACCTTTGCTGACGCCGTTGCATATGAAAATAAGTTCATTTAAATATTTAAACATTTAAATATTTTCTTTACCTCATTATAGACCAGGCATAGGCAACCTTTGGCCCTCCAGATGTTTTGGACTACAATTCCCATCATCCCTGACCACTGGTCCTGTTAGCTAGGGATCATGGGAGTTGTAGGCCAAAATATCTGGAGGGCCAAAGGTTGCCTATGCTTGTTATAGACCATCACCCCAAAATCCTTAGCCACTCTACATGTCCACCACATATGGTAAAATGTACCTTCTACTTCTTTACATTTCTAACTGATACCTGACTCAGATTTATACAATTTTGCTCATTTGCTTTGTGTCAGATGCCATCTATGAATCATTTTCATAAAATTTTCTTTCAGAGGATAACACGCTGGGAATTTCAGATTTGATTTCCACAATTTTCCCCACGACTCCATCTTGATATTATGTCCCACATCTCTAGCCCAGTGAATCAAAGCAGATTTAACCATTTCATCTTTGGTTTGCCATTCCAACAAAATCATATACATCCATGAGATTATTCTCTCCCCCCTATTCTCTGTTAGCTCCTTTTCAAACTGAGAGCTTTGGTTAATAAAACCACACTGCTTATCTTGTTATTCTGACTGTATGCTTCTGCTATTAACACAGAGGAAAAACATGCAGAATTAGCAATAGCAATATAGAGTCAGCAGTATGATTCCTGCATCCTGCTTGTGGGAAGCATCTCCTAAGGCAGTGAAATTTTACGTGTGTGTGTGTGTGTGTGTGTGTGTGTGTAACTGTGTGTAACCTAGTGAATTTTGAGTGGATGAAATGTAACTATGTAGCCTAATGTACAAAGCAGAGCTGGCTTAGGACGTTTTGCTGCTTGAGGTGAAACAGAAAATGGCTTACTGCCGCTAAAGTTGCCCCCATCAAAGTTGTCGCGGGAGAAAAAAGAAAGCTGGAGAGGAGTAGGCAGTGGCAACAGCGGAGGAGGAGGAGCAAGCAGTGTTGGTGTTGGAAGAAGAGTTTGGATTTGCTATCCCGCTTTATCACTACCTGAAGGAGTCTCAAAGCGGCTAACATTCTCCTTTCCCTTCCTCCCCCACAACAAACACTCTGTGAGGTGAGTGAGGCTGAGAGACTTCAAAGAAGTGTGACTAGCCCAAGATCACCCAGCAGCTGCATGTGGAGGAGTGGAGACGCGAACCCGGTTCACCAGATTACGAGTCTCCCCCCCGACCATTTATTACAATACCTCCCCTCCGACCATTTATTAAATTTGTATATCGCCCTTCACCCAAATACCTCAGGGCGGTTTACAGCATAAAAAAATAAAAATTAAAAACACAAAATGCACAATAAAAGCAAGAACATACCAAACCAATAAATGCCTCTCCTACCACATGGGTGGGCCGGCCCTGATACAAAGCTATATCCATTGCTCCACTCACTGCTTTCTCTCTGGCCTCACCCTACAATGGAGTGTGGCTCTTGGTCTGAAGGAGGTTCTCCCATGCCTGACATATAGGATTCCTATGAAAGAGTAAACTCTTGGTTTGACTTGTGAATTTTAGTCTTTGTCCTTTCCAAATACTTCAGTGCCTTTTCGGGTGCCATCTGTATTAACCTGTAAAATTATGGCATAATGAACAACAGCAGCATCAGGCAGGAAACTTGTGTCCCCTCCCTCACCCCACTCCCAATACCCAGGCATGCAGAGGCTGGGAAAATTAGCCAATTGAGGTCACAAGAGACCTTGAACACTATAGTTGCTGCTTCTCCCTCTGAATAAAAAGAACATTTTGGGTTCTGAAAGCAACCACCTGTGGGGGAATGAGTTTCCTAGCTTCTAGCCATGCCTTCTTCACCTCTGCAAGCCAGCCTTGCATTTTCTTTCTGAATGAGAGTTTCATAAATGCAGTTGTTCTATTCTTGGCATACTGTTTAATTCATGAACGCTCTTAACCATCTGTCACGTCGATCTCCTTCCTTTCACCTGCAGCTAGGCTAACATTCTTCTGTACCAGAATGAAAAGGTTACTAATTCAGCTTTTCTAAGCAAGCAAGCACACAACCCCATCATCCTAGAAATGTCGCCATGGAAGCAAATTTGTCCCAAGTAAGAAATTTATTGGTTGGACAGTGTTCTCGAAGCTACCAACATGAGTCTGACCAAACTGCAGGAGGCAGTGGAAGACAGGAGTGCCTGGCGTGCTCTGGTCCATGGGGTCACGAAGAGTCGGACATGACTGAACGACTAAACAACAACAAGAAATTTCTCTTCTCAGTGTAGAATGCTGTGCTGAGGTTAACCCAAGCAACGTGGTCCAGGTCCAGTGCCGAATCCAAGGATTCCATGAGGAGTCAGTCCAACAGGGCCAAGGCAAGAAACCAGGCTAGGTCAGGCACAGGGTAACAGGCAGGTTCCAGCAAGCAGCAATGTTGCTCCCGCAACTTGGGGCAGGTTCCGGCAGCCTTTTATCTATGACGGGGTAACGGCCGGTCCTGATCCCCTGGTGACTCACCTCCCTGTCTCGCCTGAAGGCGAGCACTCTTCCTGCGGGTACTCAGGTCTTTCCTTCTCTCAGACCTGAGTCTCTGCAGCTCGGGAGATGTCAGTGGGTTACTAGACCCAGAGGCCGCCTCATCCTCTCCTGACCCAACTGGTGGTGGAGCAGCTGTAAGTGATTGCCCAGCTGAAGGCAACGAGGTAATCCCCACATCTGGAGCCAGGGCAGGCTCAGGTCCCTGACTCGGCCCAGCTGGTGCTTGTTGCAGTGGAACCTGTGCAGACTGGGGCTCTTCAGAATCAGGCCCCAGACTCAGTTCAGCTGCCACCTGAGGCAGAGGATGCAGTGTGGACTGAGACTCCTCTGGTTCCGAGTCCGAGTCCCAGGCCATCACAATTGCTTACCAAATGCAAGCATCCTCACTGCAGGCCTAGGTATGAGAAGTGTACTGACTCAGCACCTGAACTGCTGTGCAGCTGTATAATGGGCATGCATAAATACCACCATATATTGAAAACCTACATATCTGTATGCTTCCATTCAAAACACACCACAAAATCCATTATCTACAGCAGAGGTGGCTAATCCATAACCTGAAGGCTACATGTGGCCCTCAGTATGTTTTTACTACCCCCCCCCAGTAAAAGTATAAATAGTTTAAATATTTGTTTGATGAATCCATGGGATGCCCACTGTACTCCTGATGCCAAAAGGTGTTTTTTGTTGTTGCCCTCTCTCAACTTCATCCATTAAAAATTATTGTTATTATTATCTTTTTACTAATTGCTCTCATATTTACCCCATTGTGAGGTCCCCTCACAATTTTTAAACTGACCTCTATCATGGGTTCCCTATTGTAATGGCAAACATTTTTTGACCTCTTGGCGGCCATCATCTTTTTGAGACTGCTACTCTTGACCTCTAAAATGTATCCTTTAAAAACTTTGTGTCAATTTGCCTCATGCCTGAGGACTGCAGGATTACAGACCCCTGGTCTGTAGCTTGAATGTGTAGCAGGACAGGCTGTAGATTTTACACACACTCTTTCTATCTATTCAGTTGGTTTCTGCTTTGTATTCCATGTCCTAGTGTTGAGTTTTGAATTCCTAGCACTTACACCTAGCTGTGGTGATACCAGAGCATATTTTGCCCAGAGCTCCAACATGGCTTCCACACTGCAGGCTCAGTTCCACCATTTACTTCTTTGCCTTCAAAGCAGAACCATCTGATTGTCTGACCATCTGCCTAGCTAGAAGAAGAAGAATAGTGTGTGGCGGGGGGGGGGGGGAAGAGACTGGAATCCATGAGAAAATGTTTAATTAAAGCTGGTCCTAAGCTTCAATAATGTTAAAAGGAAGTAGAAGCAGTTGCTGCCCTTTATGGTTGTTTTTTTTTTAAATAATGATTTCTCCCACAGTTTTTAAAGTAACCAGATGTCAAACCATTTAAGGGATCAATTAGGACAGAAACCAAAGTGGATTGCAAAGCTTGGCTCTTAGGAGCATCTTCTGTGACACACAGTATAACTATTTGAACTAGTTTCCCCGGTCATCTTTGTATCAGCATTACTCTGGCTAGACATAAGGACAGAGATGAGATGAGTAGGTTAGCAAAACATTCAAGAACTGAATTCACCCTAATTTCTGAACCTTGTTTTCTTTTCACAGGTCTTCACCCAAATAGTTTATCCTCCCCACATCCGAAGGCTTGAAATCATCACTTTGTGAAAAGTATCGGGTAAGCAAAAAGGAGACATTCAAAATTTGTAGTCCTGTTGGACAGCTTAAATAACTTCTTTGGTGGAAAGAATGTTCTGCTCCTGCTCTGAAATGAACATCTTTAGCGGTTTAGCAACAATTTGGCTAGTAAACGTATCCAAAATATCAATACGATATTACCCTGTGTAAAAAAATACCACAAGTGAGATCATAAGGGGCTTTCAGAAGGAATTTTTATAGCAGACTCATGCCATGATTTAACTTTTTTCCTAGAAGCTTTGGCATGTCCTAGAAAATAGTCAAAAGCAGAAAAATATAAGAACTCTGATGACTGCATCTGGAGGAAATTTACATTCTGGTTCAGAGCTTACTTAAGCCAAAGCATTTGGATTTAAGCTGATGCACAGTCTAAGTCTATATCTGTTTACTCAGAATAGACATGGTTAGGATAGTGCTGTATGCACCACTTTGCTCAGTAAAATGTGGTAAGCACAAGTCTAAGCTTCAGTCTCAACATTTTGATTTATATCTCTGGTTCAGTCTGTGTAGAGACTGATAAAAGTAGTGCAAAATAAATCACAGGAAAATGCAGGAACAGTAACACTGGCAATTAATTTTGCCAATTCTATAAATTCTGTTAATTTATATAGCCAGTCCTCTTTTGTGGGCATATAATTTCCTTTCCAGTTCTTTACAAGGAGTAACCTGGCTGCTGCAGTTGCATAAAAGAGCATTTTTTTCCTGTCTTGAGGTATCTCATCTCCTACTATACTCAGTAAGAATGACTCAGGTTTCCCCCCCTAAAGATATCCTGAGCATCTTTTTTAGTTCATCATGGATGCAGCCCCAGAATTTACAGGTATCAATCAAATTATATTTGAAGCCCTGTCGTTTCTTTATCAGAGACTATCAAACAATATTTAACTCACTGAATCTTTCCACAGAAGCCAACTGCAAATTTCCATTTTAACATGAGCAATCTAGGCAATGTTCTCTAGTCTCGGAGAATGCCACTTTTGCAAAACCAAACCACTTACATAGCTGTAAGATGAGGCACAGGCCAACAGAGACAAGATCTTAATTGTTCCGTGTGTAAAATTACTCTGTCTCTAAGCTCCCCCCCCCTTTCACAAAAAATGCAGCCACAGTGGAATGAAGGCTTTGTGGGATACCTTCAGGTTCTCTCATACAATGAAGTGGTATTATTCATGTCTCAGGGGATGGGCCCATAATCACAGAGGTCAGAAATGAAACTGTGGCTGGGATCTGGAAACTGAAAACCAGTTGACCTTCTGGTTCTTTTCAGTTCGATAGTTCTATGATTCTGTGGCCCTGCCCAGTCTCACTTTGTGGGACAGGAAGTCATCTGAATATGCATTACTTTTCCAATTTGACTGGACGAAGAATTAAAGGTTTAAAGTCATGGGCCAGGTGGAATCAGGATACAAAAATCAGCACGTAATTTATTCACAACATAAAATATTATATTTCATGTCATATAACTTTAGTTACTTAGGTCAAATATGTGATTCCTGTTAGGGGTGACCAAAGATATTTGTTTGCTTGAAGTGCAGCTGCAACTATCTCCACTCCCAAGCAAAGAGACAGAGTACTGAAGGCCACACAAATTATTTTGTCTCCTGAGGCAGAAAATCTTGCAAGCATCTCTTCCACTCTTTGGCTGAAATAAATACAATAATAAGAAACGAAATCATTTTGTCTGGAGATTTCTTTTAGCAGAAACACACCCAGTAGCTCCATTAACCCAAAGGTCAGCTGAATCACAAGCCTATCTTTAGGTTTCCTCTCTACCATGTTTTTTTTTTAAAATTCCAGTAGTAGAAAGTTGCATGCGAATGGGAAATATGCAAAGATTGGTTTTATAACAGGAGGAAGAACATAGTGGGAGACAATGAAGGCACACAGAAAGTTTAATAAATAAGGACACATCTATAAAGTATCAACGGGAGGAAGGGATAGCCAGTTGGTTAAAATGGAACAAAGCATGTCAGGATTTGGGTGGGCACTGGAACAATCTGATGTCTGCCTGAGAACCTGGAAAACTGTTATCAGTAGATAATATTGGGCTAGATTATCATTCCACCTTTTTTCCAAGGAGTTCGTGGACTCGCAAGAACCCAGAACTGTGTGGTAGGTGATATTGAGAGACAGCCACAGGTCACAGTTTATAACTTAACAGGGATGTGAATCCAGGTATCTCTTCTTAAAGTCCAGGACTTTACATTGTTCTGCTTCTGAAACAGTCTGATTGAATACAAAGCAGCTTTATATGCTCAACTCAATAATTTCCTAGAGGGAACAAGCTTCATATCTTTGACACGGGTGGCGCTGTGGGTTAAACCACAGAGCCTAGGGCTTGCTGATCAGAAGGTCAGCGGTTCAAATCCCCGTGCCAGGGTGAGCTCCTGTTGCTTAGTCCCTGCTCCTGCCAATCTAGCAGTTCGAAAGCACGTAAAAGTGCAAATAGATAAATAGGTACCACTCCGGCGGGAAGCTAAATGGTGTTTCTGTGCGCTGCTCTGGTTCGCCAGAAGCGGCTTAGTCATGCTGGCCCCATGTACGCCAGCTCTCTCGGCCAATAAGACGAGATGAGCGCCGCAACCCCAGAGTCGTCCGCAACTGGACCTAATGGTCAGCGGTCCCTTTACCTTTACCTAACAAGCTTCATATTTGAGACACAGGCAGCTCACAATTTTAAGTTAACTGCTCAGCTCACCAGCTTAATAACCACTTTAGGTGTGAGACGATCTTTGAAATTAGCTTTAGGTTTGCTCCCAGGAAAGACTCTTCAAAAGGTTAATCTGTAGCTCCTTTATCTCGCTTTTGGATTACATTTCATCCTCTTTGGTAGATTTATTTTCTTCCTCCTTTTCCACTAAAATGGTATGGGGCAAATGGTGACCTGTGGGGCACATCTCCCAGACCTGAAACACAAAGGAGGAAGTTTCCTCCCCAGGAATCCAGCCAGTATATAGCTAAAGTACTGGGCCTTATCACATCCTGCAGCTGAGCACCAGTCATCTGATAAGAGCAAAGGCACCTGCAGGCAAGGAACTGGGCTGTGTGAAAAATCTCTGCTTTCACAGTTCATGCTTCTGAGATAAAGGGATTTTGCTAATTAAACTAGAGGGAAATAGTGTCCTTGATTATTTCTCAAGGGGGTATTGAAGATGTAGCCTTCAGCATTGTCTGTTCCTCTTTCCCTTCATCCCACAATGGGTCTCTATTTCTCTGAAATTGTAACACAAGGACATTCAACATACAGGAAATGCCCTTATTCAGGAATCTGTACAGAGATGGGTGATATGAGGCAGTAGCTCTACAGTCCTACCCCCCCCCATGCCACCAATGAGAATGTTCTCTCTTGGAATCTGGGCATGGTGCTTTTTCCAATGTACCTCAGAGGAAGTGGATGGCTTCCCCAAATCTGTTTGTGAAGTCCTTTCTCAAGGCACCACTTCTCACGGAATGCTTTTGCTCCACTGAAAGACAAATTGTTCCTGTGCCAAATCCATAGGGTTGCAAAAATAACTCTGGCCTTCAAGGGGCAGATCCCATGGAAACTCAGCTTGTTGTCGTTGCTGGTGCACAGAAGAAGCAAGCAAGCAAACAAACAAACAAAAACCCTGTTCTGTTTGTGGAGGGTACATCCCTCTAATCATGCTTCGCATGGAAAGTCCCGCTCCTTACAGGTATCAATCAAATTATTTTTGAAGCCCTGTTGTTTATCAGAGACTATCAAGGAGAGATTCTTAATACAGTGGTACCTCGGGTTACATACGCTTCAGGTTACATACGCTTCAGGTTACAGACTCCGCTAACCCAGAAATACTACCTTGGGTTAAGAACTTTGCTTCAGGATGAGAACAGAAATCGTGCAGCGGCAGCGGGAGGCCCCATTAGCTAAAGTGGTGCTTCAGGTTAAGAACAGTTTCAGGTTAAGAACAGACTTCCGGAATGAATTAAGTACGTAACCAGAGGTACCACTGTACAGGGGTGTAGGCTGAGCAGCTAGATGGCTCAGATTTAAAGTTTTGCAAGAAAAGGCTACATTTTCACATGTGGAAGATGCCCCAACCCTCTGATGATTTTGTTGCCTTTTTTATATAGGAGGAAGTGGAGGTCTTTGTAGGCAAGAGACAGAGAGGAAAGTAAGTAGCCCACACCACATGCAACTGTCCTATTTCTGCAGTAACAAGGAAAGTAGGAATTGTGTATCTCACCCGCAGCAAAGACCTTGAGCCCCAGGAAAGTCAGAAAGAAATAGGAGAAGGAGAAAACCAAGTTACACACACTTCTGCTTCCCCTGATTCACCCTGAGTGTAATGAATCCTAATTTGCAAATCAAAGCTAATTAGCTGTAGCTACAGAGTTGTATTAGCCCCTCGCTCAAACTGACATTTCTCTTGGCTGCTCCCCCACTTCCCCACCTTAGCTGACCTTAGGGCGTTTTCTTGCCCTGTGCTTGGCTCAGTTTTAACTTTTAATCCACACCCCGTTACACATTAGGATGAGAAATGGGATAAAGAGCAGGCCCTAAATATAGCCGATAACGCACAGGCCTCTGCCCTTCTTAGAGTATCTGCCCATTTGTTCGTGGTAGTAAAGACGGAGTTTGAGAAACAGGCATGTGTCGTGATATTTGGCTGCTGTTCTCACCACCTCACTCCCTCTCAAACTCTGTCCTCTTAAAAGTGAGGCAGGAACAATGAACTGGACCAGAGGGTGCCTCACAGTCCAGGAAGACATGCCCTCTCAAGAAATATGCTACCTTGGAGGTATTTCCTGCTCCCTTCCACGACCTGCCATTCCAATCTATTTGTTTCATATCCTGCTTTTTACAAAGCAGACTCTGCATGCCACACAACAGAAGGAAACAAATATCCTTGTATAACTTACAGAATGGTAAGTGCACAACTCTTTGTAAGACTTCAGCCCAAGAGCTGCATCATATACAGTATTATACTTGGCCCCTGATCAGCACATTTAACAGGACAATGCATGGGGTACTTAAAAGGCAAGGCCACATTCTCCCAGAGGGCTTCTTATTGGCCCTGATTGATCTCCTCTCGTTTTGGCTGTTATCATTAATGTTTGTATTTATAGCATGTTGCTGGTTTAATTTTTCCCCCAACGGCTTGTTTTATATGACACAATTTCACATGGGTTTCAAATATTTTTGCAACTAAAGTAATAATGGAGCACTATACCAGCTCACAAAAGCCAATCTTTTGTGTCGCATCAATTCCCTCCTCCTGTACCACAAGATTATAAATAATGATTGTAATATGCATAGAAATATAATAAACCATTCTACAGTGTGGCAAACTGTGGCCAAGTGACCTGTGTGCTTGCCTGCTCAGGTGCTAACCATTGATGGGCAACATCAAGGCTCCTACTCGGACTTCCGCGTTTAGCGGCAACGACGAATGGCGGAGTTCCTCCGATTGGAGGAACGGGCTCCGTGGAAATTGGGTCTTCCCGCCGCGGCGAAGGCGGGGGCCCGCTAGAAATCCCAGGCGGAGAAGCCTGGGAATGTGGGGTTCAGCAGAGCACCAAGAGTGCCTCCCCTACTCATGAGGAAACCCCTTTTCGGGGCTCCGGAGTGAAGTGGGGTGAGCAGCGCGGTGCTGCGAACCGATCGCTATTTCCATGGAGGGAAGCCGCACAGCCATCGCCAGAGAGCGCTGACTTTTTCCTGATGACATTTGGACTCTAAATCAAGTACCCGTGAGTAAAAACGGAGAATTGGATCAAGAAATTTGCAAAATTTATGAATTAGGCACAAGCGGGAAGGTTTAAACAGGAAGTCCGCCTTCCGCTTTTTATATATAGACTGAAGCAAAGACCTTGCAAACTAACAGCCTGGAAAATTGTCTTAAAGTTGGAAATTTCCTGCATCCACAATTAATAAAACCCCCTTGGAAGCAGGAGAAAATTGGGGGGGGGGAATTTGACTGTTTAATCCTGCAGGAGGAGAGTAAAGGAATTTAAGTTTCCATTGTCCCAAACCTGGGGACGGGGTGTCGGGACAGAAATTGTTTGAGACGTCCATTGATTGAAAGTGGAGTGCTTTGACAGATAGTTAAAAAGAAGAGAAACAAATTAACTTCAACGCTACCCAGTGGCGTAGCGTGGGGGGGTGCAGGGGGGCCGGCCGCACCGGGCGCAACATCTGGGGTTAGGGCAAATCCACGGGTTAGGGGGCGCAAATTACTTGCCTTGCCCCGGGTGCTGACAACCCACGCTACGCCACTGACGCTACCTTCTGCATTTCTGTATTTTAAAGATGCAAAGTATTTGAAAATCGAAAGGATTTGAAATCGAAAGTAATCTCTTTTGTTGGATACATTTTAAAAATGGATACAAAAAGAAACTGTGTCCCCTAGAGGGAGCCTGTCAGTTTGTTGTTGTAGTTTACTTGGACTCTACAGCTGCAAGATTTGGATCGTGGGACCAGCCGTTTGACCTTAAACAGAAATGTGTTGGAAGGAAGGTTTAGTGTCTGCCCTTGGCATGACTGCCTTGCTGGAGCAGCTGCATGAGAAAATGAATTTGATGCATGAAAAATTGGACTTGCTGAGCGCTGTGGCCAGCGAATATGATTTAACAGGGAATAAGGATAAAGAAGTTATACAGCGACCAACTCAAGAATCTGGTTTGACAAGGCAGGTCCAAGGGCAGATGAAGAAGGAAGAGGCAGTGATTCCCCCTCAAACAACACAAATGGAGAGATCCAAAGTCCTGCAGGAACAAAAGTTACTGATTGAACTTGGAGAGTGCTGGGAAGTGTTTGAAGTCAAGGAAGCTCTTAACTCTAGTGGGACTATGAAACAGGTGAACAACTATCTTTTGGATAAATACTTTTTGGATTACAAAGATGACGACAGGGAGTGGGACTGGGGGGAAGGGACCAGCCTGATGAAGGAAAATGGAAATTATTACTGGATGGAACCCTCCGGAGACCCACTCCCCAAGAAGCTAACAATAGACAAAGAAGTGCGCAAGCACAAACAAGGACAAGAAAATGTGCAGAGGGGGCCAAGAAGAGGCTTAAGGGCCTCGGATATAAGAATACCAGATTGATGGACTGGATGTAATGGACAGAAAGGACTGACATGACCCGAAACCAGGAAGAAGGGACGTTGGATATAAATTAGAGATATCAAGGGAAATTCTTTTGTTAATTTTGGAATTAGTGTAACATTAATGAAATATCAGGGAACATGTTGGAAAGGAACCAAATTGGCTTTAGCAGAAATGATTTAAGGAGATATGAATGAATATGATGTAAATTTTGAAATTTTAAGATTTTTAAGATAAGATAAGGTTAAAAAGATTAAGGTAAATTGATTAACAGATTATATTAAAAGATGGAAAGGTTATGTTGAATTAATTGATAAGATAGATTGTGAAGATTAATCATTTAAATTAAAATTGAGAAACATGGGAAGAATTTGCTGGAATAACGAATTAAACTAGAATACAAAAAGGGAGGTGTGAGGAGGTTCAAGAAATAAGCAAATGGAAAGTTGTAATTTGAGATTTGTATTTTTCTTTCTTTTTTTTGGTTTTTTCTTTTTGTCTTATTTTTTGCTGTATTTTTCTGATTTTCTTGTTTTTGTTTTTGTATTGATGAAATTCTGAATAAATATCATTTAAAAAAAAAATCAAGGCTCCTACTCTCCCAAGTACAACCTTCAGAGAGAGGATACATTTAAACGAAGTACTGTCCCTTGTAAAGTAGGACACATGACCAGCCTAATTCATATGAGTGATATCTAAAGCATAATGAAGCCAGAACCTCACTGACTTTAATGAGCTTTCTCTATAGGTTGGTTGAGTGGTACAGTGGTACCTCGGGTTACATATGCTTCAGGTTACATACACTTCAAGTTACAGACTCTGCTAACCCAGAAATAGTACCTCAGGTTAAGAACTTTGCTTCAGGATGAGAACGGAAATCGTGCGGCGGTGGTGTGGCAGCAGCAGGAGACCCCATTAGCTAAAGTGGTGCTTCAGGTTAAGAACAGTTTCAGGTTAAGAATGGACCTCCGGAACGAATTAAGTACGTAACCAGAGGTACCACTGTATAGTTATAAGCCCTTTTTGTCCCAGGGCAGCCCTCACACTTCACTTCATCTAGCTCTCTGCTGCAGATAGGATTTTTGCTTCATCATATTCTGTGACCATTAAACTTGTGTTTATGCTGGTTTGGAAAGCCCATCCTACATTTGGAGTGATCTCAGCTTAGCGTGCTATGCAGCTTGAGGTTCACACACAAAAAAGCACGGAGCGAAAGCAGTAACACAAGGGCTTCTTCTCTCTGGTTGTGGGTAAGAATAAGATCTGCTTTGTATGCATAACATTCCGGAGCAGTAACCTGAATGCTAAAGATGCAGGGAATGTACCCAAAGAGGCTGTTTACTCCCTCTGGACATGGCCAGTCCATGTTTAGAAAATATTGACACACAAGAAATGAGCTGTGAAGACCCTAGAATACTACACTGAACAAAACAGAACAGCCACTCCTCTCTGTGCGTCGTTTTAATCAGATACTTATATTTTCATTGTGGGAAAGGGCAACTTTGTGTGGCAAGCATCCAGCATTTTTGTATGCCTGCTAGGAGCAACTAGTTAAATAATTTTGCTTGCTTAATCATTTGCCTTTCACATGAGAGCCTATACTGTATACTACCAGCGTTATGCCTTTTTGAGAAATTGGTGGAACTTGCTTTCTCTGACGATAACGGGTTGCCTTTCCAAAGATAACAAGTTTCAATGCAATTTTTTGAAGAGCACGGGAAACCTGTAGCACCTTTGTAATTTACAGGTATACAGACTGAGTGGGTGGCATTAGGGCTGAGCCCTTTTCAGTAGATAGTCTCCTTTCACCTCTGTTTCAGTAATGCTTTGGAGAGGGATATTCAAACAGGGGTAATAAAATATTCACTACACTGGCAGAGTGATTCCCACCCACATATTCTGGGCAATGAGTTGGCAGGTTTGGGCTCCACATGATGTATTGCTGCAGTGGGTGATGTATCCTTGGGGGGCTGGATCTGCTAACCTTGTGGATCCTGCCACCTGAGGCTGTTGCCTGACCTTGCTGCATAAGTGGACCAGCTCTGGCTAGGCAGGGGCAAAACTCGGCTTTATTTCACTTGTTTGGCACCCTCCCATGCACATTTGCGCGCGCGCGCGCGCGCGCGCACACACACACACACACACACACACAGAGGCTGAGAGCCTCAGTGGTACCCCTCACGAGGTTTCACCTGGGGCAAAGGCCCCAGCTAGCCCCCCGCATAGCTACCACACTGGGCCAGGGGTGGTATCTCACTAAGTCATTCTTAGAGAAACTCCACTGAAATCAATGCACTAACTTTGGATATCACCCAAAGCATGAAGTGTGCCATCACTATGCTTTGTTCACTCACGTTTGTCAATATCCAGTTACTCTTCTCCCATGTTTTCCCAGTGTGTCTTCTAGTTTCCCCCCTTACCACAGGACTTCCAGCTTTTAAGAAGAATGGAGAAGTACAAAATCTCCCCAGGTTTAGATGCCTTACTGCTATTTTGCTATCTTTTAAAAAGAGGTGTGTTTTTGATACAGGTAGCAGCAAACAGCACACATTCTCTATAACTGTCCCAGTGAGCACCATTTAATATCCCTGTTGATTTCCCAAATGGTCACTCAGTGAGCTAGACTTTCCTTCCACTTAAAACAGCTACGTCACACCCACTGGCATGGACATAACTTAGTAGGATGTACATACAGAAAAGACAGATTATCCCCAACAGTGTGGAAAGTCAATTGCAATTCAGCTTGTAGCTCACAGTGGAAGAGAAATGATTTATTACCTCTACAAACTACTGCCTGGAAGCAGCTGTATTGTTCATAAACTACCAGACTATACAACAACCTATAAAGATGGGTCCCTCTTCCCCCACTTGGCGTGACGGAACAGCATTGTTGGAATCATTCATAATCCCTAGTTAAAAATCACACTTTTATGTTTTTCTAGATGATGAGAGAATTTCTCAAAACTCCCATTAAGTTTATGGCCCGTACTAATCCATCCTGTCTTTACATTCTTCCTTTTGTGATGGTCAGAGGCAGATATGAGCACTTCTTGGAAGAACATGGAATGTGCCAACACAAAGCCATTGAGGGAGGTTCAAGCTGGGGCAGAGAATTTAAGGCACCAGAGCAGAGCTGTATTTTTCTTAAAGTGTTTTTCTCAAAATAAGGCTGAAGAATAGAAGAAGGGGGGCAGTGAGTACATTTGGGACTTGTGTAGTGGCCAGTAGCTGCCTCTCTGTCACAATTTACTAAGAAACCCAATAGAACAAAAATTGCTCGTTGTACTTTCTTAGGTCAAATCAGAAGTGGAAGGTAGCAAGGATATGGCATGTATGTGAACCACTGCTGCTTTCAGTCTTGGGGGACCTGGACTCCTGATCCAGATTCACAATTATGTCTATTATAAATAATTCAAACCTTCACGTTCCTACCTCCCAGATTCTAGATCCACAGACAGCATAGCTGTGCTACCCAGTTCTGAAGAGCAAAACCATCACTGATGAGGCAGAAATGGAAGGAGAGAGACGTATCTGAAGCAGTCAATCTTTCCTAGTTCAGCCCATGGGGATGTTGCATTGAGACTGTGCTTGGATGAGGGAGAAGCTACCACCTCAAAAACTTGAATCACCTGGTTAGATCAGGGGTGTCATTTCGGCCGTGAGATTTTCCAGTGCCCATCCCTTTTTATCATGGGCAGTTTTGCATCTTCTCAGCTTTTTTCACGTTGCCTATCAGAAAGAACAATAGACGGGCAATAGGAAAGAAGGAGAGACGCGGGTGGTGCTGTGGGTTAAATCACAGAGCCTATGACTTGCTGATCAGAAGGTCAGTGGTTCGAATCCTCGCGACAGGGTGAGCTCCCGTTGCTCAGTCCCTGCTCCTGCCAACCTAGCAGTTCGAAAGCACGTCAAAGTAGATAAATAGGTACCGCTCCGGCGGGAAGGTAAACGGCGTTTCCATGCGCTGCTCTGGTTCACCAGAAGCGGCTTAGTCATGCAGGCCACATGACCCGGAAGCTGTACGCTGGCTCCCTTGGCCAGTAAAGTGAGATGAGCGCCACAACCCCAGAGTCGGTCACGACTGGACCTAATGATCAGGGTTCCCTTTACCTTAGGAAAGAAGGATCATGAGCAAGGCTCATAATTTTCAAGGGAGACATACTGGCTCTCTTCCTACAGCAATGGTTTTCAAACTGTGGTGCAGAATGCCCCTAAAAGCACCTGGAAGTAGGGAACAAAGGATCCTGAACCAGGTGAAGCCTTCCTGCCCTTACAACCAAGATCAGTTTTACACCCTCTAGGAGAGGATGGTCATTGATTCATATCCTTCTTTGGTGGGTTTTAAGCAGAGAGGTTGGATGGCCATCTGTCATGGATGCATTGCAGAGAGTTGGACCAGATGACCCTCAAAATCCCTTCTATGATTCTATGCGGAAGGCCAGCAACTCTCCCACCTACTTCAACATCCCAGCTGGATTTGGGAAGAACTACTGTTATATTCTAATTATATTTTCCCTGTTGGTATTTTCAGGAGTAGTAAGCGACACCTTGTTCTGCTCCTCTTTCTAACACAAGTGTTTGATGACTGCCCTAAGCAAAAATCTCACTGCACACAATAGCAGGTCGCACATGCATGGCCACGTGCAAGGATCTGTGCATGCTCTGCTATGAAGTAGATGGCTGGAGGTGGGCTTGAGGGTCCCAGAAGGCAGAAGAAGTTCAGAACAGGGGCCCCAAGCTCAAGAATTTTTTTTGAAAGACTGCTCTACAGCAACACTGTACAGACCAGTTCCGCTCCTCCACATTTCAGTTCCTATCTCATTTCCCCTTTCTCACTCTGTTCTTCCTTTGATCTCTTAACACCCTCTCAAATTGTAGCCTTCCAGCTAGTTAAAGAGCCTCCCTCCGATATTCCCTTTCCTGCTTCCTGCTCCCAACATCCCTACCTTTATTTCACAATGATCAATCACTTACACCTCACTGCTTCTTTCAGGAGTGCCCTCAAACAGCCAACAAATCCTGTGGGGGGTGGGGAATACACCCCCTATTTCCACTTAGTCTCCAGCTATGTGGGATGGCAGCAGACCCATTTGTTTAAGTCCATGGCCATCTGCCCCAATAATTTCTAAAGCAGCAGGCGAGGATTGGGTATGATTTTTTTTCAGGAGGAAAAGGGTGAAATAAATGGTACCCAGTCCATACTTCCATGTGGTTCCCCAAAGTCTCTCTAGCTGAACACTCACCCCTGGCTCATCTTCGGTTTCAGTGCTGTGCAGGGATGGTCTTTGAGCCAAGGCTGGGGGAAAAAATGATTGAACTTGTCAGGCTCCATGAAATACCAGGCTCCATGCAGTCAGTTTTTCAGGGCCCAGGAAGAACCAGCTGTTAGCACAGTTGCCCCAGGGAAAATGGTCACTTTCTGAAAACAGAACCTGAAGATCAGAAGAGCCAGAAGCAACTTAAGGCTGGCAGGCAAGTTCTGAAGGGGGCAGCTGCTTAGCTTAGCAAAATCCATTTCCCCCAGAAAAACAAGTTACTCTAAACTTTAGGGCTGGCATAGCAGAGCTTCTGCCAAACCCTGTAAGCCCTGTAGATAGAGGATCTCAAGTATACAACTGCACCCTACATCACATCAGGGGATTTGCAAGTGGAGAAAAGTTACAGGGAATGGTGAAAATCCCAAATATAATTTGGGGACGGTTTCAATGGCATTGATCGTTTCAAAAGCAGAGGTTGGATGACAATCTGTCATGGATGCTTTAGTTGAGATTCCTGCACCACAGGGCGTTGGACTAGATGACCCTCAAGGTCGCTTCCAACTCTGCAATTCTATGATTCTTTGATTAGAGAAGTGTAGGTCATAATCTAAGAAAAGGCAGGATTCAAGAAACAACACAGATGAATTTGGAGCCACACTGACAAACATAAGCAAATCAGCTATGATAAAATTAGGATAGTGGTTTTCTGAAGTAGCAAGTACCAGCCTAGCAAACAGAAATTAAGCAGATGAAGCTTTTCCAATCACTCTTCCTGGCATGAGTAAAAAGTATTGCTTGCTTAGTCTTGGTTGCTGGGCTATTGGCATTGTCTCAGACTGTTCCCATGTTTTCCCTTTTCTATTCTGGTCCACTCCTCAAGATGTTGTAGGTACTGTATAATCCTCAGGTTGGTTCCATTCCAACAACAACATATTTAGGGTGGTGCAGGCGCAAAATAACAACCACAACCTACTGAGAAGATACATAGAAAAGCAACTACAGTGGTACCCCGGGTTAAGTACTTAATTTGTTCCGGAGGTCCGTTCTTAACCTGAAACTGTTCTTAACCTGAAGCACCACTTTAGCTAATGGGGCCTCCCGCTGCCATGCGCCGCTGGAGCACGATTTCTGTTCTCATCCTGAAGCAAAGCTCTTAACCCGAGGTACTATTTCTGGGTTAGTGGAGTCTGTAACCTGAAGTGTATGTAACCTGAAGTGTATGTAACCCGAGGTACCACTGTATACCAAAAGCAATTATTGTGAAAATGAGATTATTGTGAAAATGAGATTGGGGGGTGGGGTGGCAATTTTGTCCTCACTCAGGGTGCCATATTCCCTGATTCTGATGTTAGTTTTAGAGCCTGGCTAGATATGACGATGATAGGCATGGGTTCCTTTTAATGTGTCTGTCCTGTTCTTGTATAAAATGGCTGATGGGTAGGTCTTGCCTTAAAATGAAAAGAATCACATGAGAGTTTAGGTGCTGCATCCTGTTTTGTGCATTATTTCCCTCCAATCTGCTACTCTAGACACTTTTCTTCTTTCCTGACTTAGCTGTGGTACTGGAGCCAGAAAGAAAGAAAAGGAGAAGGGGACAATTTAGTACCCTTTCCCACATACTCCGTTTACTGTTAAAGTAATATATATATGCAAACCAACTTTGAATATTAATGGACTTGACATGTGAATGACAGTTTTGCCACTTCTTCCCTTAGTCCCTTACTACTGATTATGAAGGGGGGCTTGGCCCATTAATATTTTTTTTTTTACTAGGTGATTAGGAAGCTCTTGTTTTTACAGGCTTTTTACACACAGTAGGAAATGCAAACATTCCAAACATACCAAAGGATCTGTGGGATTATCATTCTCCAAACAGCCCAGAGTAAAATATTTCCAGCATATGGAAGCACTATGGGGTGAGGGAAAGAATCAAGAATTTAACTGTCTTATTCATGAGCCGCATGTGAAAAGTTACCTGAGGGGGGATGGAAATGACCTGATCTCTTTGATGTCCAAGGAACCGCTGATAGTGTCATATTAAGTCTCTGCATTTTTCTGGCTAATTTGATGGGAATTTGTATTGCCTCAGTTCCTTAATGACTCAATGGGTGGTCACTGTTGTGTAAGCCTAAGGCTCTTGTAAAGCCTATTGATGTCAGTGAAAACATAAATGTTTTTTGCATTAGGAGGTCATTCCAACTTTGCACAGATGGCTGAGCACTTGCGACTTGCTGCATTCGCTGTCACCCTCTGGAGTAAAATCCTGGCTGGGGTGAGGCACTAGCACAAATAATTCTTCACAAGACCTGTGCAAATGTAGACCAACAATATGGGTTATCATTTGCATTTAATACCTTCTTATTAGTCATTAGGATCGTCAGCTATTTTTCTTGCACAACTCCTGTGCCTTTAACAGCTACCTAAAATATAAACATTTAGCAGCTGAAGCTTGCTCTCCACCCAACTATATTTCCATGTCCGCCAAATGATTGATGCCATCAAATCTATCAGAAGCATTAAAAAAAGAGTTTTTATTAAAGATTTTCTTGGGTTACAAAAGTACGTGCATTGTCTCTATTTTCAGCCATAGAGTCTTTTCTACAGATCAGTTACATTCGATGTGAGACAATATGGGCAGCATTTGTGATATAAGCAGAATGCTCCTAGAGTAGTTCTTTTCTTGGAGAAATGTACCCTGCTTGCAATTGAGAACCACCTGAGTGTTCAGCTGGGATTGGGGAAACTCACTATTAGACTAACCTATCCTTCGGGATTGTTGTGAGAATAAAATGAGGGGACACAACTTGTACACTATCCAGAGCTCTCTTGAGGAAAAGTGGAATTAAATTATAATAGAGAAAATGGATGAAAAGAAAGTAAATTATATTATTATTGCTGATATTATTATTATTATTCCCTAACAAAAACACATTTACTCCCCTAAGTGATATATACGTTCCTGAAATAGTAGGTAACTGGGGAAGTGGATAATGTTGTTCTCTTTTAGAAGGCTATCTGTGTGCCCAAGCAGATAAGTGGCTATGTAGAATATACTAGCTTTTATATGTCTAGTCAATGGAGTTCAATGGCAACTCCCAGATAAGTAGGTATAGTAGGGGTGGCTAATATGTGGCTCTCCAGATGTTCCTGGAATATAACTCCCATTGTTCCTGACCATTGGCCATGCTGTCTGGGTCTGGTGGGAGCGGGAATGCACCAACATCAGGAGGGAAACAGGTTATACAGTCTTAACAAGGGAGGGGAATAGGCAGAGTGACTCACCACCTAAGGCTGTTTTAGGCAATAGGTGTCTCTGAAAGTCATGAACACATCTATTACAACAGTTAGATTTGGCCTCCCCCTGCTGATCATGCATAAAGTTCTACCAAAACATGCAAAACTAGTTTGAACTGAGGTGGAATGTGGCGGCGGAGGGGATGTGGCCTGTGGGCAATGATGGCTCTTCAGCATCTTCTTCTTTTACAAGTCTCCAACCTCTCATGGATTCATGTGTAGTATTTCCCTTTTCTCTGGGATTCCTGGTGGCTTGAGTATGTGTCTACAGTGGTATCTCGGGTTAAGTATTTAATTTGTTCTGGAGGTCCGTTCTTAACCTGAAACTGTTCTTAACCTGAAGCACCACTTTAGCTAATGGGGCCTCCTGCTGCTGCTGCGCAGCCAGAGTACAATTTCTGTTCTCATCCTGAAGCAAAGTTCTTAACCTGAAGCACTATTTCTGGGTTAGCGGAGTGTGTAACCTGAGGTACCACTGTAACACACTTTTACCACTGCAGTTTTTGTATGAGCGATGGCACAACAAAGGGTTATATAACCACCCATGATTGCTTAGCAAAGGTAGAGAGCGGTCTTTGCTCTCTATCTTTCCTAACCTGCTGGGTGGATAGCAACATTATTATAGTTTAGTCATGAAGTGGTATTGGACTTGAATTGTCTCTGGAGGTGGAATTGGGAATTTCACGTTACTATTCTGTGCTTGTTTAGAAGAGACAATAAAGTTTTTGTCTAGCTTCCTGTAAGACATCTGCAGCCCCCATCTCAACATTTGTTTCCTTCTGCATACAAGATGTATGATGTCTGTACCAACCAACTTTTTGTCCCTCCTCTCCATGTCACTTAGGCACTTCTACACAACTTGGGCTAACATCACAACTATATTTCCATATGTAAACACCTCATACCATCAGTGTAAGTCCTAATTTTCTATGAACTATTTTCCTTTTGTCTCAGCTTATACCACAGGCTTGCTTGTCTTTAAAGCACATTTTCAAGTTAAAATGAGATAAAAGATTTCCTTGGAGCATGAGGAGAGGCAAGATTTTGATTCTAAACAGGATTCTCACTTTAATCCACCCTTTAGGCTGGTTCTGAGATCACAAGAAGAAGAAAAATCCTCACAGGGTACAGCAGTATCTGAGCTGGGGGTTTGTGGAACAGCAAGAGTGAGAACCATCCATCCTTTTTCTGTGGCTTTAGGGTCCGCAGCATTAACTGATTTTCTTAATAGTGTGCCTGCCCCCTATGTGTCTGTTGCTTTTATTTGCCTTCATTTTAAAAAGAGAACTTTTCTAGTTCCAGTGAGGCCTGGCTGGCAATGCTGAAATTCCTTTGCCTCTGTTTGTTGCTCTCCTCGTGGCCAGTTTCCATGGTGACCCAGATTCCATGCAAGCTGGCGGAGAGCCTAGCAAAACCCCATACCTCAAGGTCTCCTTGGAAAAGAACCCCCCCCCCCCGCTTTCCAAAGAAAGCACAGGGAAGAGGGAAGAGAATAAACACATATCCTCGCCTTCCCTTCTAGCATGCATACACACTGTGTCATCTTTTTCAGTTTGTGTGCTGGGAGTGAGAGAGTATGTTGATTGTTATTATGTTTTAGGGCAACAAGTACCAACATCTCACTCCTCCATTCCCTGGCATACGCTCCAAAATTACCACATCGCGCTAATATTTCAACATTAGCAAATACTCCAGATGGTCCACATTAAAATTCCAGTACTGTCTCATTTGCCAACAACAGCTTGCTCCTTAAATTATTTCCCAAAATGAAAACCATATCTAAGCATTTAGCAATGTTTGGTGTGTGTGAGAGAGAGAGTGAGCATGTGCACACGCATGCATGGGGTTGATAGAAATCAGCGGCAAATGAGGAAAGGGAGGAAAAAAAGAGGCTGAACCTTTCCCTCTTTGTTGCTTGAAATGGGAGTTTTCCCTGTCTGTATAATGGGCAGGAATTAAAATGCCCAAGTGCCATCGATTTTTGTGGAAATTATACTAAACGACTAAACTTTTTTCAACCATTGTATTTGCAGGAGGTGAACAAGAGGAATATTAGCCCAACTGGAATTCACAATTGCCCTGGAATCAATTTTGATGAAGGGTATATAAATATTATAAATAAATGTTCCCCTTTGACCTGAACAAAGAAATTAGGGTCACAATATGACCTCTAGTCATTGCCACCTTGAAGATTTATCCTTCCCCTTCTCCAGATTTTTGACAAACTACTGTAAGAGCAAAGTGAAAAAGAACATGGAAACACAGTTAATATAGTGCCAAATCATTGTTTGGCGTTATGTCTGAATGCATCCCGTGTTTTTATATAGACACATTTAGCAGTTTGTGTGAAAAAGGCCATCGCGACTCCAAAAGTATTTACATTCTTATTAAGGCCTCATGTGCACAATCACATAAGTGACTAGTATTATTACGTTTCTGAGGCTGTTAACACCAAGACACAACCAGAGTTGACCTTCTGTTTGCAGAAGGGGATGCAATTCACAGGAGGTTCCTGTTAGAGGAAGATTCTTTTTGCCAATTCCCTCCAACTGCTTCCTGCAACATCTCCTACACTATTCCAGAAAGATACCCAGACCTCTGCACATTTGCAAGAGAGTATAGACATATGCAGAAGAAACAGGCCACATAGGGAATGAGAAACTGGTAAAAATAGGCTACCAACTCCCACCAGGAGTGCCCTGTGTGAAGTTCTGTTCTCCAGCGCACCATTTTTGCATGCCTTTGTTGAAGAATATCACTATAACAAGTTTTATAAACAGGTTAAAGGAGCTCTCTGTTGATACACCAAAGTTTGATAGCCTCAGTGAGCTGGAGTCGCTTCCTTTCAACTTCTCTTTCTCTCTCTCTCACTCATGGTATGTCATAATCTATGGACCCAGAGCCAGAAAATGAAGGACAGAATCTATCTTAGGGCTACTGCACAAACAAAATGGCAGCAACTGTGTATGTCATCAAAAGTGCATGTACCAGGCAACTCCTGCTCTTTGGTACATGTACAGGTATGACTCACACATGCGACATCTATTTGCCC
Source organism: Podarcis raffonei (assembly GCF_027172205.1). Classification (NCBI taxonomy): domain Eukaryota; kingdom Metazoa; phylum Chordata; class Lepidosauria; order Squamata; family Lacertidae; genus Podarcis; species Podarcis raffonei. The sequence goes on along the minus strand of NC_070606.1, from coordinate 65,493,662 downwards.
CTCACACATTTTACACATTCTTTTGTTTACTGCTTGTAAAACATTTTGTGTATCTATTAACATGTAAAATGGTTCTGTCTCAGCTGTTGGGAGATGATCAACAAGAAGATGGAGAGAATTCACAAAGAAATACTTCCCTTCTCAACCTTGGCCCCAAGCCCAGTTGCAGCTGTAAGTTATTGCCTGACCCTACAGTACTTGAAAAAGAAGATGGAGAGAGAAAGCAGGAATATTCTCTCCAGTCATTATATACAAATACATTGAGAAGGTTTGAGGGGAACCAAAGCTAGTCTCATTAAACCAGGATAGCATGGTATCAAAAGGTGAGTTGAGAAATATATTATGTCAGAAGCAGACCTTCATTTATTAATTTATTGCACCAGGCCCCATATTATATAGAGACCTTTGCTAGTTATGCACAAAATTCTCATGTTTATATAATCAGATGGCTTTAGCCATAAATGGGCTCTTGCTTCCCAGTTCATAATTTGTTATATTTCTACCTTTATTCTTTAAAGTATGACTTCTTGCATAAGAAAAATAAATCCTTAATAACATTACTGTAGTGTGCAATTCTGAGGTGCAACATGCCAAAAAGTTGGTAAGTTTTATAATGCAGTGGTTTTTAATTTCAGTGTCAAGTCACTGAGATTGCAATCCTTGTATATGAACAATGTTGTATATCCAGAATGTTAATTGCATGACATAACTAATTGGTCCTTTAGTTTAATAGATGCCAATTTACAAGCAATGTCTTGCATTCCAACAAGCTCCCAACATTTTCATTCTCTGGTGTAGAAAGAGCTTGTTTGCCGTTAGCAATGTTCTTAATTGTAATTAAACACCTGATTAATTAGTGCAGCTGAATTTTATTTTGCAATTCTTGCAACATATAGGTGTTAGGTAGATGGTGGTTTGGATTGCTGGGTTGTCATCACTGAAGAAATATAGCTTCACAGTAAATGTCAGGAATTCAGTGAAAGTTGATAGCTACCCATAAAACCTAAGTTTTCAGAGACCAATGGGAAATGCCAGATAATTTTTTACAATTGAGAATGCACCTCAGTGACATTCACATCCCATTGGTCTGATCTCTCAAGGAAGACCCTCCCTCCCAAATCCCCTCAACTCACTTCGGTGAAGTCTGTGGAAAACCTACATCTGGCCTATTTTTCTTAAAGGCTTCAAACTGTTGTCCTTAACAGAAAAGGCTTCAAGAGAAACCTGCTTCCTTGCTCCACCTCCTGCATTGACACATTTAGTCCAACTTTAATCCAACCAATGCACATTAAAAATTTCCAGTATTATGTAAAGGGCAAAGTATGCTGCATACTTGGAAACCCAGAAGCCACAAATCCCGTGAGCTCCTTTAGGCATGTGGAAAGCTTGTATGTGCCCAGCAGGACTTTCAACTATTTTCCTTAACAGCTCCTCCCCAGTGGCAACATTGCAAACTATTTTTAAAGTTCTTCAGCCCTAGAAAAAACAGCCTGTAAACTAAGCTGAGAGGCTGTTGTTGGGAAGAAAATATAAACGTTTTGCAGATGGTACTGAATTAGATTGCAGTTTTATGGATTGTGGTCTTATGGGCCAGGGCTTTGCACATTGCTCTCTGTGAAACCAGGGTCCACATATTCCACACTTTTCAGTGAAACACATTTTTGTGGCTGATTAGAAAAGCTCAGTATTGCTGGAGCACATTGTGTGCTGCTGGATCTTTTCACATCACCTGACTCTACAGGAGCTCATCACATAACTACTAATGTCTCCATAGGGTAGGTGGAAACTAGTTATCCAAGTGCAGAACTACACATCACGTACAAAGATGCACAATAAAACTCTGATGACAGCTTCTAATAAACAAGTGGACTTTCACTAAAAAGGAGAAAGATTTCTTGATCCATTTCCCCCTTGCAACTCCCCACCCCTTGTGTGTTCTCGCCAAAGGGGGTCCAGATGAATATTTACCTTATAAACATGTACCTGGAGGTTCTGAGGAAACATTTGGGGTGAGATGCAGTACAAAATCCGTTAAGTGCCAATTCTCCTTGCTTTTTTAGTTGCAAAACCTCTTCCTCTCAAAGCAGCAACCATCAGAATGTTATTATTATGCATGTTGATTATGTAGCACTCCCAATCTGTCTTTTAAAAGAGCATTATGGAAGATGAACTTAAAGAGTATTGATCTAGGAAGCCCCAATTCTTCATGAAACCCAGTTCAGAATGAATAGTAATTCACTGTAAGAGAAAACTACCACTTCAAGCACATAAAGACTTCGTGCAATGTGATCAAATAAGCTGACCAAAGGCTCTTTCGCGACCTCTGCTGGATAGCAGAAGGAAGAGTTTAGCACTTAAACACCATAAGCAGCATTGCATTTTACAGGTGTATAGCACCTCCCTACTGAATTTTAAAATACTGCTCTGGTTGATCAGCACTTAAAAATGGACTTATTTTTGGAGTCTGCTTTGTCAACCTGAAATATATATATATTTGGAACCTGTGATCTGAACCAGATAATAGGTCCACCTGCAGTGGCATACCTTGGAGCCTCAAATTTCAGCAATGCCCTGTACGATGGCAAAATAAGGCACCCGACCTTCCATTCTATATCATAGTTGCGGTGCCCCTGAGGCTCCACATCCAGTGTGACAGAATCAGTCACACTTCCCTAAATCTGTCGCTGCCACCTAAACCCAAAGTTGCTTAACAATTAATAACTTTAGCTGCAGAGGGCATGGACCTGCCCTTGTAGGATTCACCAGTTCTTTTCCTGTTCAGCTTGAAGTACCGCAGCCATAAATCCAGCTTCTAATTAGTACATATTGTGTTTTTGATTTACTGTCTCAAATTCTCATGCTACTTAAAATATGTATGTAGCAATTGGTAAAATAGATGCAAATTTGTTGGTGCGATACTGTTTCACTCATTTGCTTTCAATAGAAGTTTCTGTCTGTCTTCAGGAAAACTTGCTTGTTGAATTATCCCTGAAAGCTAGCCTATTACAGTAAATATTTGGCTGCAGATTGGAGGAGTTGAGACCATGAGTAAGTATTAGAGACAACATGCTGCTTACCAGATCAGGATTCCTAGGACTATGGCCTTAAACTACCTTATCTTTACCTCCCCACATACCCTTACATACAGACCAGAAGGAACAAAAATATGAAGTTTGAATCCTGCCATGGGGGATTATGGCAAAAACCACATTGGTCCATATTACCTGAAAAATTAGGTCTTAATCATGGCAATTAAAAGAACTCATGGTATGTGTGCCACTCAAAGGAAAGAAGAAAGCTAAAACAAATCTGTAGTTTTATAGTCTTAACTGGACTTTCTGTAGCAGTTTCTCTCTGTAGTCGTTTTATCCATCCCTCTCCCTCTGCCTTGTTCTTGTTGCAACTGACTCATACTGACTCTGCTGAAGTGAAATCTACACATCTTTCCTTTAAAAGCTAAGAGTGAAATTTACAAGACAGTTTTACCCTCTGACCAGCTGCTGCAGAACTCATGAGAGACCCACTGCATATTTCACCAAGTTCATTCAAAGAACAACCACACAGTTACTAACACATTTCTTTAATATAAATACATGGAATAAATGTTAAGAGGATTTCTATGACATTGGGAAGGAGATCTGTAATAAAAATATACCAACTGCAAACCTTCTTTTACCCTCTTCAGAAATGTTTGTGTAAAATTCTTTTAATGCCTGTTACTCAGAAGCAGTGTTTAGGACAGACTCAGACTCATAAAGACCGTAAAAGAAAGTTCAGATTGTTTGTCTCTTCTGCTTGATCTAAACATCCAATATAATATAGTGTGACTGGTCTGGTGAGGTCATACCATCAGCTTGCAACCAAGTATCAAACAGAGACTAACATTATCCATACACAGTTTGGTTAATGTTTACTGCCACTGGGAACTGTTCCTTGGCTCATATCACAGACCCCCAACAATGAAACATGATGTAAAAACAACAACCCTGACATGTTTTAAGGAATTATTAATTTACACACACTTATTGTGTGCAGCTTCTAAGGCTCTGATATATCTACAAAGACCTAATAATCAGTGACTCAGGATTGGAAGTTTTACAAATGTTTTCTTTCCAAATTAAAACAGGTAGATGTGGATGAAGTGCTGGAAACACTTTAATTACTGCAAGAAGTATCACAGGCACACTAGTTTCCTGTTGGAGGAATATTTTCATGAAGGTACTGCAAAGCCAAGTCAGTCCATTTCATTTCTTGTTCTTTTACAGATTCTGTTGTGCCACCGTTGTCTTGTTCTGGTTCAGGAAGCTCATTCTGAGAACAGAAACATAATAAATTATTTAAAATGTTTTAAAAAGCAATAGCATCTAGAAATATTTGACACTGATGGATTAGGGACCAATAAATGTGACTGAAATAAAAATGTATCTCACATATCTGTTTATGAAGTATGTCAGAAAAAAATGCAATTCCAGCTATGTCTATATTTTGGGAGAACATTTTATGTGTGTGTTTTCTGCCTGATGTGTGTGTGTGTATCCCCATTCCTGTTGACTCTCCTTGATCTCTCAGAAGCTTTCGCTACCATAAACCATGACATCCTCCCAGAGTAGTTTTGTGGGACAGGTTATTTGAGGCACTGTTATGGTGAGTCTTCCCCTACTTGCACGTCCACTACCAGAGAGTGGCATTGGGGGACTTCTATGGCTTTTGTTCCATACTATCCTTTATACTGTTTAGCATCTATATGAAGCTACTTGCAGAGGCCACTCAGGGATTTGGGGAATGGTGTCACCAGAAAGCTCATGACAACCAACCCTATCTCACCTTACCATCTGAATCAAGTGAAGCTATGCAAGCACTGAACCATTGTCCACAGGGAGTTATCGACTGTATCAGGATCAATAAAGTGATCTGCAAAGGACTGTACTCTCCCTGAAGGAGCAGGTATGTAGCTTGTGGGTACATTTGGAATTATATCTGTTGAAAGAATCCCAAATGGCTTCAGTAGCTATTTCTGGCTCCAGTTGATATGCCAGCTTTGATTCTTAATGCTCCAAAAGAGGCTGGCCAAGTTATTCATGGATTGTTAAACTCCTGGTTTAACTATTGTATCATGCTCTGTGTAAGGCTAATCTTGAAGGTGGTCTAGAAGCTGCATCAAGTCCAGAATACAGCTGCAAGAGTGGTGAGGGGTGTGATGAAGAGATCTCGCATTACATCAATTCTGCAGCAACTGCATTGGCTGACTATCTGCTACCAGACTAAAAATATAGCTATTGACATTAAAATACCTTAACTGCTTAGAACTCAATAAGAATACTCAATAGATATACTTGTGCAGTGTCCTGAGATAGTTTTCTATGTGATGGCTCCCAGCACATCATGAAACTCCCTTCCCTGTCTTGGTCCCTCATGCTTTTGTGTTGGCAAGTGACGATTCAACTCTTTACAACAGACATTTGAGAGCGTCAAGAGTTGAAATTTACTAGATAGGTGAAATATATATACACTTTAGTATGATTTTCCACTTCAGCTAAACATGCTCACTAGAGCAACGAATGTGCATAGATACAGATGGCACAAAATGTGGCTCTGGAAAGTACAGTTTTTAACTGTTTTTAATACATTGCATTTTAATGCTGAGGCCCACTATGGGACTTTAAAATAAATAAACAACCAAGTACTTTTAATGAGGCAATTCTGACCTGTTTCATTATTGCTACAAAAGATGTGAAGGAAGCCAGGCTCCTCCACGAAGTGTGCAAACCCAGCTACAAAGTACATTAAAATATGCTTGAAGTGGGAAGTTACCCAAATTAGCAATATAAGTCAAATATTGACTTGGGAACCGTGCTTGCCTCATACCGTGCAGTTTTGCCCCTGGTTGCAAAAGGTTAATTCATTTATTATTATTATTATTATTATTATTATTATTATTACTTAAAGTAGGACTGTGTGCATTTGGGCGTCACCCACCTGATGAGGAGAAAGGGGCACAGAGATCTGCCCCTTTCCCGAACCAGACTAGCACCATAAGGCAGACACTGCCCCTGCCCATGTGGTTAGAGGTCCGACCCAGGGAAACCAATTCAGGGCCAGGCTCTTGAGCGCCCACTCAACTCACCAGCGGTATTGCCACATCTTCGTAGGGCAATTTATCTTCCCTCCACGCGTCGTCGATCAAATCGAGGATCCGCCCGTCTCTCTGCACTTCGCTGTCCATCTTCGTGCAGCCCGGGGAGAACGAGGGCTGCGTTATAAAGGAGGCGTCCACGGCACACACGGGCTTCGGACCCTGATCCTAAGCGTACCTGCGCTTTGCTTTCATTCGGAAAAAGACAGGCGGCTTGGGACAACCGCCGCCGCCCCGCTCCTGTCACCCGCCACCTTCTCACCTAAGACGCGCCACTGTTTTCCGAACCAGCAGAGGAAGTGACATCACAGGAAGCGGCTCCAGAAGCCGGAAACCCATAGAAATGGAGGGGAAGAAAAAGAAGAGAGCGTCGCTAGTCTTATCCAAACAACGCGGGCGGGAGTCACGAACCAAGTTCTGAGGTAACTGGGGGCGTGGCTGAGTGGCTCACGCGGGAGAAGAGAAGCTCGACACTCTGTTTCGCCGGCCATTACCCCTGGCGCGGCGTTGATCGGGCGGGCTCGTTTCTCTTTCGCCGGGCGACGGGAGATTGGCGAGGCGTCCCTTCTTTCTCCTCTCCTCACCCGGGCGCGCGCCGCCTCGTTGGCCTTTGGCGCTTCGCGGGCAGCAGAACCGCCTCTCCCTCGCGGCGCGCGCCTGTGAGGTAACTTCGTAACGTGTGCACGCGACCCACGCGCGAAACTGCCTCCTGGCTTCTGCCCTCCGCCGGCTGGGAGCGCGGAGCTCTGGCCCTCGGTGGCGACTTGGGCGTGGAGATTCGTCTCCAAGGTTGGCCCTTAGAAAGCAGAGCCTTGCCAGGGGGAAACAGCGCCCTTTACTTCCAAGCTCTGAAAAGCTCCCTCCCCTCCTCTTCCTCGAGGGACAGGAGCCACTGTCAGTCGGAGGCGGCAAATTCCAGTTCAGTGGTGGCTAGAGGCCATTTCCTGCAAGCTACCCTTTTTTAGCAGGGGGAAACGTTGGCGACTTTTTGCTTGCAGCAGTTCAGCCCGTGTTTTATAGCTTTTGCAGCCCAGCTCTGTGTTGCACATACTTGTTTGGAAGCAAAGCCCCACCGTTCAGTTCACTCCCAAGCAGCTTGTGCTTCTGATTTTACAGATACTTGCTTTAGCAAAGCATTTCTTTGTTGTGCTTAACTCTGGATGTGTTTTTGAATTAACACTCTTTTGTTAGCACCCGCCCCTTTCACCTGAGGCCTTTTAACTGCTTGCAGCTGTAAACCTTGCAGTTTAAAAGTTTTTATCGTATTGCACCCACACCAGTTACTTGTCGAAGGCAGTGTATCCCACACTTGGGTCTCCAGCTGGTGTTGCGTTACAACTCCCGTGATCCCTAGTTACCGGGACCAGTGGTCAGGGATGATGATGGTTATAGTCCAAAAACAGCTGGCAAACCCAAGTTTGGGGAAACACTTGTCTAAGGCTTTTTATGCCACCTTTCGCAGAAGTTTTTGGGATAGTCTTGCAATACAACCATGACCATGAAACCAGCAGTTAAAAGCAGCAGGAAAGCTAGGTTTGCTGAAAAGTACAGTATTTTTATTTAATGCATGCATATTAGCCATATAGCAAACATGGCCTACATGGGAAAAGGATACTCAACAGCCCATTCTTCAGTATTTATATATTGCACGGGTGTGTTAACCATCTCATTGAAACAAACCTGGATAACATAACATCTGAGGCAACATTTTTCCTTTTTTGTGTTACAATCAGGCTTAATTATTATTGCAATATAAAGTACTACTTAAGAGCTTCAAAAATATAGACTTCAGCAACTGCCATATGTGTACATACCTAGAATTATGCCCAAATGAACAAAGTCAGACTGAATAAAAAAGAATAGGGAGGGGGGTGACTTTGTAAGGAACAGCAAGATACTCAAGTTGAGTAGCACAAATCTACCGTATGTAGCTCAATAGCTATCTTGCATTTGTTTTAAAAAGATGCTGAGTTTCCCAAGCAGTAATATATTGCTTACATTTATAAATTTGCTTTTAAACATGTAGCTATCACTCAGGAAACCTTGGAACAATACACATTTTTGTGAGAAACTTTACAAAACCGTTTATGTTTACAGCAGGGGTGGAGAATAAAATCTGTTTGGTGGCCCAGATGGGTGGGGGAACTGCCCATCTGTCAGTCACCTGGCATAATCATTGCCTGTCAGCCTGATCCTGTTTCCCACCCTTCTCCACACATTAAATTCAAACAATGTGATGTGGGGAAGTATGCCTTGCCTCTCCAGTACAGGTGTTGAACCTTCGCCAGTGTTTACTAGCCTTTAGAAGTGGCTCGACTTTCTTATCTGAGATCTTTGCATTTCCCTCATGTGTGCTCACAAGTTGACCTTTCCAACTTAAGCTTTCTGGGGGGAAATATTAAATGAGTGAGTTTTATTTTAAAAAATAATGTAAGTATGCTTTTCGGTATATTTTTAATTGGGTTTTAGCCCACAATCAGCCCATTGAGGCAGGCATACAGAGGATACACATATCAGAATCTTTCACCCTAGATCTTTTTTTCTCTAAAATGGCTTTCATCACTTGCAATAGTTGCACCAGAAGATAAACCCATTAGTGCCTGGATGGCTAATATTTCATAGCTCAGGGCACAAATATAGCAAAAAAATTGCAAACAAGCTTTTTATGTAGAAAGGCCCATATAATTGGTACTTTTGGCTTTATATCAATGTAACCTGCAACAATGTAATCCCTTTGTTATCGGAAACAATCCACATACTTTACTAAAGCACTTGCAAAATCCAGATAGCAAGCGAGTCATAACTCTAATTTGTTATCTTGCAATTTATCTTTCATTTATAAGGTGCTTAAGGTGCTTGATATGTGGCCTACAAATTTATTGAAGTGACAACTATTCCCAGCATACTTAAAGTAAACTCTGTAAATCTTCACCTTTCCTTTTCTCAATTGTCAGACACATCTCACATTTTGCAGTCACCTAGAGACGGATTGGACATGGTGATGAATTACTGTAGCATAACCTTTATTTTGCTTACTTTTTTAGCTGCCCTAAAGGATGTGATTTCAGGATGGAGGCATTGCTAGAAAGAATACAGGGCAGGTATGTACTAGTTATTAATGGCTTTATTCAGATGCATACGTTACACAAATACATAGATTACACTGAACCTGGAAGATGGGTTTGCACACGTGCTTCACATGTCAGTTTCTTCTCAGTCCCAGATAGGATAGTTACTTCCACAGTAATTGTGTTCACAGCTCCTGTTTTGCTAGCATTATGTGAAAGAATTATGCTGTTCCTCAGATGTGCGCTATCTCTGGTGGGTATTACCATTTTGACAGAAAAATAGCAGCTACAGCTTCCAGAATGTGCTTATGAAGCTGCTCTTCCTGAAATCCTCTAGAACAGGGGTGCCCAACCAGTTAACCGTGATCGACAGGTCGACCCCCGGGTGATCATGGTTGATCGCAGGATCTTTACCGCTCGCGTTGTTTAGAATCATGTCTCCGCCCCCTCCCCCCTTGGTCTTTTGCTGCCTCGTGTTTAGTAACAACTTTGGTCTGCCCCTCCCCCCCAAACTGGTAGATAACTTCCAGTTTGCCCCCCTGGGAGTAGATTGCATCTTCTGGGAGTTGGACATCCCTGCTCTAGGACATATTTTCCTCTTTGATCTTGTTGTTTTCATTAAAGGGACAGTGTATCTGTGTTTCTTCAGCTTTCTTACACAGAACTTGACACCCTAAGAATCTTGGCTTGAACAAGCATATTTTCCTTATGTGTCAGTCATGTCTTTGGAAGGGTCAGAAACTGCAAAACCCATGTTTTCAGGAGATCAGGCTGTTGTCCAACAATTCCTCACAAAGCATCGGTCCTATTTTTACCTTGCTTAATTATCATTCCCATTTACCCACAGCCACCTCAGTTGTCACTAAAATAACCCAAGTCTTTGATAGCCCAATTCTTAAAAACAGATGAAATTGTGCAAATGGATGTGCAGATCTCCATGATTTGCATTACATAACAAAAGCATTTAATATTTTTATTGTAGAGTAGTTTACAGACCTTTAACATAAACCTTGACATTAATTAGCATATACTGGGAAATCTACTCGTAGTTAGGATGCAGTCTGTAAAATGAAAGATGTAAACATAGACATATTTGAAACAAAAAAGCAGACCTACAGTGAAACATGATTTAAAATACTCAGCACTTTCATAATGTATCAACAGTGTGAAAAACAGTTGCCAAGTTCTAAATGTTGGTGCTGCTCCTTTTTTAAAAAATTGATATTTTGGGGTTTGGGGGATGGCTAGGAGGGGTTTGCATATTTGTGTGTGTGTGTCCAATGCTACAGCACCGTGGAGCTTCCTTTCTTGGCCAAGCTGTTATTGGCCTCATTAAGGAAAAAGCAACTTCTTGCACCCTAAGGTAAAATCCCCAATTCTGAGCATCACTGTGGCTTATTCTCTGGTCTCCTGGCACAACAAAGTGAAGTTTTAAAACCACAAAGTTAGTGTCTTTAGAATTTTTGCCTCTATAGAAAAGTTACCAAGTTGCAAAAATATTTGGACATTATTGGGAAAATGAGGCATTTCAAACTCCACTTAACACTTCCTTGTTGTTGTGCTTAGGATTTGGAGTGGACCACAAAGTCCAAGCCTGATAAATTCAAATTAGCTGAAGCCCTTCTGGTCACTTCCATTTTTAAAAAATAATATGACCCCTGGTGTTATGCAGCTTCCCAGCTTTGATCCTTGTGAGTGTATTGTGGCCAATCATTGTATGCTCAAGTTACATTGCATTGCCCTGTTACATGCTCTCTGTTAGTGCTTTTGGCTGGAGGAACCCATCCCTTAGCATGGCAATAAAAGGACCCAGGAGAAGAGATGTCTTTGGAAGTATTACCATTGCCTGATTATTATGGTGTGTATGAGGGAGTGAGAGAAGCAAGGAAAGCTTTGCTTACCTGGTATCTCTCTCCGGTATTTGCTCCATGATAAAAGCAACCGTGCATGGTTTACCATGGAAAAACAGCGTACAAATAAGAGATGAGGATAATTTATTTATTTTTAATAGAAGTTTCCAGACTTCATGTGAAGCAGAACTACAGGAGCTGATGAAGCAGATAGACATAATGGTGGCTCATAAGAAAGCTGAATGGGAAACTCAAACCCGGGCACTAGAATCCTGCTTGGATGTGCGAGAGCAGGAACTGTCCTCTCTCAGGAATGCATTGGATGAGAAATGTAAAGAGGTACTTTTATAGCTTTGGTGCGATGTGTACTTGTCTATGCTTTCCTTTCTGAAATTTCACTGTAGGCTGTTTCACTGCATAAAGTTGTACCCCCTCTCATCTTTCCTATACCCTTTTATCAGTTTATGAATGCTGAATCAAAAATCCTGAAAGACTAGCATTACAACTTCAACATAAAAAAGGAGTAAAATATTCCAATTCTAAAAAAATCTGGAGTAAATAAAATGTATTCACCTGGCTCCAAAGGTGACGTTGGGCTTGGTATCAGTAAAGCCTCATTGAGGGAGAGAATTCCATAATGGCATCATCAGCCCAGGAAAGGCTATATCCATGGCCACTACCTATCTCACTTGTGGGCTGGGGCAGGCGTGGGGAGACCTCACAGCAAGATCTTTGAGCTTAATGCTGAGGCACATTCATGTTGAAGAAGATAATCCTTCAGGCACTCTGGTCCCAAGGTGTTTTGGGCTTTAAAAACTTTATATTGTGCTCAGAAACAGACTGATAGCCAGTGTTTTTCCAGAACTACCGTATTTTTCGCTCTATAGGACGCACTTTTTCCCCTTCAAAAATGAAGGGGAAATGTGTGTGCGTCCTATGGAGCGAAGACGCCATAGCCCCGCGACCCTCTCCCGGCTGGAGAGGTGACGTGCGGCTATGGCAGGAGCCTCCATAGCCGCGCGTCGCCTCTCCAGCCGGGAGAGCGCGCGCGGGGCTAAGGCAGCCCCCCGCGACCCTCTCCCGGCTGGAAAGGCGACGCGCGGCTATGGAGGGAGCCTCCATAGCCGCGCGTCGCCTCTCCAGCCGGGAGAGCGCGCACGGGGCTAAGGCAGCCCCCCGCGACCCTCTCCCGGCTGGAGAGGCGACGCGTGGCTATGGCAGGAGCCTCCATAGCCGTGCGTCGCCTCTCCAGCCGGGAGAGCGCGCACGGGGCTAAGGCAGCCCCCCGCGACCCTCTCCCGGCTGGAGAGGCGACGCGCGGCTATGGCAGGAGCCTCCATAGCCGCGCGTCGCCTCTCCAGCCGGGAGAGCGCGCACGGGGCTAAGGCAGCCCCCCGCGACCCTCTCCCAGCTGGAGAAGTGATGCGTGACTATGGCAGCAGCCTCTCCGCTGCGCCTTTCCACTGCTCCCTGACCTGCTCTTTGGGGCTGGTGGTGGGCTTCCCCCCGCCAGCCCCAAAGAGCAGGTCGAAAGGAACCTGAAGCCTGGAGAGTGAGAGGGGTCGGTGCACACTCTCGCTCTCCAGGCTTCCAAGGTAGCCATCTGAACGCACCTTAAACGGCACCTTGTTTTAGAGCGGGAAAACAAGAGGGGGAAAATTCTCCCCCTCTCTGCGCAGCGCCTCCTGCCACTTCGCTGAAGGGGCGCTGGGCAGAGAGCGGAAGAATTTTTTCCCCTTGTTCTCCCCCCTCTAAAACAAGGTGCGTTCTATTGTCCGGTGCGTCCTATGGTGCGAAAAATACGGTAATGATTAGCCTCAGTCAATATCTTTTCCACATAATTTTGTATGAACTAACATTTATTCAGCCTTCAACGACAATCTTAAGTACAACTCATTACACAAGTCTAGAAGAGGCTACCAGAGTGTGGATAACTATAGCCACATTATATGCATTATATGCACATGAAGCCCCGTATAGCACAGTGTAATAACACAATTGTGAGGCAGAGCAATATTTTACTGCATCACTTTCTTGAATGAAACTACTGAAGAACAGTAACCCAAATTCCCATTTGGGACAACTGAACCTGAAGGATACCACGCTTGATGTATCTAAAGCTGCTGAATATTCCAGGAGAGTTGGAAGGTTTGCCTTGTCATTCTCCCAGGATAGGACCCAAGCCTTCTTATTTTGTTTAATATATTATATTCCAGATATTGGTTTAAATTTTACTTTCCTTTTTAGAATGTCACACGGCATCTTGGGTTTATTCTGCAGTCGTTTCATTGTTACTGTGTATAGCTGGCACGGACAGTGTGCATTCTTTTTCCAGTTCCTTATTGTGGCAGGCTATTAATCTCACTTCTGAATAGGCTAATTATAGGCTTATTAAAATGTAATGAAAGCCTCCCTTTGGGAGCACAAACAATTTCTAGGAGCAGCACAAGCTTGTTCTGACACTATTTCCAAACCTCACACTGTGTCTATCTTGGCTCAAGAGAGAAAGTATAACCTGTGTTCCATTTTCCAATCAATGTTAATGTGGGCAGATGTGCTACCTCCTCAGTTTTGTAGATTGTTGCTGCTTTGGGAGGGAAATGGAGTTGCTTTGCAGGTGTTCTTGCTCCTCTCTCCACCTTGGGAATTTAGAACATGCCAGGGGCAAAAGAGACACTTGCTCTATCCCATTTCATTGATCAGCCAAATCAGTGGTCTTCTGTTTTCCTTGTTACACTTGGGTAGACTCAACCACTTATTTGTGGTGGAGAGATCATTGTAGCAAAGTTTGAGGAAAATAACGTGTAGAGAACCCTTCCTTAATTGTGCTGTACAGGATGATTTTCACAGTTTCTTCGCTTTAGTGACTTTTTCCATTGTCCCATGAAAGTTGGAAAATAAAAGGAGATGGTTTCTGCTGTTGCTCAAATGACATTTGGTGGCTTTCAGATTGAAAGGCTGTGTCAGCGACTAGAAGGGATGGAACAACTGAATCGTGATATGACTATGGAATATGAACAGCAGTTACGAAAAGTCCAGGAAGAGGTGAGCCTCCCCAAGTCCAGCTTTTATTTTATATTGTAGGTTACTGTATGATATTGCCATGTCTATAATCTTGTCATCTCATATATATATATAATATGCAGTTCACATGAAAGTGCAAAAACAAGAACCTGAATCATGCATATGTCATTTCTTCCTAAAACCTTTTAACATCCCCTTTTTAACTTGTGGAATTTGCAGTGATTGCTGTTTTGCCTATTTAATGGATGCAAACATTCAGCAGTTATGTTATTGCAATGGGCATAAAAAGTGCAGTTTATTTTCTACATAATCACTGTGGGTTTTAACATGGATGTAAACATAAAAAGGTTTTGCTTCACGAAATGTTTGCAGTCTTTCCCTCTATGGCGTACTTTTATTTCCAGGAATTTAGAGAAAGTTTAATTTAAAGTAAGTACTTGATTGTTTTTAGTTCAACGAAGTCAAGCGGTATTAATAAGAGAACAGTTCACATACAGCTGAGTATGTGCACTCATTATTGGGAAAATGTCGATGGCGTACATCAAGAGTGGGGGAACCTGGAGCTCTCTAGCTGTTGCTGGAGTCCAAATCCCATCATCCTTGACCATTGGCAATGCTGATGGGAATTGGAGTAACATCTGGAGGGCCAATGTTTTCCTATCCACATCATATGTGTACCTTGATTTGTTCCTTGTTTTACTCCATTGGGAGATCTCAAATAGCTTTACTTCTCTACTATCTATAGAACACTCATTAAGCCCAGCATTTTCAAATATCTAGTTCATTTATATCATGTAGACTTTTCACTTACATATATAAAAAATCTCATACCCTTCCATTCCTTTTCATAATCTGTGTTAGCCCTTTGGTTAGCTGACCCTTAAGAAAAACCACCTTATTAAATATCTTTAAGAGCTGAGTTTAATAAGCTATGTTAATTAACTCCAAAGCCTAGGCTCATTTTGGCATCTTTTCTTGCTAATAGATAAAAACATTTTGCCTTCTAAGCTCCACTTCTTTTTGCTGGTGGTAGTACAGTGGGCGCTTGGGTTGCAAACATGATCCATGTGGGAGGCATGTTTGCAACCCACAGCTCTGAGTCTGCACACGTGCAGGTTGCGTTTTGGCATTTCTGCACATGCGCAAAGCGTGATTTAGCGCATGTGTGAGTGCTGAAACCCAGAAGTAACCCATTCCGGTACTTCCGGGTTTGGCGCGGTACGCAACTCAAAAACACGCAACCTGAAGCGTCTGTAACCCTCGAGGTATGACTGTATATCATTCTAATTGCTGTTGAGCTGCCTTTGCAAAGTCAGTTGGTAGCTTCAATTTGTTTGGGTGGGTTGGGGGCAGCTCAGCTCAGAGTATTAAGTTCAAATCTTGCTTTCCAGGTGCTAATGGTTCCTTCAAACCACAGTTGTGTGGGGTGGACTGCTTATATTACAGCAGCTTCTCTGTGTATTATTCTCATGGGGAATTTGTGTCAGTTTTCTTCCTGGGGCCTTGTCCTATATGTTTCCTTGCTGTTTTCAGTGAAGTTTACTTCAAGTAAGTGTGTATATGGTTGCAGCCAAAATCTGATTTTAAAAAAATATTCTGTAAGAAAATAAGGAACAAAGGGCTTGCTGTACTGCAGCTATTTCACTATAAGGAGTTGGGTGCTGTGACAGCTTTTCATGTTTGGCCTTCGCTTTTGTCCTCCTTTCTTCTTTCTTGTCAGCTGCTTGAAGTTAAATGCCATATGAGACTTGTAATGCATTAACCTTTTTCTCTGGAGAGTTGGTTCAAGTGCGGCCTACTGTAGGCCATAAATAAAATTAATTTTGTGCTGTTGCTTTAGCAATCTGAAGACATCTGTCTACATTTTTAGAAGTCTTTTCATTCCAGCATGAGTAATGGTGCTTGTTTAGGAGATTCCCCCATGGGGATAGTAAGGATTCTGCCAAGCAAGATTGAGGTGCAGTGGCAGATATTTGCAAAGGTTGGAAGCTGGACTGGCAGCAGTATGGGGGCAGTCAGGAAGGCTGAAGAGTGTTAGCAATTCAGTAAGTATAGCAGAAGGCAGTCTATGTGTATACTAGCACTAGAGTGTGTAGTGTCACAATTTTTACTCTTAAGTGGTGCCCCCTTTTAAGAGTAGTGGTACTGCTATCTGGAATATCCACATTTGAATTATAAAATTACTGTAATTTTAAGCACTTGGTCCACAACAAAAAATACCCCTCTCAATACATGCAGCATTACTAAGAGACCAACTTGACTGACTCTTAGTGCAGATCCAAGTCATCAAACCTGAGCAGCCACATCTGCCGCCTGCCATGAACCACTGTTGGCATTATTGGCAGCACCAGCAGCAGATATGCACTGTGCTTATAATAATAATTTATTAACTTGCTAATTATGCTGTTTTAAACGTGCACCTTGTATTTGACTTCCTTTAGTAATGTTTTCTTTTAATGTTTAAGATAATGTTGTTAACCTTGCGGCGCTAAATGTACATTCTGTAGTTTACCTCCTTCGTAATGCTTTATTTTGAAATCTTTAAGACAATATTTTAGTTTCCTGTTACTTATGTTGCTTTGAGTTTATACATTATATCTGACTTTCTTCAGTAATGTTTTATTCTGGATTGTTTGATTTGGTGTTTTAATGTCGGTTGTAAACTGCTTTGAGATTTTTTTCTAAAAAATATAAATAAGTATGGAAATGAAAATAATAATAATAATAATAATAGTAGTAGTTTAATCTTTACTGCAAACTGTCTGTTCTCTTTACAGCATTTCCAGAGTTGTTCTAGATTGCCTTAAATCAAGATTCCTAATTTGAAATGTATACTTTTTCTGAATAAGTATGCATGCCATGGATGCTATAACAGTTAAAACACTGATAGCTCATAGTTCCCTGCCAGTTCCCTCCCCGCTTCTTTACACTTGCTTCATCATATTTTCTGATCTATCATAACTTCAGTCCACTTTCTGTTCTCTCTTTCCCCCCTTCTTTATTTTCTGCTTTGCGGTCTTTTATTATTTTGCGAGTTGTCGGTTTGGAGGGAGTTAGAATAGGGATTTATTGGGAATATTTACTTTTGTGGGTTGCATTATTTTTATCCTTCCTCCATTTGTTGTAATAATGAAGTGTCCAAATAAAAAATAGAAAATCCATAATAAAAATGTATCCTACGAAGTTGCAATATTGCTTCAGAAAACCTGTGTTCTTCTACAGCACCAATCACAATGCTGTGAATTGCCTTGCTTTTCATACAGCTAGCTAGGCTGAAGAGAAGCTATGAGAAACTGCTGAAGAAACAACTGAAAGAAGCAAGGAAATTACCCTCCAGGAGCCAAGAGGAGGACCAATCTGAAGTAAGCATCCTGACTAAGAAGTTAGAGGTAAGTGGATAAAATGCAGTCCTGGTCCGGGTTTCATAAATTCAGAACTATGGAACTCAATGGGGCTTACTTCTGAGTAGATATGAATTGGCCTTTAGTTTCTTTTCTCTAGTGCTTTCTGAGCAAATATGTTTTCAGCTGTTTTTTATATACATTTGCATGGTCTCTTTGGAATCTGATGTACAAGCACTGGCGAGCACAATATTCATCAGATTTCTGAGAATGTGTGGAAGAATAAGTGCTTTATTTTTGTTCAGTATGCTTTCCCCATTTGTGGTTAAAGAGCACAACTGTACATTATACAGAAGCAAGAAACCAGCCTGAACCATGACAGGTTTGATAAAAATCAGTGATTTCCTTTGAACATACTATTTTTAAACTGATAATTTAAACATTGAAATTGGATTTATTTTAAAGTAAAAATCTGATTTGAAACAAAGCTGAAGACCCTTGGACTCAAGGAATTTGTTCCATGATTCTTTGGATTCTAGCTTTAGACTTGAAGCAAGCTATTTGCTTAGTGTCTTTGTATATGTACAGGGAGCTTCAAAAGTATGTTGACTAATTTTTCAATTATTCTCTTGCCCCTATAGAAGTAAAAAAATATATGCATCTGGACTGCATAACTAAATGCATTTGATTATACACAGGTATATTTAATTGCAAATTAAATATTTAAGGTATTAAATTAGATACTTATTTAAGGAAGTGGGTCCCAATTAGCTAAGTACTGCAGACCTGTTTTTCAAAAGCCAAGTCAGGGGCCCCCTACTTTTGAAAATTTCGATATCTCTATGGTAGTTTTTGTTATGTGAATGGTGCCATGGACCCCCTGGGTGGGGCTGTGAACCCCCAATTGCGAACCACTGATTTAAGGTATATTTAATTGTTTGAAAAGAAATATGGCCTAATTGTTCAATCAGTTAGCAGTCACACTTTGGGTAGTGTATGTTGTACCCCCTGATGAGCTATGCAGACCAGGACAGTGTGGAGCATCTTGGCTGGTCTCAGGCACTCTAACCTCCCTTTCTAGATTTGGACCTGAAAGGCCAAGGAAAAGTGTGAGTGCATGGAGGGCAAGGTGTAAGGAAGCACAATTTATAACATTGCATAGCATCATTGCTGATCACAGCAATGATGCTATGCAATGATATGCATGGGGCAATGTCTGCTGTTAAGGCGGCTTCAGATTTCTCAGTTTTGTGGATCTTGAGCCAATATGAGAGAGTCTTAATTCTGATCTTAAGCCAGCAGGTTCTTTGATCAATGAATATGCAATAAGTTGCAAAAATATTTAGAAACGTTTTTGTATTTGCTACCTTATTACTGTAATATGTAGCAGAGGTGTGTTTGTGTGAGTATATGAGAGAAACAGGCACCTTATGTTGCATTTTATCCTTGGAATTGAACTTTGTGTATTTCCAGTATGTACAGGAATGTATCAATATAGTTCTATTGTTGGGGTCCAAGAAACTTTGCAGGGGGTCTTTGTAATTTGCATTCATGACACATACTGGTACATAATGCTTGTGCATTCAATCTCTGTGTGTCAACCTCCCTCCCTCTCCCTCTCTCTCTCTCTGTATGCATGTGCTTTTTTCAGATAGCCACATTCCAGAACTAAACCCATGCCACTGTGAGTTGAGCAGTGATGGAGTCAGAATGTTTCCTATGTCTCCCACTAGATACAGCCTTGAAAACATAAATGCTGCTTAGGGAGTTAATTATTTTAATTAAAAAATATTAAATTGGCACAGTTACAGATGTATACCATTGCCTTTATACATATGAAATCTCTGGTGTTCTGTATGAAAAGAGTGTGTGAGGATGAACCCTGAGGGCAATTAAGTAATCTCTGGTAATGGACAAGGAAAGTTCTTTTCCTGTTGTGGTTTTGAATGTGCAGGAATTAAATATACTTATGAAATCACAGAAAAATTGAGATTTCATCTGAGCTTGTACCATGGGATTTATTGCTTAATGAGAGAATTGCAATTTCTTGTGGAGTAAGTTTGTCCATCCCTACTAATTATGTCAAAAGCAGTATTTAATGTACTCATGCTACACAGCCTCATCCCACATAGTGCTTACACAAGAACAAATTTATCATTCGGGATGTGTAGCATTTTTTCAGATAAAATATATTTTACCTGGAACATTTGGAAAATGTTATATATTTGCAGTAGCATAATAACTCGGAGGACTGTGTGACACAGGATATGATAGAATCAGTATTTTTTTAAAATGTTCATTATTTAGAAACCCCTTGAGAGATAATGATGTGTTCTGATAAACTTAGTTGAATGTGTAATGACAGATCATTCAAAGACCTGGGGATGCCTTCTTCCTACTGTTGGCTGGAAGCATTTTGTAGGGTCTTCCAAGACCACCTTAATTTTCCTGTCACGATAAATTCAGTATTGTTTTTCAGATGCTGTATCTTTTTCTGGACCTATCATTATTGCCACAGTATACTCCATGCTTACAACCTATATGGTCTCTGTAGCATGGTCTCTGTGGCAGACACTTTGAAAAACAAAACTCTAAAGAACTCTCAGATTTATAAAGGCATTTGTCCAACATCTATACAAGCAATAACTGGCATAAAAAAATAATGGACTGGAAACCAAAATAAAATATTGTTCTTATGAATGGTTGTATTTGATTACAGTAAGACCCCAACATACACAGCGTTACATTCTGGGGATCGCACCTAAAGCCAAAATTGTATATTCAGTGGTACCTCTGGTTACGAACTTAATTCGTTCCGGAGGTCCATTCTTAAGCTGAAACTGTTCTTATCCTGAGGCGCACTTTCGCTAATGGGGTGTCCCGCTGTGTGTGTGCCTCTGGCGTGCGATTTCAGTTCGCATCCTGGCTGCAAAGTTCACAACCAGGAGCTGCTACTTCCAGATTAGCGGAGTTCGTAACCAGAGGTACCACTGCACTCAAAACACATTCAGTGGTGGGTTCAGTGGTGGGTGGGATTTGCCAAAGTCTCCCCCCCCCCACCCGTTGCCCACCCCCTTTTTATTTGTTTGTTTATTGCCAAGCACATAAAGCTGAATGTGCGTAAGTTATATGCATGTAAGTTGCAGGCTTACAGTACTTAATGAGGTTCTTGACTTGGATAAGGATAGGGGCAAGATAGAAAATACTGGATTGGGATAGTGGGTATTTTTCAACCAGATCGATAGCGATTGCCAATTGTCTTTACAGGAGTTCCGCCAGAAATCTCTAGACTGGGAGAAGCAGCGCTTGCACTACCAGCAGCACGTGGCATCACTGGAAGCACAGCGGAAGGCTTTTTCTGAGCAGTCTGATCTCATTCAGGTAGAGTTAACGGATGAGGAGTTTGCCTTGGAAAGGACTTACTGGAAGACTTCAGAGCCTTAGCACAATTTAGGTTACCAGTGAAATGACAATGAAACTCCTGATGGAATAACCTTGTCCTGTTCAACATGTAGACAAAGCCAGGAAATATTCTGAAAACTGTACAGTGGCTGGAAGGCAATTGCCTATCTTTGCTGTCAAGTGCCAGCTGGAGAAAGGCCATAAAATGATTCTGGTTGGGTAATTGCACAGTGTGAAAGAATTAAAATACGATGTTGTTCAAAACTGTATAGATGCCAGACAACATGCCACCAGGTGTATGCAACCTGTTTAAATAATGACTTTTAAAAATGGTGCATTTCCTATGTGGCAGGGTAACCAAGGTAGTGTTAATGCATAGCTGTGCTGTTTGTGTCTCTTGAAGCAAGCGTGCAGAGCCTCTGCTGTTTCTGAAAAATTAATCTGTTCATTGAGTTAGTGCCGCTGTGGCTTAGTTTAACTGACCACGTACCAGCTGTGAATAAACTTGGTCTGACACAAAACACTGGAGTTGCTGATAAGAAGCTCTTGCTGGGAGCTTTGCACTTAATGGACTCCACAGTTGCCACTGAGTGGAAGTTCTGCATGGCAGAAGTTGGCAGTGACAGGATTA
The DNA here is from genome assembly GCF_027172205.1 of Podarcis raffonei. Lineage (NCBI taxonomy): Eukaryota > Metazoa > Chordata > Lepidosauria > Squamata > Lacertidae > Podarcis > Podarcis raffonei. The sequence continues at coordinate 65,472,213 of NC_070606.1, read as the reverse complement.
AGGCTGACACTGATAGTGGCTTTGTGAAAGATGCTCACAGATGTGCTTGGACAAAGTGTAAGCCTTTTGAAGACAAATACCTTGCTGTAGCTGTGCCTGTGTTTTTGATGGCTTAGTCTATTGAAAGCAGATTTGTTTGGAGCTTTAGCTAGAAGGTCATATCAGTGACAGGGCAGCAAAAAAACAAAACAAAACCCAGGTAATAGGATTTTGATTCTCAAAGCAGTCAAAGGGCAGTATTCGGTGAAATAGTTGCAGATGCACGCAAGGATTACCACCAGTGCAACAGGACTTCCCACTCTCTCTTGCCACCTGCGCCATTCCCACATCTGTTCTTGAGGGTTGAGGGAACTTCTAGAACAGATCTAGGGGATGCAGTAGGGAGGAGAGGGGAGAACATTCCATTGGTATAGAGGAAATCCTTGCACTGACAGAACCCTAGTCTATATTTAATATAACCCAAATAATTCTTAACTGCAGGTATGCAATAGTCCTGATGACATTGATTTGGGAATAAGTTGTATTAAAATCCATGTGGCATACACTTGAGGGTGAATAGGATTGCCTCCTTGGATGCTGATGATATGGGTTTTCCAGAAAAAAAATATTTCATTCATTCATAGGCCACCTTTATCTTCCAAGGACCTCAGTAACATGTTAATTGTACATGTTATATGAATATCAGAAAAGTTTCCTGAAAGCCAAGAATAGTTGAGAACTGAAATACTTGATGAGAGAAAGTAATTAAAGTTCACTTAGAGTGGTTTATTACATTCATAGAGATTCAGAGCTTTACTTGGAAATTATTTTGATAAGAATGCTTGTAAATATTTTAAGAAGTGAAACTCAATTACATACACTTCCCTTACATTATTTAGATTATAAAGTGGAAAAATGAAGGCACTCAAAAGCGTTTTGTTAGTTTTAGCATGCTTGAAAAGCTGTGTGCATAAATATTTTTAAGGGTTTGTTGCCTAAAAAATAATTACAAATTCCATCTTAAATTTCAGTAGCTTTATATCCATTCCAGTTGACCAGTTTGATTTGTATTGTGAAACAATGCATTTCTAAAAGCAGAAAAATACAATACTGGAAACTTTCACACCCTACATAAGTTGGTTGGATACCTTCAGTTTAAAAACAGTGCATGCCTAGGTTAATTTAAAACTCCCAGTTTGAAAGCTTTCCTATGCAGTGGGGAAGCCATCCTGCACAAAAGGTTTTGTGTATGTATATCCCTTAACTTGTATGTATGTCTTACGGGACACATTATGTCTGCAGATTCCAAACATATGCTTATCTTTATTCCCTTTATCATTTATAGTGACCATCTAATAAGTGAAAAAGTGCTATATTTCTTGGGAAACGTTTGTTGCAGTTGGAGAAGTTGGACATTTAAACCTCTTGCTGCTCTTTTCTTCCAGAAGTGGTGTCGTGATCACTGCTACAAGTGGACAAAAATAGAACCTAGCCCATTTCATTTATGCCAGGAATGGGGAGCTTAACAGAACAGTGCTCTCTGTGTTACAGGCTCAACTGTCCAGCCGGAAGCAAATGTTTGAGTCTGTGGAGCTGGCGAGCCAATCTGAAATCCATCACTTAACTAGCAAGTTGGAAAGGGCCAATGACACTATCTGTGCCAATGAACTGGAAGTGGAAAGGCTGAATATGAAAGTGGATGATTTAACTTCTAGCAATCAGAAAATTTTGGAGGAACATCAAAGAGTACTAGATGAGCTGAAAGTTTCCCGGAACTCACTGGAGGTCTGTGAGTGAATTGCTTGGAAGCAGGTTAATATACAGCTTGTAATGGTAGTGGGCTGGCAAGTCACTAATTAAATAGGCTTCCTCCCAGCTTTATCCTGAGCCTAATTGAGAAGCTATGTCTGACAGGGAAGGGATTGTTCCAAGTTGTCCTCCTCTTTGGGTATATGCACAAGCACAATAGCTTGCTTATTCTGAAATCTTAATCCCATTTGTTGTATCTTTGCATCACTAATTTCCATCTTCTCCTCTGAAGGTTCTACATGAAGAAAAGATGGAACTTAGGGCCACTCTGCTCTCTCAGGAGGACTTCATTAACAACTTACAGATGCATAAAGAACAATTACAGAAGGAAGTGTCCAAGCTAACTGAAACCTTGCAAAACAAAGAAGCTTTTGTCAGGTATGTTTCTTGGCATCAAAACATACCCAAATTAGGCCCTTTGCCTGAAACCTAGATATTCCTAGATATCCAGGAAAAGTCTGTAGCACATTTGTTTTTCCAACCCAACTGAAGATATATAGTGTTTAGTATTCAGCATTCGCTAAAAACATTATTTAAAAAAGGGAAAAAGAGACAGGATTATATCAGTCCACAACATGGTTTAAGGTGGATTTTCTAAATGTTTCTTGGAGAGAGAAAGAGAAAATAGATTTTATATTTTTAACTGACTGTCAATTAACTGTTGCCAGTTTGAGAGGCTTTCAGTGAGGCGTCAAAACATCCAGTGGAAGTTACCATAACCTACCTCTCCCTTTTGAGAACTGCTTCAGTAGGTTAACAAATACACTTGCTAAATTTAATTGTTTGTTCTTGTAATAGTAGAATAATGCCTCTGGTTATTTATTCTCTACACCACCAATCCTACTTCTCTGAATTAAAAATTGCCACCGTAGTAAATTCATGCATTTTGAATTACATTTTGTGAGGGTACACATTGGCTCCTTTTAGGATTTTGTACTACCGTCCAGTGAAATATGTGAAATTTCAGCCAGACCAAATGCATTTATTGAATGTCTTATTATTTGTTCCTTTTATATTTCAAGGATCCACAAATTTTGACTGGCCTTGATAAGCAAGGACACTTGTGTTTGACATAGACCCCATCTCACGTGGGGGATGGGGTCTTGTCTCTTGGCAACATACTGAACTTGAGGTAATTGGAGAACATTCAAAGCCTAGCACAAATGTGAGAATTAGCCTTCTCAGATGGTATGGAAGGAGGCAAAAGCTTATCCCTGTTGCGTATCCTAATCACTAGGATGGAGTCAGTCACCAGATCATCTCTGGCAAGCAGATATATGGACCTTTGCTTTATTGTATGACTTTAAAGTGTTTCAATTCCCCCCTCCCCCCAAAAAAACCCTCTTGTTGGATGTTGGCTTTCATAAGTTGAGCACTTTTCTTGGGCAGAAATTGTAAGGTGGATGATAATACTAGAATAGAGTCATACTTCTCATCATCCTTTCTTAGCGATTAACACCTGGAACACCATTTTAAACTGTAAGATCCTTGTGACTGATAGTTACGACCTACTGAGAGTCCCTAAATTACTGCGCCAAGCTTTAAAAAGGCAGTAGTAACTAATTGACCTGCTTTTCTTGTAACACTAAGCCAATCCATTGCTGAAAACAAATGTGTGGTCTCCCGGAAAAGAGTGTGGCTGCTTCATTTGTTCTTGAGTCCTCATGCAAGGTGAACCATGATTTGGATTAGTGTATTGTCCAACCCAGGTTCTTGGTTTGCCTCCTTCAGACAAACCACAAGCTTTAACCAAGGTTTGTTCTTGAATTACAGCTTGTGGTTTGTTTTGAGGAGACAAACCATGAACCTTGATTCGGATGACACACTAAGCCAAACCATGGCCTATATCACAGCAGTAGCAGTAGCAGTACCAGTGGGGAAGCAATATTGCCACAATCTCCCTTCTAGTTTGGTTTGGCTTAGCATTACATGTGAACTGGGCCATAGCTCTGCCTGGCCAGAGCTTAAGGTGAGTAACATGCAAGGGCTGTGCTGTTCCCTTTTTCATTTGCAACGCTGATGGCGAACATGATTATTTCTTCCACGAATATTTCATTGACTGTTAAGTGCTGTTAATGCAGAGTTGAGGTACTACTTTCTATTTTAATCATATATTTAGCACTTCAGAAACAAGCATCGCAATATTCAACTGTGTTGTGGGTCTGTTTGCACATCTAATAGAACTGGTGTGTCTGATTTAATTTGGATGTCAGAAGGCTACGGTCTTCAGGAACTCACATGTCTTCTGGTACAGGTCACTGGAGGAGTGCCTGCAGAGCAGTGAAGGAACCAATGGAATCTATCGTAGCAGAACAGAGTTGGACAACATACACTTGCAGCTGGATCATCCTGAAATTATTCATCTTGAGGGCAGGTAGATGATCATTGCAGAAATTTCTCCACCTTTACAAATGAGTTTGAATTTAGAAGATAAGTTCTGTGTCTTTACTGTAGCAGAGGGCTCTAATGGTGGCTTAGAAATGTCTAAACTTTTTAGTAATTTATTTAGGGTTATACGAATAGGACATCCTTACTTGGAGATGCCTGACTATAATTTAAGACATTTTTATCTCATACAAAGGTCTAAGAATCATATATGCTTGCTAGGTGACTAAAATTACAACTTCTCATCAACTGTTGAATTGTTGAGTGAGCAACAAGGTACCAAGGAAAAGTTTCTGTAACTTGGATGTTGCTCAATGGGATTTGTGCATCAGATTTTTTTGCGGGGGCTCAGATAATTGCAAAATGGCTGCCACTTTCCTCTCTGTAGCGACTTGCTACAATAGTTTACAAAGTCTTTTGTCTTTTGTTGTGCTTGTACCATTTTGGAATGTAGCCTGGGTTCTGCAAAAGCAAACCATGCCCTGCCGAGTGAATTGCTAACTGAGAAATGCCAGGAGCTTCAGCTGACAGAAGAGCACCTCTGCCAGGCCAAGGCTGAGATAAAAAAGGTGAGGGCCTTTTGTGCAAATAAAAGATAGGCAGTGATATATCATTTTAAAATAGGTTTGGGCACTGTAGGAATCGATGTTGTTACTGAGAACCCCATTATACCTAGTAAGCACCCTTGTTTTTAATGGTTGCTTCTGAGTTTTGTTTATGTATTAGATGTCATCTGTGTATTAAGTTAAGAATTTTCTCTGATGTGGCTTGATGTTCATTTTAGGGATTTTTTAGGCCATAGATTGGAACAAACTATGCAACAATCAGCTTCTTCAGTTTCTGTGTCTTAAGTCCTCACCTCAATTTTGTTTAATAGCTCAGCCTGGTTCAATGGCTAGGTCAGTGAGTGTTTCATATAGAATGGAAAGCAAATTTTTTTTAGTGTTCAGTTGTGTTCAGCATTAGTTTTTGAAATGGTGCTTACAATTTGACTATTGGCACCTATCACCTTTTTTATGACAAAAAGTGGGTCCTTTACTCTTCTGACCTCTGCATTTTGGTAATATTTTTAAAAAATATTTGTCTTATTTGCACTTTTGTGTGCAGTAGAAGCTCAGGAACAGTCAGGGGGCATTGTTATAATGTGAATAATTCAGTTTGCCAGTCCACTTGTGGGTAATTTGCTAGTTTATCATCAATCCCCCGATTCAATGAAATACAACTGCCCTAAGAATGCAGAAGATTACTGTATACAGGCAGAACTATTACACTGTGCATTAGTACTGAATGAATTATGAAACAGTGCTGCTCACTAAGATTAAGTATTGAGCAAGTGGAGGACATTGTGCTTCCAGAGAGCTTTGTATGCTGAGATTTCTGATAATCAGTGAAATGTTAACTGCAAATTTCATATATGTTTCTGTCTAGCTGAAGGAGCAGCTATTGCACAAAGAACATAGTCACAACAGTGAGTTAGAAGGAATGAAGCAGGAGGTTGCTCAGCTAACACGGGAGCTTCACCAGCGCGACATCACAATTGCCTCATCAAATAGTTGTACTTTAAACTTGGAGCAGCAACTGAAAATGGAGATCGAAAAAGCAGAACGGAAGGCAGTGGAGCACAGGGTAAATAGGCTGTTATCCCTCAAAATGTTTTGCTGTATAGTAATTAGCGCATGGGGGTTGCCAACCTTTATGGAGCAGTGGGCACATCTTGCATTTTGAAAGAGTGCTGTGGGCACCAGTCACAACATGCCTGCCATGGGAGAGGTGGCATAACACAAAATTTGTGCAGTCATGGTGAAGCTTTTTCTATAATTGTATTTCCATACTGGAAAAGGCTAAGCCTTTTCCACACAGCTGTTAAAGGCACAAATATTCTGGTTTTCCCCAATGCCAACCCCAACCCATAGCCTAAAGTGCCCCATTAAACACATGTATACCATTGTACAATAAGTTGACTATACAGTGAATTCTTAACGAGTCACTGGTTTTTAGCTCCTCTGCAGGTAGGAGGCATGCCTAAGCATCTTTCATAAAGTTTTCACATTTGCATTTGGCAGAGGAGTAGAGATTATTTAATATTAGAAAAAATAATTTCTAGGGCATACTTAATCCCAGATGAACCCACTGCAGGAAAGATGTAGCTTGGTGTGGCGTTCGTACAGAGCCCCCGGTCGTTTCACGGACTATTGACCTGTAAACCACTACTTTATTCTTCTGCTGCCACCAATTTTGTGGGGGAAAACCAGGGTTGCCCGGTGAAGTATTGAGTCTCAGTCAGGTAGAGTTAACAATGAAGATTAAAGTTTATTTCAAACACAAACAAGTTTTAAAATATTTTTGAAAAGGTGTCAGTCTATTCCCTCACAATCGTGTCCCTGTCTCTAACTCACTCTGACTCCTCTATCTCCCCCCAAAAAAGAACCAACCGAACTAACTCAAAACCTCTGGGCTGAGCCTCAAAATCAGGTAGGCTCCGCTCCCAGGCTTTCTTACTGGTAAACCTATTAACCCTTTCTCTCCCCCAATACAAATGTATCCCCAAAGAATGGGCAAATGCCACACTTGGTTACTAGGGAAAAAGAAAAGGAAAGTCTGAGGTCTCAAAAATAACACAGAAGCAGAGAGGCCACTAAAGGAGAGGAGGAAACAGCTGCTCTTTGGGACCCCAGGGATATCTGTTGCCTGGTGTCCAAACAACTCATTTATGAACTGCAGCTCTCATGTATTCATTGGCAAAAACCACTACCAGCTGGGAGTAGCCAGGCTGGCAAATTTCACAGAAATTGCATAATAAGCTGCCTGTACATTTTGCTTTATAACTTCCTAGGATGGCTAGAAACTTATTTTTAAAAAACGAAATATCAGAGTCTTGGGGCCCTGCCTGTGGATTACTGATGAAGAAGGCTTTTGTAGGAATGATGCCACTCATGAGTGCCTGGTTGGTGAGCCCTGCATTAGAGGAAACCATCTGTTGTGCGATGACACTTCTTTGGTTGCATGTATGTTCCAGACCCTTTAGCTGTATTGGCACCACATTTTCAGAGTTAGCTATGAGGACTAGAAACTTGCTAAGATTAAGGTTGCAATTCTCAGATTTGCACAAGTTTATGGGCTATATGGTTCCTCCATGTGAAATATATTAACAGGAAAAAACGGTAATTTCTCCCCATCCCCCACCCTGTCACTTCAGGCTGTTTTGTCGCAGTTGGAATCTCTTAAGCAAGACAATCACCAGCTCTCAGAAATTCTTCAGAAGGTAAGTGTCTGGTGTGATGGGATGTGCTATTTGAAGTGTTGTGCACTTGTAGTCTCTCTAGAAAACACTTGGCTTTTGTGTGTGTTGCGCAGGCAAGTGCATCTTTCATATATTTATACAAAGCTTCGAAAGGTGATTTGATATTTTTATACTGAAGCTTGCAGGTTAAGTCACAGTGGGGTTTAAGTGAAATTGGTGAGACTTACTTCTGACTAAACATCCTAAGTGTTAGGCTAGAAAGATGGACAGATTGAACTATGTATATTTTATTTTCTGGGCCCACTAGGTGTCAGTGCAATGTTAGTGAAGGAGAGTATAAAATGAAACATTGCAATAAAAGTTGGCATTCAAAGCCTGCTCACACAATGTTTTGATTGAACCCCTACACATAGTTATAGTAATTTGAAGCCCATCCACATTGTCACAGAAAAATTGTGCTGTCTCTTCTCAGTAATAAGAACACTGTTGCACATGATTTCCCCTGATGAATGTTGCTGAACTGGTGGAACTTGTTTTCTGCACATGGCTGCAGCAGACAGAATTGTCTCATATTGGTAATTAAAGTGGGCATATCAGAGGGTGGTGTCTTCTTGTGCCCCTCCCCACCCCAGCCCATAATTTGAGCTCTCTGGAGAAAACAAGCATTTGAGAACAAAACATTGAAAATTGAATACTAGTGAAGATTTGTCTAGGGCATTTAATTTTAGTAGGTATTAAGAAGAATACAATTTGGTTTGTGTTTATAATCAAGTGAGATAATTTGGCTGTTCAGACATTGCACGCACACACACACACACACACACACACACACAGTCTCTTCTGTACCTTGTGAGGCAACGTGTGAGCCTTGGGCTTCCTTCCATCTCTTTTCCCACTTTTGTCATTATGGGGAGAAGTGAACCAAATTGATCCTGTGTTTGAACATGGGATCTCCCTAGACTTGGGAAAATCTCCTTGTTCATGTGTTCATTTTTAGAACAGATAGGGTGAACAGGGCAGCAGCTCATGAGTCCAATAGCCCTCCCCATAGAGGGGTGGGAGTTATGTCCCTACAACCTCCATGGGGGCGGGTTCTGAGTTTGATTTTGTTCTTCAGTTTACAAATGTATTCATATTTTGAAATTAAATTAATCTAGATCACATGTTATAAAATGTGTTTCAATGTTTTGATGTGACGAGAAACAAATGGTACAGGTTTGATAATGGTCTGCGTCTCCACTTGAAAATACAGAAGGAAATTTCACTTGAAAATCTTGAAGGACATCTCAGCATTTGCAGATATGTTGCAGCTCTTGCAAGCTGATTAGAATAGGGAAGTGAAGGAGACTGGGTAGAGGTTGACTGAGTTAAATAATCTTACTAAGGGAAATTACTGAGCTAAAAACTTGATATTTTAAAAATGGATGTGTTTGCTCAGTGTTTCTCAGCTGACATCAGTTACGCTCTGATCTGTGTGTGCATGCGTGGTTGAATTTCTTGGTAATGGATCTTGGACTCGTGACTCTAGAGGGGTCAGTCCCAGCTGGTTATTTAAGCTTTTCTCTGCAGTTGGCAAATACACTAATCACACAGCGGTTTCAAATGAATGGAGTGTCAGGAGATTTTTTGTATATCCAGGTACAAGCAGGCAGTCCCATTGGCTTTGGTGTTAGTGGCGAGCTATGCAGCTGGAACACATTTAATGTGACTGACGTTTAAGTGATCACAAATTGGTCTTGAAGTTCACACCCAATTGAGATGAATGAGGGAAGCTTGTACCTATGTAGGTTTGATTAGTTCAGTCTTTCTAGATGTAGACTCATTCAGACAGCTGGTGATTGATTTATGCTCTGAAGGGATTTTTTCCTAGTAGAAGACTTGGAAAATTTACTTCTTAAATTTGCAATACAAAATCAAACTTTCTAGGGAAAGCTGGGCTGGTGAACAAACACAGCAACGCTGACTAAAGCATTTCTGTCACCTTAAGGGAAAAAGTGCCCCCCTGGCAGAATTCCAGGAAAGTTATACCAAAGCCCTAAATAAGGTGGAGTCTGAAAACCAACGATTATTGAAAGAACTAGCAGAAACTAAAGCCAGCCTGGAAGCCTCGTCCCGCAGGTCTCAGGGCAGATATGAGAATATCATGCAGCAGATGCAGCAGCAGATGAGTGAGATAAAGAATGTGGAAAGCAGGTAAGATCTATGTGTTCAACAGGTTTTTCTCTGGTTCTGATGAATTGTTTACAATGGCTGAAATCCTAGTATAGCTTGACGACTATGGAGTTCTGAAGAGTCATTCTGCTGTTACACCTTGAAGTCTCTGTGCACTGCATGTGTTTCCCCCCTGGAACTGAAAACAGTTTGTTCCTAAACGTTCTTGCATAATATTTGCAGCTGAGAAGAGCTGGTCTGTATTGAGTGAATTTTTTTTTTTAATAATCCATGTTCAGGAGACTGCAAGAGCTGCAGTGTAAGCATGAAGAAGAAATGAGAATACTTCAGGATAAATATGACAAGACTGTTCAGCACTATGAAGAAGAAATTCAAAAGGTGCAGCATTTGTCAACCAGAAGAGTTTTTAGTACAGCTGATGGACTGTCACCCCAGATTAGCAGGAGCAACTCTGTTGAATCCTTGTCCTGTGATCCCCTTCTGAGATCAGATTCCTTGCCACATGGAAACAGTGAATTTACTTATATGTTAGGCAAGAATGAGAAAGAACTTCTATCTTTGGTAAGCATGAAACAAAGTGTCACACCAAGTTATATGCAGAATCCGTTAGATGCCTAATGTAAAACCACTACCACAAATGTTTGATGTGTGTGTTACTCAGACTAGACAAATCTTATTTGAAAAAGTCTTCCAAATGCCATAAAACCTCTGTTCAAATGAAGATTGCAAGGATTCTGTAGTAGGACACCAGGTGGCAGCAGCTTGTTGACAAGAGGCATAGAAAGGGGTGTCCCAAGTTCAACTGAATTGTTCCTTGTCTCCATGCAGACCAAAGCGGATTCCACTGCCCCTCTTCAGTTGACTTGCTGCTTATCAAAGCCTGGGCTTAAGATTGGATGAAAACATGGATGAACAGGGAGGGCTTGTTCATAGGTCCTACTTCTCTATCATTTCTTCCCAATTCCTTGTGCTTTCTTTACTAGTGGTTTGCATGCACACACATGGCATGGTGAGATTGGCCAACGCTGCGCTAGCAGTGAGTTCGTTACTGGCATGCTGCAATCCCTTCTATGGATAAGCAGCTCTTTATCATGCCTACCTCTCTCCTAGGAAAGCTGTAAACAACATTCACACCAATACATTCAAAGTACTGCAAATCCACAGTCGCAGCTTCCCCTAAAGAATTCTGGGAGCTATGGTTCCTTTACAGGTTTTCAGAGTGGTTTAACAATCAACCCCCTTTCACAGGGAACTCTGGAAATTGTAGGTCTGTGAAGGGACTAGAGGTTTCCTAACAACTCTCACTACCCTTAACAAACTACATCTCCCAGAATTATGGGAGACGTCATGTCTGTTTATAATGTCTTGAATGTGTGGTGTGATTGTGGCCTTAGACATAATGGTAGCTCTTGCAATGGAGAACCATGTGGAAGTGGACACACTGAAGTGGGTGGAATAGGATTTGGTGCCTGCAACGTCTAGTATTAAGAAAACTGAAACATTGATATTAAGTTGTTCCTATAATATGAGCTATTGATACACTCATGTTCAATGTAGGTCTTTAGTACAGTAGCTCCAGAAAAGGCAGCATATGTCCTCTTACACTTATACAGTTTCTATTGGTTGTGCATCTAGTGTTTAACTCAACTAAGGACTTCTGTTTGTGTAACAAGGCTTCCCCACCCGCAATGACCCCATAATTGCCTTGAGGGCACATGGGAGAAACCCCAGAACATGCGGAGGGAGGAGAGGTGGGGTTCATTCTGTCTGACAAGCTGAAATACTTGTGCAGACAGAACGATTGGAAGTGTGTGACATTGAATTCCACCCTATAATTTTATTTTTGAAAGATGTGACTCCTTGACCATAACTTGCTGAGGTATATTGAGAATCTTGAGGGGAGCATGAAAGGCTTACAGTTCAATCCTAACCTTGTTTAATCAGAAGTCAGCCCCATTTCCGTGACTTGAAATCCTAAAAATATTTCAATTAACTTCAGTGTTTTAAAGGCAAATAATACTAGAGTTTTCAGTCATTATTTCTAATGCACAACTTCATCACACCCAATCTAAGCTCAATAGATGAAAGCTTAGGGGTGTGTGTGTGCTTAAAAGCAAACTATATTGAAATAATTGATATTTAATCTCCAAGTTAACATGTTTGGATGATGGTGTAAGCCAAATACTATATAATCCAACATTTTCGCATTTTTCAAGGTTAATTATATACCAACAGTGCTGAGATGATGCTTTGCTTAGGGGATTTCTATCCATTGATGCAGTTAAATAGTAAAATGTAGCAATAGGCCAGAAATAATCTTCTGGTTGAGTCCTGTTCAACATATATGTTTTATTTTTAGAGCCCGTTGCCTACAACAAACATTGGTGCGATTGCTGTCAAGTTCTTGGAGGAGGAAGAAGAAAGATCTCAACATATCTTAGAACGCTTAGATGCACATATTGAGGAGTTGAAAAAGGAGAGTGAAATGACAGTACAGCAGTTCAAACACCAAAAGTGACATTGCTTCAAGACCCAAGGATTGGAAAGCTGGCTTAATATAAGATGCATCAAGAAGGGGACCAAGGGAGCCTTCAGCAGTTAGAAAGGGGCTTCTCTTCTTTTTCCTGGTTTTAGTGGTGGTGAAACCAAGGAAATGAAGTTTGTCTGGAGAAAAGCATTTTGTCTGGGGGCAGTAATTGCACTACTTTCTAGATGGCTTATTTAGTCCTGCTGTGCAAGAGTGTGCAGTGACTTTCAGGAGGGAATGATGTAGTGCTTTTTTTTGTAGAAGAAAATAAATCTATTTTATATGTATATATCCATGTGAATAAATAAAATGACAGCTAACCCATCTTCTTCTTATATCGTTACAACCCATGTTGCTGAACATTTTGGGAATTAGGTTACTTTTTGCTTCCAATTTTGCTTGATGTTTATTCCATGAAATATATTATTCAAACAGTTTGAGAAACTAAGAAAAGGAGTTGCGATTTTGCTTCCTTTTTAGTTTTCCTGTAGAGTTGGAGTTTCCTGTACTTTGTGTTGCTATCACTTGCATTCCAGACACTACATAATGATGTGGTAGTGGTTCCATTGGGGGTCTGTTTTATTACTATTTTTCTTTCATAGTTGAAGATGAAATGCAGTGAAATAGATACTCCATGAAAAGAGAGGGTGTTTTGGTGGAAGATAAGTTGGTACAGAAGGTGAAGTTCAATGTAAGTAATAAACACCTATACATGAAATCCATTTTACTTAAACAACAGCTGCCTTATGAAGTACTAAGCAGCTGCTCACAGCCATAAGAGCAAATTTAGAAGGCTGGTCAATCTGCCAGACAGCTATTAAAAAGTTGTTTTAGCTTAAACAAGAAATGTGTATCTTTAAAAATGTGTCCTTGAGCAGAAACCAAGATCCCAAGCATTAGGCTTCCATTCCCACCCCAATTAATCCTTTCTGCCTTATTGGCCCTTGGTAATCCAATCTGAATTACAAAAATGAATTACTAGATTTAAAATATTTTCAGTGAAATATGAAAATGGTGGAGATATTCAGCCTTGACCCCTGAATCCTTAGAGAATAATCCATGTGTTCATTTAAATTCTAAATCTCTTACTTTTCCTTTTCAAAGGCTTCTGTTCATCTGTTCAAGGTAGTCTATACCTTTCATTTATTGTTTCTTCTATATGTCAGAGAAGCCCCTTTATATGACCAATGCCTCCCCTTTTCAATAACATATATTTTTAGAGGTTTTAACTTGAATTTGCTCCCATATACATGATGGTATTAATGCTAATTATCCTTTGCTGAATGGATGATCTTGAGAATATGTTATCTTGAGAAAGTGGAGGACATCTGTATTTCTAGATGTAGAAAGGTTTGTTGCCAAGCTAAGGATGTTACTGCTGCTAGAAGGCTGGCCATAATTAACAACCTTCTAGATCTTGATTCAGGAGAATTCCTGCTCTGCAAGAGCATCTTTTTGATGTTTGCCTCCATCTTAAATGTAATAGTCTCTGTACATCACCAACCTCTTTCCAGTGTGCTAACTCCTGTGTTTTGCTTGCTGTGTTTGATTTTTATGGCTTCATGTCATTCTTCGTCAACACCTCTCACAGCAGCTTGACACTGATAGACAATCAAATGTGGCATGAAGACAGACATTTTTTAAAAATTTATGTTGTTTTGTAGGAATGGTTAACAGTTCTTGGCAAAGCACACACAGCATTTTTTTTTGTTAAAAAGTGGTTGGGTGGCTGCCCCCGCAAAGTGAGTATACTCTATCATTTCTTGTGTAAGAGCCCTGGTGTTAACATTTTGAGTAGAGGGACTGAAAGTACAGGAAACAGCTGCTCGAGGCAAGAAGCACATGCTACAGATTTACTCCTTGGAAGACAGAAGTCAGACAGGGAGACCTTGTAATTTTGCCCTTCATATTGAGCAAGGAACTTCTGCCATACACGAGGAACCTGACATGTACATTGGGATTGACTTTCCCTGCACATAGAGGTGACTTCTGTGGGAGTGGCCAGCAAACTTAAGTTTTGGATCCCTGAAAACGTGAATAGTTATGAATCCATTCCAGATGCATTTTCAGAGATGTTGTGATTTGTTTTTGTGAAACTTAAGAGTACAAAAATAATCACTTAGTAAAAAATATGACAGCCTTTAAAATAGACTGCTACTGAATAACAAAAATTCTTCAAATTCTGTGACTTGAAGATCAAAATTTTCCCACTGTGAGTGTTGGTCAGGTGAGTTCAGCAACTGTGGCTTTCTATGTCTCCTGTTTGACACTTTGCTCTCTGAACTAGGGAGAACTCTGACTCTGGCTTGCAGGTTCTGCAGTGCATAAGGCTATTGTATCATGTTTGACAGAGTTGGCGTCAAACCAGTGTTGATGTTTCCCCAAAGGCTATTCATTTCCTACTGTATGATGATCTTTAAGTTGACCTCCAGTAATGCAGAGGGTAGAAAATAAAGTGTAGTAATAGGTGCTCCAGATTGTGCAGTTCTGTGGAGGCAAACATTCCTTAGAGAACATTATCAGTGGAAAGAAAAGAAGATGCTTCTTAAAAATTTGAAATGCATAGTGTACCTTGGGATATAAAATATGCCTTGTTGCAGCCATATTTTTTCCTACCTTGCTAAATCTTCAAGGATGTTGTGCATGCCACCATCGAGTTCAGTATAATTCCCTTTGTGACATTCATAATTGGGCAAAGACGAGAGCACCTTAACATTCTCTTGTAAATATATCTAACATCTTAACATTGCTCAGTCCCTTCTAAAAAACTGGGGGGCATCTCTATGTTGTATAGAGCAAAAGTAGTGTATTTGGTGAGGAATATCTTTGGTGGCTCACCCCTCCCACCTCCATTCTGATTCAACACAAATTGCTTTAAATCAAAAACTAATTTGGGTGTATCAAAAAAAATTTCTGGAGGCCTATCTGATCCGAAAGAGGTACAAAAATGTTCTGTGCCACTTCACTTGTGTTGCACTCGTGTTGGTTACTGTGTTTTTTTAATTCAGGGGAAACACTGGTTCGTTCTTGGAAAGAGAGTTGTAATAACAGAGGTGCCAAGAACTTGAGACAGTGCTGTACTTTGGCAGGGCAAACTGTTAGTCCCAAAATGGACAGCAATCTGAGACGAGCAAATTGCACAAGGAGGTTGGTATTCCTGCTTGTTGCTTCCCCGTGCATATAGAGTACAGAAAATGCTACAAAGGACTGATGAGTTAAGGGCAAAGAAAAAATTATATTAGGAGTTATGTGTAGTTTGTGGGCTACATCATCAAAAACTCTTGAGTGGGCTTAATATGTGTTGAGACTGTAAATATGCATGTTTTGGAGGTGCAGGAAGGTTGTTTATCCTGGAGGGTGATGACAAAGCTAGTGCAGACTTCTGAGGCACTTTTATCTGTGGCTGCAGGGTTTCCATGCATTCATCTATGCCTTGAGAATGTTGAACATCCCTTTGGAATAATCAGTTGGCCTTAACAGTTTTATAATTAATGAAGCTGGAGGGGAGTTTTTTCTTTGAACTGAGCCTTTTAATAACACCAAAGAGTTTCCTTTTTGCTTGCAAGGCTGAGCCAGATGTTCGCCTTCTACTTTACATATTTTTTTTTAAAAAAATGAGAATCAATGTGTATTATATTAGTAGGTTTAATTGGTAATCCTCAGTAAAAGAGTTCAGAGAAAGTTTAAGGATTATGCTTTGGCTGGTGTTCAGTATTATCTGCCTTCACATCAGATATAGAAGATTGCATCCAGCAGCTGAGCTTGCTTGTCCTTTAACTTCCTTAGAGGCAGCCCTGCACCAAATACCATTTTTTGTGCTCTGTAAGATCTAGTTTATAGCCCAGAGCAGGGCCTTTTAGTATCGGAGTCCTGTGAAATTGTTTTCCCTAGGAGGCTTAACTGAGCCCTGCAGCGTAAGCCTTCAGAAAGCAATGCAGGGCTTTCTCTTTTCCGAGAAATTTCTAATGATCCATTAGTGATGTGAAAGTGTAGAATAAAACAATGATAAGAGTGTTCAAAGTCTTTGTAATCCTCCTAGCTATGTTGGGTAGGCTGGTATTGTTTCCAAATATAGAAAAAGAGAAGGGTTTGTTAAAGTCACCTAATCAGACTATGGCAGATGCAAGATTTCGATCAACTGCTTCCTGATTTACAGCACAGAATCCCAGTTACTATATGCATTTTGGGGGTAGCCAACATGGTGCCTTCCAGACATCTGGGTTAAGAGACTTTTCTTCCTCCGTTTTTAGGATCTCTGGATGAAGCTGAATACGGCAGTAGGTTCAAGACTGACAAAAGGAACCCTTCTTGAACTTGCTTACCCAGGCCATATTATAATTTTGGGGTAGCAACAGACAGGGGTAGCAGCAATTGTCACTCATCAGTTGGCAGATGTTATCTGTATGGCTGGCACAATCACGCTCCAACTCACCTCTAAAGGAACTTTAATTCTTTGGATCCTCTAAAATAATATTGCTAACACAATGGCTGCATGTAATGTGATTGTACAATATTACAAAAATGACACAGGAGCCTATTGGAAAGTTATGAGTCATGAGAGTGCCAAAATGTTCCTCTAATGTTTTTAACTTTCCCTTTTACTTTATGATTATTATTTTTTTGCTAAATGAGTGCTCCCCTCCTTTAGAGACTCTACAAAGCTCATCTTGCGATGTTCTTTTAATTATATATGTGGTCTGTCATGCTTGCACCACCTTGTGCTTCATTCTTCAGAGTGTCATTAACTATTGCATCCACAGTCTTTCCCTGGCTTCTTCTAGTGGGTGCTACAATTTAAAGTGTGGTGGGTTGGAAATTGTTTGAACAGGAGCATAGCTATCTTCCCTTCTGCTTCCCCAAAGCTGAATAACGGATTGGGTAATATTAGCACCTTCATTCAAGCTGCTGTGGGGAAGATGCAGTTGGGACACATGCCACTTGACCATCTATATTAGTCCTTAAACTGTTGTCTATTGGTGCGAACCAAGTCACAGCAGGAAGAATTACTCATTTGACACAGGGGTTTGCTTCAAGTATATATATTCCTACAAAAACTGGTAAAACAAAACTTTTAAAGGCACATGGAAAAAATGAATTGCTGATATTTTTTGGTCTAGGCAAGGAATCCACATGGTTCAATGAATATATGAAATTTGTAATAAAAAATTAATGTCATAGCACTGAAAAACCTCCAGGGCTATCCAGTCAGCTCCCTGAATTTTGATTAGAGACAAGGATTTTTTAAAAAGCAAATTGCAGTCTATTGATCTTATAGAAGATTAGACAGATTATAACTTGTGTTAAAATAAATTCATTTTCTGACTTAAACCACAGATCTTTGCTGTTATACTAAACTATCCATGTTTGACCAAAAGGGTTCATGTGTTTATATAGAAACTAACTTTTATCTATGATACCTTTGTGTTCGTGTTTCATTCTGTGCAGGTCATCAAGATTGTCTTTGGTTATCCCACTGTGTTTCACACTTGGTGAATTGCTATTTCCTAGAATCAGCAGCACAATCTTTTCTTATTGATAAGGTTGCAAATTAGTTAAGAATTAAATTGCCCTTTTGTTCACATACATGTTCCTTACCATGTCATTTAAAAAGCACCACAGCCCAATGAGATAAAAACTAGTATTTAATTGCTTTTAAGATCTGGTGTAAAAACTTGTTTTCGCAGTATCATTTACAGTAAGACAATGAAGTGCACACAAGAAAGCTTCCATTTGGATTATATTCTTGCACCAATATGTGTTTTGATGAGATTCTGCAGCCACTCTCACATTGATGCTCAAAAGTGTGTGGTCCTCTCTTCCTGGCCCACAATGAGTTAGAGAATGCCCCTTTGTTGTCCATAACATATTTGTTGAATGTAAGCCATTCAGAAATCAGCAGTTGCATCCTAAAATGGAGGTGGACTAGGTGGGGAAATGTGCATAATGTACTAGGCCTGTAGCACAGGAATAATCTATAGTTGAAATTATGTATATGGGAAGTATGACTTTACACTGGTAAAGAAACTACGTTTCCTACAAATGCCACTCATTGCGTAATACCATTCAGGAAGTTTTGATCAAGTTGTATTGTTTTGTTGGTGCTTCAGAGAGGGGTGAGCACTATTCCCCAATGTTAAGGGAGCCTTAAGGAATTACTCGAGAGCGGTATGAACTGTGATATATCAGATCTCGCTGCACATGTGGACAGATGATAAGAGTAGGAGTGGCCTCCTACTGTGGCTCTACTTCATATTTCAAGATGTGAGAGTAGAACTTGTGATTGGCATTTTCCAGCACCATCACATAGACCTCTGTGCAGCCTGATGTGCTGCAAGATCCCTCCCAGTAGCCATCCTTGCTTAAAGACAAGGGGCAGATTTTTTCACATTGAACAAATGCCTTGGCAATGCTATGAAGCTTGAGTTTAAACTTAACGTTGCGGTCAGCAGGGAGCAACCCGGCTAGCGGCTCCACTAGCTCATAACCCTCCACCCACTTGCTATAAGTCTGGGGGAACACTGGCCATTTCACCTTGGTGTTTGGGCAACAGATGAGGTAGTTGAAGACATAGTTATAATTTCCAGGATCAGACTTCTTTTTCGCAAAGATTTTAAAAGCAAAGTTCCCTGCATGAGGAAGGTGGATCTTAAAGTCTACCTGGTTTCCTTGGCAAGCTTGCAAGATATGCCGTCTTGTTGTATCCTCGCTGAGGCTTACGTTGCCCGAATGCAGGGAAGCTAAAACACTCAAGTCCTTACTGAGGATGAAGCTGAGATCGTAGCGCCCGTCACTTGTATGAATGATTGGGCCTTTTTGCGAGGGCTTGAGGAATCCTTGTCTCTCTGAGAACCAGCTGGGCCCAACAGGTTGATGAAGTTCCTTTGGAAAGCAGACGTTCCTGTCTACAGAGCTACACTCTAATGTATATTCTATCACACAGTTGTAGACTTCATCTGAGCCCTTGGATGGTTTGGCGTAGATCTGTAGCTTATGGGTCCCCGTCTTCTGTGGGTAGAGCTCCAGATTCATCCCATTCCTCTTCAGAGTCATCAAGCTATATTCCTTTGCCCCTTTCAGTTCAAACATGAACAGCATCGGCAAACGAGTCTCCACAGCTACTACTACTTTCCCATTTACTGTGACATGCAAATAAAGGAGGCTGGTTAGGATGTTTCTTACTATTTACTCAAAAATACAAATCAATCAAAAAAAAATCTGGAGAAAATGACCTGGAGAATGGAATTGCCTGCTGTACTGTCAATCATTTTGGCAGTGAAAGGGAGAATATTATGGTTGGCTGGTTAGAAGTTGACAAGCGTCTGTCAAATCCAAATTCAGAATAAATAACAAGAGGGTTAAGGGCGGGAAGCCTTCATTTTCGGGTACTTGTTTGCTTCTGTTTTATTACAAATGCAGTAGAATCGCTCATCATTCTTGGAAAAGATGAAAGCACCAATGTCTTTCAGTTACAGCTCAAGCTGCCTGCAGTTTTTGACTACAACCCCTTAGAAACTTGTCAGTTTCAGAGAAGTCTGAGAGAGTTCAAAAGACAGGATTTCGAAATGAAATTATTCATTCCATGGTTAGGTTCTGAATGACACCATGGGGAGCATCTGAAACTCAAGTGTACTAACTTGCACCCATATAAGGCTCTGAGCCTCAGCCCAGAATTTTCTGAAACTTTCCCCTTCACTTCAGGCTGGAATATAAATATTCTTGGGGCACAAGCAATCTGATGGGTAATAAATAGCACTTTGTATTTTACACCGATTGGTACCCCAAGGGCAATGGTGATTATGACCAAAAAAGGCTGCAGAACTTTGAACCCCATGCTTTAGACCCACAGAGCTAATCTTTTAAAAGTAACCCAGCAACCTAAATCCTAACCTTTGCTACTTTAATCTTTTTTTTTAGCCCCCCTACCAAAAGCTGGAACTGTTCCTTATAATAAGATCGGCATGGGGCAATGACATGTATCACTGTACCTGTTTGAATAATTGGTGTTTCTGGGTGGGCTGCCAGCAATCCCATCATGTAAAAGTCACTCTTATATAGCATGTTGCTCTCAAACTGTTTCAATGTCACAGCTGGTTTGAGGAGCTGCCAATTGCTGTTGTCTGGGAAATGATTATTAATAAATAGGGCGGGGTGGGTGAGGAAATAAAATTCGTTGTATCTGGAACAAGAAAGGAGAGGTCAATACATCATTGGCACCGGGTGCTCTTAGCTTTCTGCCTTAAACTGAATCTTAACTACGGCAGCAGTTCTAGATAGGTTTATCAATGGGGGTTTCCTTTCAACTGTACATAAATTAGGACTGGAATGATGGTAGGAAACACAGCTGAGCTCTAGGAGGCAAAATGAAGAGATGAGATGTGTAGATTTGGGGCTGGACTGATTTGGCTGAGAATACAGTAGAACAGAGGGTGCAGTCAAATGAGGTTGCCTGTTACAGTGTAATTTATCAATGGCCCAGTTTGGTTATAATGCTCCTGGCTTAATAATGCATAGTTTATGCGCTGATTTCCTCATATCAGACCTGGTCTGTTTAAGGTTGAGTTGCTAGTTATGTTAGTGAGGAACTATTGTTAGCATATTAACCAGGATCTTAAACCATAGTATGGTCCTGGATAGTTAAATGACATTAAATGATAAATGTGTTTTTAACTTTTTAAAATTTTGCAAATACAATAAAAAGAAATGTTGTCAGCTCATCTTAACAATAAAAATAATCCTACATGCACCTATGCAATCCATGTTTCCAAAAAGATTTCCAAATGAGATTTCATATATCACAGGGATGCTGTTTTAAAGATCAGAAAGGTTGTGCTAAAGCCAAAAACTTGTTCCTAACTCAATAAACTATAGTTTGTTAAGGTAGGGAGGTTACATAAACTTCCTAAATTGCATAATTCAGTCATTCTGCTTCAGCAAGACATAGACAGGATTATGCAAAACACTGAAATCTCCATCCTCCCCAACTTCTTGGATTTCCCTATACAGTGGTACCTCGAGTTACAAATGCATCAGGTTACAAATGCTTCAGGTTACAAACTCCGCTAACCTGGAAGAGTTACCTCAAGTTGAGAACTTTGCCCCAGAATGAGAACGGAAATCGTGTGCCGGCGGCGCAGCGGCAGCAAGAGGCCCCATTAGTGAAAGGCATGTCTCTAGTTAAGAACAGTTTCAGGTTAAGAACGAACCTCTGGAACGAATTAAGTTTGTAACTATAGGTACCACTATATGTTCTCTGCATGCACTTTCAAGCCTAGGTTTGCAGGTTTAAGGGATAAAAACTTAATTTAAATAAAGGAAGGCTGGATGGGAGTTCTAAGAATGCTGAATTCTGCTACCCAAGCATGTGGGCAAATCAGGCATTTTGAAAGAGAGCAATAAGAAAAAACAATCTCGCCGCTAGAGAGTGAAATTTTCAAAATCATGGAATTTAACAACTTCAGTTAAGAAATAACTCTTTACACCCAATGTAGTCCCTCTATGATTAAGGGACAATGCCAAATGAAAGCAGCATTCTCTCAGAATTAATTTTTAGCAGGAGCTACTGAAAATGCATTTTCAAAGTCAATGCTCGTCTTCAATTGTGTTGTGCCAAAGAAAGTCTATAATAAGCTAATATGGGGATTTTCAGACTGGCTAGTACCGGTAAACTTGGTTTGGCCTGTTGCTTGCCCCACGGTGTCTCTAGCTTTGGTGATCTGTGTTTCATTTCTAATTACTGTGGCCTTCTAATTATAACATGGGTTGTCCCAATGCTAGGTCTTCACATGGAGAAATATCAAATCCTTCACATGGGTCATTGTCCAGACTACCAGTAACACTGGCTATCTGGACCAAGTGGATTTCTACCATTTGTTTCCAAGCTTTAATTTCCTTTTCATGGTTCTCACACCTTTCAGGAGTGTTTTGGTTTCAATAGTTAGTGGAAATATTAACATTCAAAGAATGGGGACTTGTTTAGCTAGATTTCTATACCTTTTTAGTTTGTAACAACCCTGTTTAAGAGCTTGACATTTCTCATAGGTGGAAGCCTGAGGAGAACCTTTAGGGGCCAATTGGTGGGAGGGGAGAAAATATATACACCCTTATTTATTTTTTAAATGAAGCTTTGTCCCCTTCACGATTAGCCTTTGAGACACGTAGCTTGGAATAGTGAAGTAAATGGTCATTATGGTTAAATGATAAGCCCTACATCGTGATGATGCTTTTGTTTTTTCAAATCTGAAATTTGACATGGATTTCAATAAGTAGTTATAAATGAAGCAAGCAAATCAAAGAGTATATGTTGCAGAGCCCTTGAATGTGACCAAGGAAAGCTACGTGTTTTGCTTATCCCCACCCCTGTGCCCCAGAGCTGTAAGGGAGGAGGAAAGGACAATCATACCTGAAGGTAAATTTGCTGAAGCAGTCATCAATGGAGCCACTTCCCCAGGTGCTGTCCACCAAATGCCACCTTCCATCAAGGTAAACTGCATTCCAGGCATGGTCATACTCTCCTGTGAAAGTCTCCCCAGCCCTGTAGCCATGGCCTTTAGAATAACCAGATAAATTCATGCATTGCACTCCTGCAATACTGGGGAGAGAGAAAAAGGATAGAAAGGACTTAAAGAACAGGGTCTTGCTTCTAAGGGGCTGTCTTTATCATTCATATAAATGTTGGAAGTGTTATGATCTCTCGTGCTCACTGCAGATTAGAGTGAATCACATCTGAAATAATACTCTTTTCATGCATTACTAATATTTATGGGTGTTAAGTCAAAGGCTGTCTTTTGTTCTTCCTGACATCTCTTGCTTCGAGCAAGTGTTATTATGGGAGGAGGCAGACTTTTAACTATTTGGCAGTCGATCCAAGTGCTGTGAAATTTTTATTTAAAAAATAATAATGCTTGAATAAGTAAAGACTCCTGAAAACAAGCAGCCTCAGTTTATTTAAGATAAAGAAGGAAGCCCAAGAGTAGCCCAAGATGTGTTTAAAGATGCAGGCGAGAAGGAAAAAAAGAGGTCTCACTGTTGTCTTCTATGCTGGAGCTCTGCTGCATCCGGGGAGGGTGGGGTACAAATAAAATTTATTATTATTATTTTGGATAAATGCTCCCAGTCTCCGCAGATCAATCAGGATAATGCTGCATTCTTAAAGGCAAAATTAGCCTGTCAAGAACATAAAATGAGCCCTCCTTGATCAGGCTAAAGGCTCATCTAGCCTAGCATCCTGTTCTCACAGTGGCCAACCACATGCCAATGCGAAGCCCACAAACAGGACCTGAACTGCAATAGTGCTCTCCCCACTGTGATTTCCTGCAACTGGCATTCAGCAATGTAATGCTTCTGACAGCAGAGGTAGATTATAGCCTTCATGGTTAGTAGCTGCTGATAGGCCTGTCCTTTGTGAATGTGTCCAACTCTCTTTTAACACCAGCCAAGTTGGCCATCATTCTCTTGTGGGAGCAAATTCCATAGTTTAACCGCATTGTGTGAAGAAGTCCTTTCTTTTGTCTGTCCTGAATCTTCCAACATTCAGCTTCTTTGGATGGCCCCAAGCTCTAGTATTATATGAGACAGAGAAAAACTTCTCTATCCATTTTCTTCACAACGTGCATAATTTTATATACCTCTGTCATGTCCCCACTCACCTTTTCCCCAACCTGAAAAGCTCCAAACATTGTAACCTTTCCCGATAGGTGAGTTGCTCCAGCCCCTTGGTCATTCTGGCATCTCTTTCCTCCCCAAACTAGGCATAGGAGGATGTAGTTTAGGCCGGCTCTGCTTGTAAAGGTTCAGCCCCATAAAATCCAGCTGGCTGCTCCACCAGCAAAGCTGCAGCCCTGACTGGAGTCCTGCCTTGACCAGTTCTGAGGAACTCACACAAGTCTCATAGTACAATGCCTTAGTTTATACTTGTTACATCCAGGTTAGATGACTGTAGCGCTGTGCATGGGGTTGTTCTTGAATACAACCTTAAAGCTTCAACTGATCCAGAATGTGGCAGTGAAGTTTCTGATAGAAACTGTCCATTCTCCAGCATCACTGGTTACCAGCTTGCTTCCCAGCTCAGTTTAAGCACTGCTTTGACCTATCATGGTTGGACCCAGAATATCTCCAAAATCACATCCATCCATCTCAGCCAGCATGGGACTGTCATTCTATTGCAGAAGCCCTCTTTTGGGTTTCATAACTGCTGTATGAAATGGCACATCAGTATCCAGGAAAGGGCCTTTTCAACTGTGGCACGCAGGATTTGGACCATTCTCCTGAGCAAAGCACATAATAGCTTACTCACTGCCTGCAGGCAGTGACGATGATCTTATATGTGAACTTTTGTAGAAGTCTGCTTTTATCATGTGTCCCACTGCTATTTTACATTGCTGTGTTTGTTTTTGCTGAAATGTGTTGTGGTTTTAGGTGGCGTTTCATCTTTCTCTTGCTTTGTATTATGTTGGTAGTTTTGTAAGTTGCATTGCATATTCTGGTTTTAAAAAGGCAGCAAACAAGCCAGTCACGTAATGATTCTGGACAATCCTATAGAGATGGCCTAACCAGGTTCCTTCCTTTTACTGTTAACAACTCATCAATTAGGAGTGAGTGGCTAGAGAGGGCTGTGAAGAGCTCCCTTGACGCTTAACAAAGCCAGTAGCTTGAACAGAGTGATGGTAGATGAAATTAAATTTGTGGCAACATTGGATTGAATGAAACAATTGGAATTGATTGCAGACAGTGATACAATCCTTGCAGACAGTTCAGCGAAAGCATCTGCTCAGTGCATGGAGATGATTAAAAGCAAATAAGATGTTAGCCTGTGTTTCAAAGGGGAATAGAAGATAGCCCGGAAAACAGTGCAAATTACAATGGTGTTACGTGAATGGCATGACCTTCCCTTCAGTACTACTGCAGTAGACGAAGCTGGTCACTTCAATGTGAAGAAAAGTGGTTGAGAGAAAGAGAACAAAAAATTGAAAGGCTTTAGGGAAAGTGCATGAAGGGAGAGAGAGTTGTTTCAGCGAGGCATGTGGAGAAATGAGATAATTGCCAGTGATAAAGGGTATGGCTGGAGAGAAGGCAAGTCTATATAATCAATGAAAGGAGAAAATGGTTACTTGGTTTACGGTCAGGTTCTTCTTCATCATGTCTATAGCTGGGCCAGCACTAGAGGCAACAATGATTCCTGATTTAAACTGCTGAAATAGAAGCATTTCTGCATGTTGCTACTTCCCTCTGCCAGAATGGTGTTTTGTTCACCCAGTTAGTTCTGCCCTTAGTCAATTAACTTTGCTGTTTCGAGCTGTGGGGCTGCCAGCCCAGACAGCTGCCCAAGTCAGCAAGGCTTTGGAGTTTTGGACGGGCTCTTCCTTGATATGCCAAGCTGGCAATCCAGCATTGCTTTAAAAAGCATTCTTGGTTAATTATATTATTTACATCAACAATGGAGATGGATGGTGTCTTGTCAACCTCATTTGTTTCCAAAGCCATTTTTGTGGTAATGATTAGGACTGCAAGGTAGGCTTTCCCCAGCGTTTATTATCCTCCATAAAAGTCGTTCATCTCCAAAATGCAGCCAGAGCTGCGGCAGGCTTGCCAAGCAAAGCAGCTGTTGGAGGCGAGACCCTGCTGCCACCAGAATCTTCAACTCCTGATCAAACATGGAGGTTATACTGTATGTGAGACCTGAACATCGGAACGCCTAACAGGGTGCCAAAATCTCAGCATGAGAGGCGAATTCCATGGCCCGACATTGAATGCTCTTGCCCCTAAGCCTATTCAGTTAGAAATGTTATGCCCTCCATCCAGTGTCACTTAAATGTATAGCTTGAAGAAAATTGCCTACATACATAGCGAGACGGTAATGAAAGGTTGAGAGTGCACCTTGTTGCTACATGAAGATTATCACCCTGATCATTACAGCAGCAGTTGTGCACCATTATTATGTTGTGCTGGTCTTGCTGCAACAACAAGCTAGCTAATCTTGAAATATCACAGCCATTGCTTAGAAGTACCCTAAAGGTTTCTGCTCTAGAATAGAAATGAAAGACAAATGTGTCGGCTTTTGCCTGCTCAGCAGGCACAAACGTAGCAAAGCTGCTCCTTTCTCTTTCACCCCAAGCATTAGGTTTTTGGCTGGAGGTACACTTGACAAAGCAATGACAAATCTAGACAGCATCTTAAAAAGCAGAGACATCACCTTGCCAACAAAGGTCCATATAGTTAAAGCCATGGTTTTCCTAGTAGTGATGTATGGAAGTGAGAGCTGGACCATAAAGAAGGCTGATCGCCAAAGAATTGATGCTTTTGAATTATGGTGCTGGAGGAGACTTTTGAGAGTCCCATGGACTGCAAGAAGATCAAACCTATCCATTCTTAAGGAAATCAGCCCTGAGTGCTCACTGGAAGGACAGATCCTGAAGCTGAGGCTCCAATACTTTGGCCACCTCATGAGAAGAGAAGACTCCCTGGAAAAGACCCTGATGTTGGGAAAGATTGAGGGCACAAGGAGAAGGGGACGACAGAGGACGAGATGGTTGGACAGTGTTCTCGAAGCTACAAACATGAGTTTGACCAAACTGCGGGAGGCAGTGGAAGACAGAAGTGCCTGGCGTGCTCTGGTCCATGGGGTCACGAAGAGTCGGACACGACTAAATGACTAAACAACAACAACACTTGACAGAGCAATGGTTTGGGGTAGAGAAGGGAATTTGGATTCAGTTTTCTCTTCAACAGTGTTTGCTATGGAAAAACAACAACAAAGGATGGCAGGATTCTCTGTTCATTTCAATGTTTTAAGAAAGGAAAACAAATGAGGTTGGATAATTTGCCTGAAGGCAGAACTTAATACTGCCTCAGTCTAACAGGAAGGGGCTACATGCTTTATTGAAGCACACTAGGCAATATTCAGGTTTGCGAATGGTGCAAAATACCCTATAGAGACTCCCTACCTTAATGGCTTTTTGTGGTATTTCTGCACCCATTTTGCACCCCTCAATGGGCTACTTATGGTCCCATTTTAGGATTTCATTGTGTGATCTCAGCCATAATGAATGCAATGATGTCTGCAGCAAGTAGTCAATATAACATCACTGAGGGCTAAGAAAAGTCTTCCACTGGCCCCAGCCCATTCAGTGAGGCAGAATGGAGAGAGATGGGATACATCTCCATTGCCAAAGCAGCCACAATGCTTGCCACGCTGCTCTGGCAGACTTTGTATTCATCAAAACATGATGTGGCAAACCTAGTGTGACCCATGTGTAGTTGCCCACGATTAGCTCTTGCAGAATGGATAAAGATTGGAATCCACAGCACATTGGAAGACATGCAGTGAAGATGCACAGTGTCTGCATTCAAGTAGGCATGTAAACACCTATTTTCCATAAGCATCCTTCTTACAATGGGATGAACATTTCGGTGAGTGCTTCAATATCCCACAATTGCTTAATTAACTTCCAGCAGGGCTAGATCCTGACAAGGGAACATTTGGATGAGTTGATAATTACTATTGTTAAATGATATCTGATAACACAACATTTCATCATGTTGATGTTTACTTTTTATGGACATCAGGGGCTTGGCTTGGAAGAGATCTCAAAGCTGTAATTAAAAATATACATAATTCCTTCCATAAGCACCTGTTTTTTCTCAATGGGTAGAGGATGTGTTGGAAGAAAACCTTGATTTATTCTCGATTCGATTAAGGTCTGGATGTAACAGAGTGGGTGGCATGGGAATCCAAGTCTTCAAGGAAGTTCTAACAACATCATTGTTTTTTTTAAAGCATTCTCACCAGCCTTAATTCATAAAACGAAGTTGGCAGGAAAGTTCTTGTGAAGGAATCAACTTGTATGTCTTGTAGCCATTATTTTGTGAGCAGTCAGGTGGAAATTAATCACAGTGCTTGCACAGCCAAATCCCATCCCTCTAACTTAGGGCTGGGAACTTCAGGCTGAAGGCCAAATGTGGCCCTCCAAGCCTCTCTAACTGGCCCTTGGGAATCTTCTCAGGCCACGCCCCTCACCAGCCTTGCTGTCCCCTTGAGAGGGAGGAAATGTCCTGTTGCATGAGTGCCACACACACAACTTAGATGAATCCTGCCCAGAGTTTTATTTGTTGCTCTGCCCTCTCACTCACCACTGACTTGTGGCCCCTGGGAAGTCCCCCAGAAAGGAATGTGGCCCCTGGACTGAAAAGGTTTTTGTACCAGGGTGCTCCTGCGCTAGATGTATGGGGCAGTTTGCAGAGGATGTGGCCAAGTTCAGTATGGGACACACCACTCACCATTTCTTGCGTGTGGGGAACTGCATGGGGTAGTCTATATTCTTCAGTCCTAATGTTCTTTTAACCTTCAGATGCTCCAGAAAAAACCAGAGAGCCTCTTCTAACTAAATTATCCCCATGTACTCATCTGCCATTATGTTAATGCAATGCGAGCCTCAGCAGATGGTACAAAGTAAATTATGGAGCGGGGGGGGCGGAAAGCAAAATTGACCTTTCTAGGACTTGCTGCTGTTCAACAATACAGCTTCAAAACGGTGCTTCAGATCCTAGTTGGTGTAAAGAGAGATAGAACTGGTGCATAAGTTAACAGAGCAAGGGAACATTTCTGATCTTCATGTACCTGCACATTTGTTCAAAGAGCCCAGCGTATCCCTCGCAAATGCTCTTTCCACTCTGGAGAACATCCTTGGGCTTGAAAGACTGCTGGTCTTTGTTAAAGAAGCCCACAATATCATATTCTGGGGAGCAAAGGTTGAAAGTTTAAACACAGGTGTAAAGTAAACAAATAGACAAAGTGAAACAAGGGTCATTCAGACCTGTGCTAAGTAACCAGGAAGTATTCACATACAAACAGGTACAACAGATGTTTACTTAAGGTGGGATTCACCTAAGGAAGCCTGTCAGTGGAAGCCCTTGGTAATGTGCAATGGATACTGACACTCTGTTGTTAAAGAACAAGAACAAAACAACTTTCCTCATCCAAATTAGACTGCTGAAATGAAGAAACTTAACCAGGAGAAATGCATTACTGTGTAAAAGAACTGTGAATTCAGTTAACTTCTGCTGCTGAAAACAAACTCCTAGCACTAAGTTCAGTGTGCTTAGAGTCACCCTGTTCTTTAATTGTAACTGGGATGTCTTTTGTGTCTGGCTCTGGTTGGCAGATACTGAGATTCTAACAGGGGTGGGAATCAAAGTAGGTCTGATAGCCTGAAGTCTGCTTTGCCCCAGGGACAGATGCACCACCAGATCTAAATTCCTGCTAGGCTCTCACCAGTAGGACAGAAAGTGAAGACAGGGCGGCTTTTTGCTTTTTTCTAGGACACCAGTCCATGGGTTGATGTACTTTCCCTCCCTGTGTTGGTGGGGTGTTGGTTGGAGAATGGGAGGGTTTTGGATCTAGCAGCTTCAAATCCCACAGTGACCCACCACTGGTGCACCCCTTTCCAGTGCTTTCTCTCACTGGACCTCAGCTGGAAAGCCCCAGTGACAATTCTTCCTGCACTGCCTGGGAGGGGGTTTTCAAGAAGGACCTTCCTCTCTGCCCAGATACCATAGAATTGCATCCTAAGGGAGAAGAACTGTTCAACCCTTTCTCCTTTGGCCAGTTCCCACTCCAAATTGTTACTTTTTCCTCCTTGCAGGAGAAAAGCTATAGGCACCAATACAAATCCAATCTAGTATGAATCAACTGTCATTTGTTTCATAAATAGTACTAAGAGCCTTCTGTGGTGTCACAATTTTCACAGCTGCGCCAAACTTGAATTGGGAAAGAATGGCCCAAGGGAAGACAATAATTTACATAAGTGTTTTCTGGGAAGGGACAGTTCTCTGAAAGGTATATGAGTGAGAAGATTATTGACATAGAGCACTTTTTGCAGTGGTGGTAAAAACATTTCAGAGTTTCTTAAAATTCAGATTTTTCCAGGCCTGGTGCATTTTCTTGACATTCTCCCTCCCTCTATTGCCAACACAATGTGTAAACTGGGCTCTAGAACCACAGTGAAAGGCAAACAACTGTTCAGCATTATCCACAGGTTCCAGGAAATGATGGCATCCTCTGCTTACCTATATGATGGCATATCCATGTCCAAATGGCCCTAACCTTTTCCAGGTCGGTACGTGCTACACGAAGCAAGGTTTTCACTAGCTCCTCCACAGTACTCTTGGCAGTCACCTGTATTATACGAATAAAGTGGATAACTGGTGATTTCAAACCAGCTGTGAAGGTTGGTTACCTTTTCTGCCTTCCTACAAAATTTAGAGGATCTCTCTTAGGGTCCACTACTTGGCAGAACCATTGACTTCATCAACCAAATCTCTGCTATGTTTCACAGAAAGCACATTAGCTTACAGGTGTGGGGAACCTGTGGCCCTTTGGAGGTTGCAGAAGAAGAAGAAGAAGAAGAGTTTGGATTTGATATCCCGCTTTATCACTACCCGAAGGAGTCTCAAAGCGGCTACCATTCTTCTTTCCCTTTCTCCCCCACAACAAACACTCTGTGAAGTGAGTGGGGCTGAGAGACGTTAAAGAAGTGTAACTAGCCCAAGGTTACCCAGCAGCTGCATGTGGAGGAGCGGAGATGCGAACCTGGTTCCCCAGATTACAAGTCTACCGCTCTTAACCACTACACCACACTGGATCTCAGCAGAACTACAGCTTGCGCCATCTCTGGTCATATGGCATGTTCAACAAACAGAGTTGTAGTTCAGCAATGTCTGGGCGGCCAAAGGTTCCCTACACCTGGGTTACAGTTTGGCTCAGGATGGTTTTAGGAGCCATTTTCTGTTTGTTTGTTTAGAAGCCGTATCTATTAGTCAGCAGGCTGGCATAAGGCACTCAGAACAGGGTTTTCCTCAGCTTCATCATGCTGTTCTTGGCAGCTTGCTGTGTTTTAAGAAGCAAGTCTTTTACAAGCTTCAAACATATTATTGGGTAGGGTTACTCTCTCCTATCGCGCGTATGCCCTTCAGATACCTTTAGACACTATTCTATAACTAGATTCTATTTAAACTGCTTCCTTTCACATGGTATGATGGTTGTCAGCCAGACCTGCTCAACCCTCAGGCCAATATGAGATTCTGTTACTGTACAATTTCCTTTGCCAGCCAATGAAAGTGTGTTGTATCTGTTCTAAAAGATCTGGAAGCCACATACTCAGCGGACACCTCATCCTGGGCTGATACTGTCTTGTGAGAAATATTTAGCAAGTTGTTTATGGAGTTGCCAGTGAAATTTTTGTCCAAAGTGAAATTGGAAGCAAATTTTGGAGCTCCTCCTGAAGTGAAACATCTGAGGGAAGCCAAACAACATTTTGATAAGACTTGTGGAGTTTCTCAGCAGCTTTTAAGGTTGTCCTCAGATTTTGCCCAAAGCAAAACATTTGGATGTGCTTCCTCAGGGAAATATCATTTGAGGAATTACAAGGGAAAGGGATCATTACTCATTAGTAGAGCACTTGCTTTGCAGGTCCAATGCCTCACATCTCCTGTTCAAAGGACCAGCCTTCCACAGACTAGGGTCCTCCAGATGTTGTTGGACTGCAATTCCCATCACCCTTCATCATTGGCCACACTCTCTTGGGGCTGATGGTCTCCACAACTTCTGGAAAGCACTAGGTTGGGGCAGTGGCGTAGCGTGGGGGGTGCAGGGGGGGCCGGCCGCACCGGGCACAACATCTGGGGGTTAGGGTTAGGGGGCGCAAATCCACGGGTTGGGGGCGCAAATCCACGGGTTGGGGGCGCAAATTACTTGCCTTGCCCCGGGTGCTGACAACCCACGCTACGCCACTGGGTTGAGGAAGGGTGAGGCAGCAAGTAATTTGAAATGTCTCTTTCAAATGGAGAACTGCTTCCAGTCAGAGCTGGCAGTACTTGGTCTAAGGTAGCTTGGGATAAGGAGGGAAGAGTTCCATTCAGATGATTGCGGAAGGGTATTCTTAATGCAGAATCTGAAAGACACCTCAGGAACACACAAATGAAATTCAAAGGACTGTTTGTGTTTTGCCCACTATTCAAGTGGAAGAGGTTGTCTGAAGGAGTTGATATGAGCAATATCAGACTTCATCAAAAATGTGATGATGATTGCAGAGTATTCTGCATAGATAACTCAGTCCATAACCCAATTCCAAGGATCATGAATTTATGTTAAAGGCCAGTTCCTGTAATCTTTTCCCCCCAAAGTGGTTATTATTTTTATTTAAAATATTTAAATTTACACTCTGCTTACTGGTTTTTAATTCAGCACACACTTGGCTTCTCAGCATATTTACCAGCAGCCATGTAGCTTTTTGCACAAAGTGTTGTAAAAAATAATAATTGAACTGATATATCTGATCATTCAGACAACCAAATTCCACAAGCATTCCATTGTGTAATTACTAGAATATATGCAGTATGTATCTGGTGCTGGAGTTTTAGAAATGATGGGAAGCAGAGTTTGAATTCATGATGTCATGACCTCCATTTATGTTTTTACCTTTGTTGCATATGCATCCAATTTCTCAAAGTCCTTTAGGTCAAAAGGTATGGATTTCAAGCATGACTTGTCCCATGGGTAAGCTAGGAGAAAAAACACATGTCATTGGTAATAATTATTCTGGAAAGGAAGAAACATTTCAGCTGGACAAACGCTCTAGCAAGCATAAACCAGATCTATACTAAAATCGTTTTCACATGCAAGGTTTACAATAGTTTAAGTTTCCCTCCATTCATTATGTAAAAATAAATAAAAGTCCACTAGCAACTGAAAAGGCTAATAAATATATAGTGGCATAAGCTTTCTTTGCCCAGAGGCTGTTTCATCAGATGCATGGAGCACTGAGCAGGTAAGTTTATACATGAACTAGGAATGAGGAAACTCCAGCCTATGTGCCAGTTGTGCTCTAGCAGGGGGTCCAATTTGGCCTGTGAGGCCATGCCTCCCAAACCACGCCCACTTGTCAATCAACTGATATCATGCTGGGCAGGAGGGCTGGGTTCGATCACACAATCCCAGGAGTCCTTGCGGCAACCATTGAGGCCTCTGGAGGTTTGGAGGGTGTTTGCAGGTTTTTTCAATGTTGTTCCCAATATATATAGTTTCACGTAAACACAAAGTGCCTCAGAACATAGCCCCCGTGTAAATGGGGAGTTGCCTGTACTGCATTGGCTTTGCGCACCTCTTCCCAATTTATAAACATTAAGGCACAAAGGGGAGGCAAAAGGTTTCCTGATTAAGCGGGGACCAAAAGGCTAAGCAATGGATGAGATTTGCATCAGCTGCAACACATGCAGAACACAAAGATGGAATCAGAACTGATCAGATTGGTATAAACATTTTCCCTATGCAACCATGTGCATCCCTACCTACACAGGCTATCGCTTCATGTAAACAGCCTATGCCCGAAATCCTATGCACTATGTCCTGGGACTAAAGCAATTTGAATAGGTATTATAGCTGAGTAGACATGCATAGGATTGTGTTCATGATGGCCACTAGCTTAGGTCACTTTAAAGGGGATTACGCAAATTGATACAGGATAGGTCTGCCAATGGTTGTTGGGCATCATGGCTCAAGGGGCAGCTGCTCCATTAGGCAAAATTGGGCACTGCTGCACCAACCCCAGTCTGCCCTCAGCCAGCCCCACCTAACTGCCTTATTTACAGCCAGTCCAGGGGGTGGTACTGCCTGTCAGTTTCCTCCTCCTTCGTGTTGCTCTCTTGGGACTCAGCAAGGTGGAGGATGGAGACAAAACTAGAAATAGCTGCCTCTGCCTCTCGTTGGTTCTGGCTCCACCTGTAATGGGCTCTGGTTCTTGTCCTCCCTGCTTTCTGCCCCATCAGCCACCACTGCCACTGAATGACAGGCCACAGTAGGAGAGGCTGATTGCCTCAATTCCCTGCTTCTGAGCTTCCCAGAGGCATCTGGTTGGGCCCAAATGTTCTGACAGATCTGCAGAGGATCAGATTTATATAGCCATTAAGTTGACTGTTCACAGATGCACAGCCAACACAAGCCATCTATGCTGTGTTGTGTGAATCAGCTATACATCAGCTGATGCACTTGGGTGCTAAATAGTCTCTACTGCAAATTGGCAGCTTCACGGGCCCAGGAACAATGTCCAGGAGTAGTCTAACTGTGTCACACCTCTCCTGATTTTAAAGCCAAGTAGCACACGACTCTCTTGCTCTGTCTCCATCCCTAACACACCTTTTCTGCTGTGTCTGACCTTTGGGGAATGGGCAGGCACAGCTGAAAAAAGCCTAGTGTCAGAAGCCCGTGTGTCTCACTATTCCTCAGGCTTGGTTCAACCTCATTTCCAGACTGTGATTAGTGATGGAGCAACCACAGGCAAGAGGGTGTGTGCTGTCACCTAATGTACCGAACAGCCATCTGTCTGTCTCAAACCAGCACTCAAGCACAAGGCATCTGTCTCTTTAACAGGCTTGTTTGTTTATCTGGCCTTTCGCTGAAGAGGGCTATTACACTGACCTAAAGAGAGCTAAAGCAGATTTACGCACTTAAAAGGTTCCTGCTCTATACAGCTCAGAAAATTACTTTTTTGCCATTTGGGAGCGGGTAGTTTCTTCAAATTGGTGATCAGTTTTAGTCTTTGTCAGGCTATAACTGAAAAGGCTCCCTACAGCTGCAGAATTCACAATAACTCTTACAGTCACACACTGTTACCATTAGCAGCCAGAATTGTGTACTAGGCCTCCGATATGCTGTGCAAACGGGAGCAAGGCAATATTTAAGCACAAATAACATTGGCAGGCACTGACTATACCAATTTCGAATGTTTAATTGGAGGCCTATCTTAAAAGCAGCATGCTCAGCTAAAACACTTGCCCATCAAACTTCCGAAAAGGGCTGTGCGTGGTCAGGTTATGGTGAGGCACACACCTTGCCATCAACAAAGTGAGGTTGTATCTCCACAAGGACTGGCTCCAGGCTGGAGGGGTTTCTGGGCAGAGTACCATCTTGTGGGCCGCTCTTACACTGGTGGGCTCCCTAAGCTGTACTTGGCGGTGGTGACAGAAACAGCACTCCAGGAGAGGCCAGGCACTGCCATTTTATTTCACCATAATGCTCTAGAGCACTTCATGTAGCTGTTACATGGGTTTTGGGGGCGGGGAGTAGGCTGAATGCCTGAACCCCTTCTAATTCTTGTAATAGCCAGGCTAGCTTCTTGGTGAGGTGTCAGCTTGGGTGATGGGCCATTAAACAGAACAAAGGAAAGGGTTTTGTGTGAGATAGCAAATGGGTGGGTAGTTAGAAGGCCAAAGGCAGAGTTGAAAGTTGGGTGATGTGAGCTAAACACTAGAGTAAGGTTACTAGACGTCCCCATTTCCCGGGGATAGTCCCAGGATTTACAAATCAGTCCCCATACAAAATCAATTGAAGTTGAAAAGTGTCCCCGGATTCACTGAATTTTTTTTAGTAACCTTACACTAGAGGCAAAGCAGAGAAAGATGTTTGGTTTCTGCAGGAATTAAAGGCTGTGGCTAACGGTGAAGCAAGGCCCTCTTGGGGTGTTAATGCTGTGAAGTCTCTCTATCATAGGCTCAGGTTGCTTATATATGTGTATATAAACTACGTATCATAAAGACACTACAGTCTCTGCTGTGCCTCATTCCAAAGGAAACACAAACCTTGGGTAAGAACCTGGACTCACACCACTTGGGGACTGGGGTGGCGTGCAATGGAGTGTTCACTTCAGGGTGCTGTGGGACATTAAAATGGAGGCTCACAGGCCCAGATGCTCAAGATGGAGGGTCCAATGCAGGCGTAAGTGCTGGTGGACCCCGCTGGAACACTGGGGCAGTGGCCTAGGATGCCAGATGCTGATCTCTACCATGGCTGCTGTGCTTTATACGTTCACTCCCTAATAATCAGCTGTATTTGTAACTAAGAAATGCGGAGGTGTAATCTGAGAGCAGGATTTCCTTCTCAGCCAAATTGCCAATGCATTGATGGCATTTTCAAAAGCTTAGTAAGTTTAGCCTCCTGGAACTCATCGGCACCAGCATCCTTGCTTTGAGTCATCAGAGAGGACTCACCCCTTGTTCCATGCTGCATACACAATTTTTTAAAAGCATATTACTTCCCCCAAAGAATCCTGTGGTTTGTTAGGGTTTCTGGGAGCTGTAGCTCTGGGAAAGATAAACTACAGTTCCCAGGGTCCTTTGGGGAAAGCCATCTGATTTAAATGTGGGCGGCAACAATGCTGTTGCTGCTGCTCATGAGGATTGCCATCTAAACAGATGGAAAGTGCTGTCAAGTCAGTTCCCAAACCGCTTCAAAGATAACAGAGCTGGCAGCACAGAAAAACTGTCCAATGGTGAACATGTGGCAAGGAGCACCACATGGGCAGCCTTGGGTGCTGAATGCAAACTTTACTCTCAACTCCATTTGTTTTGTGTGTGCATTTTTTTTCTTAAAAGGATGCTTCCCATTTTGTATATTGTTGTTTCTGCTGTGAAATCTGTACTGTAGGAGTAGGAACGATGGTATAAAACAACTCTATAGTTACCATGCTGGTCTTTCAAACCCGGTGGACGGGGTCTGCGTTTTCTGTTCTCCGGAAAACCTATGAAATTGTGAAAAGCATGTGAGATAGGTGAACGGATGTAAAATGAATTGAAGTAGAAAGACGAAAGAGAAGTGAGAAAGGAGAGGAGGCCTACAGAACAAGCACTTAATTAATTGACACTGATTTGTTCAAGAGGTCATCACACTAAAACCCCACATGGCATTTCCCTAGTCTCAGTGTGGTGTGGCAGCCATGAACATATGATCACGTGAAAAGCATGCTGCAGGTGTTTCTTTTGCCATGAGTTGAGGACATATGTTGAACTCTCAACTATTTGTGTTCCCATCATCTCTGGGACATCAGCTCACTAATATGCCCAAACCATTTTAAAGGGCTTGAGTATAGTCTCATATGTGGAAGATTTTACTTATTTACTTCTCGCTCTCTTTCTCCCTCTCTACTACTAAATATAGTAAGAGGAAAGGTTGGGAAATTGGCCCTACAAAGATGGAACAATTCTCCAATAATAAAAGTGCAAAAGTGACTGGAGCTTTTTGTATGAGAAAATAAACGAGTGTATTCTTTTCTGCCATTAGTGGAGTTGGGTTGGTGGAATCCAGATTGGAAGGGTATGGAATAGGTAGGTCAATTTTGGAAGGGTGATCATTTTGATCATGGCTATTTTATCTGACAGAGTGAAGATAATATGGTTCCATCTGCTCAGGTCATTGTTAATTTGTCACCACAGGGCTTTGTAGTTGTGGAGGTATAGTTTGTTGAGGTTTCTGGTTATTTGTACCTCTAAGTATCTGAATTTGACACGGCAGATTTTTATCTTTGTGATGTTGGAAAATTCTTTTTGTATATGAGGTGGGGTGTTGAAACACATAGCCTCGGACTTGGCAAAGTTTACTTGTAAGCCCAACACCACTGCGAATGTGTTGAGTTCCTCGGTTAGGGTGATTGCTGTATATGTGGGGTCTGGTGTCGTGACCATCAGACCATCTGCGAAGGTAGGCCACTATTAATATCCCACATATCACAGTGGAGGAATTGTGGATAAGAGAAAATGTCTTTCCTAAGGCTACCTAGCGAGTGCGCAGAAGATTTGAGGACTCCCTCTTTCATAGCTCAGTTTCTTTACTACAGCGTAACATGAGCTCCTGCATATAATTTGAGATATTTTGCGTTTATCAAGGAACCAGTCAATTTATTTTTATTGTTGCGAGAACAAGGGAACAATAAAAATAAATGTGTAAGAATTGTTCCAAAACAAAATATTGATTTTTAAAAGTGGCATACCTTTCCCAAAGGAGAGTTTTTTGAACAACTGTGGGGTAGAATTTCTAGCATGTACTTCTACTGTCACGTGGGTTCCTGAAACAAGCAAGAATTTTTGAAGCTGGTCAGTACCGGGAAACGTAATTCAGCATGTAAGCATCATGCCTTGCATCCAAGGCAGTGAGAGCCCAAGGATGAAAGTCTTAGGATAATCCTGCATTCCTCCTTCCTACTGAAACCCCAAAATGCTAAGAGCTGCAATGATAGTGGGAATGAAAGTAGTTTTGGGTGATTCTCTCCTCCCGCTACCACTCCCTGTGCCACATTCCAGGCCTTCAAGGGGCAAAGGGGTTGCAGTGGGGAGAAAGACAGCTGGAAAGCCCTCTTAAACAAGCAGGTGTCCATTTGTGCAACACTGGTTACATTCCCATACGAAACAAAATGGCGGAAAAGGCCATTTTTCCAAGTCACAACCAGGACAATCCAGAACAATCAGGAACTGAAAGGAATTGTTCCTTTGCAAGTGGGAGGATTGGTACACTAGAGAGTTTGCTGTCAGGAGCTGTCTGGTGCAGACAAGGCGGCTGGAGGAAGCTGTGTGGATTCAAAATCCTTCCTCTAGTGCTTTGAATCCACACAGCTTCCTCTGCAGAGGGGGCAACACTCTGTTTAGAAAGTTTATGAGCTGGCTACCCACATAAATATGCTTCCTTTATGCTTGCTTTCACTATAAGCTATTCAAAAGTTCAGATGTATAACTACCTCAAGCCAATTCTCATTTCTCAGCCTCTCTTAGAAGGGAACCATGAGGGACTTTCTTCAATCAAGACATATTTTGACAGTTGTATACCCCTTTGTGTTTGATATTTCCTCATCAAACAGAGAAATTTGACTGGGAGCCTCTGGGCACTTAACAGATGTTCTGAAGTTTCTTTGCAGACAATGAAGTCAAGTAATTGCCCTGTCAGTCCTTCATTCTTACTTCTTCCAGTTCTCTTTTAGTTTAGTAGAATCTTTTCTACTCTTTCTCCACAAGGTATGGCTTACAATTGGGCTTGCAATTTATTATTTTTTTTTGAGGAGCAGATTTGCAGCAAAAAGTCGTGGGATGGGGGTAGCCTCTAAGAAGATCATAGGAAGCTGCCTAACGACAAGTCAAATCACTGGTCTATCTAGTGCAAGGGAATTTTGAGAAAAAGCAGTGGACACTCACAATATGGCTGCCATGGAAAGCAGCCCATTCATAAAATGGCTGCTTTGGTGGGCATAGCTATAGGAGTTTTCTGAGGGACCTACTGGGGATTGCAGGAATTGAATCTGTGAACATTGCATGCAAAGAATGTGCTATATCACTTCATGATGGCCATTCTCTTTTGGAGGATTAGAAAACTATCTGTATAATGTTCTTCCTCCAAGGGTAGGGTTGTCACAAAGCAAAAACCAGGACACCCTGAAAGTTGAGTTGTTTTTTGTTTTGTTTTACAAAAACACCAAAAAACATGATTTTTTTGACTTGCCTAAGATCCAGGACAAAACACTGCCCTTCTGACATCAATTCCGCTTTTGAAATCCTGGTAATGTCCAGGAAAATCCAGACATATGGCAGCCCTATCCGAGGGGCATCTGACAGACTGCTTATGAAGACAGAATGCTAGATTATTGAAATATGTCTGTTTTTTCTTCATTTTATAATGCAAACTTTTTAAAAAAATGAATAGAAGTTCTATAATTTTGGATCTTTAAGTATTTATTGTTATAATGGGAAATCATCAGGAAAAAAGTAGTTTAAAATGCTTTTGAGATTGCATTACATACTCCTTTAGCAACTACATTTTGCCTCCCTCAGGCATATTTACCGGTAGATTGATCAGGCATGCAGGATTTTTTTTTAAGTAGGCCTTCCCTCATCTTAATCCTGCTTTCAGAGATTAATTTTATTGAGGGTTTTTTCTTCTTTCAACCTCTGTAATTTTGTAACATCTGGTCATGGTGATTTTCTAAAATAGTATGCCATTTTTTGCTCTGTTCAACCATCTCTAAATGCTCCACTATTTTATGATGTTCTAAGGTAAAAGCTTACTCCCAGTAACTTGTAGCAAAGGGCACTATCAGACAGTTCATTGGTTTATCACATACCTTGGGCAGAGCGGGAAGTAATGACTTGCTGCATCTGAGCTGCATGGCCTGGTGATGGAAGGAAAGCTTTAGTGACAAGAAAACAACCTATGAAACAGGGGGAAAGTGATAAGTCCATGCAAAAGCAGGGAAAATGCAAGTTGGACTAGTGGCAAAAGATTGAAGAGTATCATTATTAGCAGGGTGTTCCTGTTTAAAGTCCCAGCCAGCCAGCCATACCCTCCTCCAGGATAGGTCATTCCATTTCCCCTCCCAAACACCAGTTGCCTGTTCTTCTCCAACTGAAATTGAACATCACCTCCTTATGTCCAACCCATGGTCTGAATAGAGCCAACACTTGTACATGGTACAAGTAAGATAACTGTGAAAAGTAGCTTTTGCCATCTGTCATGGATGCTTTAGCTGAGATTCCTGCATTGCAAGGGGTTGGACTAGATGACCCTTGATGTACCACCCAACTCTATAATCCTATGATTTGTGTAATTGTATATATGTAGACTCTGCTCCGACTTTTGATGAATGCAACTTGACGGCAAGGATAATGGATTCAATCCCCACTCTGTGCATTCACAGAACACACATACACTCATATTTTAACAGGTCCATGGTTTTATATAATTTTGATCTAAAATACTAGCCCCCCCCCAAGCATGGAAGATAGACCAGTCTACATCAATGGACACACTGAGTTGCATCCCTTTTCTTTCAAAGATCAGTATATTGGCAGTCCCCAGAGAGAAGCTGGAGCATTTCAGCAATGTGTTTGCCATTCTGGGTACCACGTATCTTATGGCTGGCATGGCTCAGACCCATGAAAGATGATGAGATATCACTGCAATGTGTGTGATGACGGCCCATGTGTTTGTTTTAATATGGCTCAATCTGCAGTTGCATCATAGCATTCAGAAATACTGTAGGAGCACCGGCTGCTTCACGGTGTCAGACTTCATAAGTACAGTAATCTCGCTACACTGCCTGAAATTGATTTGTTGACACCTCCATGCTTGGTGCATGAAGATTTCTGGCAATACAACTGGAGATCTTCAGTGAATACCTATGAGTTGGTGGAAGCCGCTGTAAAGTCTTGTTAGATCCGGTTGTAAAGCTAAAGAGCCTATTTCCCTCTGATCTGAAAATTTCATGCCCAGATTCTTGGTAGTTCCTTTGCTAGGACTCCTGCTCTGGGGCATCTTTTATAGAATGAGGAGCAGAATGACTCTGCCTCTTGTACTGTGGTTTGAGATGAGCAAAATGGAATTATCTCACAATGTTTCCCAAACTTGGTCTCCAGCTGCTTTTCAACTTCATTTCCCATCATCCCTGACTACTGGTCTTGCTAGCTAGGGAGGATGGGAGTTGTAGTCCAAAAACAGCTGGAGAACTAAGTTTGGAAAATATTGAAGAGTTATGCACAAGGCCTAATATTTGTGTTTCTTAATTCAGGTTGCTAATATCTGTACTTGGCCGTTTCTGTAATTTGGGACTTGGGAAGCTCTTTCCCCCAGACTGCCTTCAGCACAGAAATTGCTAGCTCTCCAAATGCCACCATGGTGCTATGGGCATCAGGACCGGCTCTACTATTAGGTTGAGTGAGATTTTGCAATGCCATTAAATGGCAGCAGATTGCCAGTTGTTTACAATATCTGAGCAGCCTCTGTGAGTGGTGACAGCATTTGGACCTTATATTTCAGGCAGCAAAATATACGGAGCTAATGATTAAACCTCCAAGAGACCCACCCCAGCCTCTCTCAACATGGTATGGCTGCCTTTAATGGGTATTAGAATACACTGATCTGGACTGCATTTCTCACATGGAAACTCAAAGGGTTTAGAGAAAATGACATACCATGAAGCTCATTTCCTAGTTTGTTGTTTCCATTGCCATCCCCTCGAAAGCCTAAAAAACAACAACCAGTAAACTGTGTTATTTATTTATTTAACAAAAATTATGTACTGTTGGATTGTAACAAAACCTTTAAGTGGATTACAAGAAATATTAAAATTATCAACAAAGAAGTTAAGAACAATGAATTAAAAACTTTAAAAAAACAATTAAAATAAGTAGTGAACTAAAAATTGATTAAAACATGTCAACATTTTCATGCCTGGGAAACCAAAAATGTTTTAAACAGGCACTGAAATGAATACCGCAATAGCACCTACTGATTTCAATAGGCAGGGAGTTTCAATCAATGGAGTTAAGTTACCCAAGTCAATGGGTCTACTCTGAGCGTGATTAACATCAGATATTGCTCATAGCATTTTGGATTTGTCCAACTAGCAAATGAATTCACCATCCCCTAGATGAGTATTTAATCATGGACAGCTACAACAACAGAGCACTAGTAGCCTTTGTGTATATGATCTACTACTAGGACTGCTCTTAAGGCATACCTGCAAAAGCTCACTGTTCTCCCAAAGGTATGAATAGTTGGATGAAGTCAAAGACAAATTCTCAGCTGGGTGGTTGTTGTTTTTAAAAAGGCTGAGCTAAGGAAATTAGAATTGTTTCCCTTCATAAATTAAAGAAATGTGCATATGTATGCTTATTTTTCATCTTTTACAGTGCAATCTTCTAGATGTCTCCTCTGAAGTTAAGTCCCACTGGCTTCCATGGGATTTGTTCCCAGGTAGCTGGGTACAGAGTTACAGTCTTATTGTCCTCCTGCAAATCCTGAGAAGCTGGAGGCACTGAAGTCCTGCTCAGCTCTCCCTTTGATCTCTGAGGTTTCACTAAGAATTGAAAGCCTTGCTCTGGCACCATAAAGGTGTGATCACAGGATCATGACACAGCCTGTCTTGCAGAACTGGTGACAAAAGAGAAGTCAATGCTTTGGAGCGCTTGGAGATTTTGCCTAGAACTGTGTGGGGTTTTTTGGTGTGTGCACGCATGCAAAATTAGGCTGGATGCCCGAGTCCCTTCTAATTCCTGGATCCAGCAAGGGTTAAAATCTCATGGAGGATTCAGTTGTTGGAATAGCCAGGCTAGCTTCTTGGTAATGGCCCTAGGTCTTTAGTATAAGGAAGGAACCTGCTCTGCGCATGAGGGCGAATTGGCTGGTAGTGGCTGATAGTGAGAAGGTCAAAGGCCAGAGTGGGGAGAGTGGGTTGGGCTACAAGCAAGTAGATGCCTGAGAGTGATAGTCATGTCAAGGGTTGTGGCTATGGGAGAAGCAAGTCCTTCTGGGGTGTTAATGCTATGAGCCCTTTCATCATAGCCTCAGTCTGTGTATATGTGTAAATAAACTATATGGCAAACAGACACCACAAAATTCCCTGCCCCTCATTCCAAGGAAACCAAACTGTGGGTAAATGATTTGAAGCCCTGGAATCTTACACTGCTCAGAGATTGGGATGTTGTGCAACAATATATTCCTTTTCAAACTCTTTCTATGCTAGGGTGTGTGTATGCAGCTGTTAGTTTAAATTAAATGTACAGCATTTTCCCAAAGGAAGGAATGAACAAATGGGCTGGCTAGAACAAAAACACTCCCACCCCTCTCCAAACCTCCCCAGGGTAACTTCTGAAATGTGTTGGCTCATTCTCAAGGCCAAAATCTCCTTCTGTGTTTGTTTCGTGACCATATCCCTGCTACTCTTCCTTGTTTGGAAACAAACATACAACCCTGAGTGCTTTGACTGATCCACCTCGCTGCAGCTGACCAGGGCACCACGGCGGAGTGATGAGTGAACAGCCTGCCTAAGGGAATTTGGAATGGCTTGATATTGCAGACAGACAGTTTTCGTTATAAATAATGGCCGCAACACATCAGGTTTATGAAACACGTAAACACCTAATGCATCAGCACAAATTGGGATGTTACATTTATATTTCTGCTCTGAACTTTGTCCTTGGATATCTCAATCTCTTCTGGCCATTGAAAATAGTGACATTATTCTGACATTGCACTCTGCAGGAACAACACAAAATGAATGCAACATTAACTGTACCTAAGAATAAAAACGATGACTTGCCTACCTATTGGAGTGGAGTGTATGTGTGTTGTTTTAGTATTTCTTTTTATATTCAATTTCTATTTTGTGACTTTATACCATATGTATATATTATTGAAAGACCAATAAAAAAATAAACAAATAATGGCGACAATCTAGCACAGAATTTGCATTTGCTTTAACATGTCATTGTTTTTCTTTAACACAACTCCTACATCTGCTCCACTCACAAAGAAAGCAAGAGTTAAGAAATACAATTTAATGAGCAAGAGAGGTGGCTGGGTAGGGTGGGAGAAGCTGAATCTTCCTTGCATCCTCTGCTTACCCTACTTGAGCTTCTCTCCTCAAGCCCTCTACTCATTCCAGCTAGACATGGAGCTCCCAAAATAATCTTGCTCTTTTTTCCCTAAAAACACTTGCAGGTCTCCCCTATTTTGAATGGAGACATGATGCATGGCAGGGAGAAGGGGGTGGGGACAGGGAACCTAATATTTCCACCCCCCTTATTTATTTGATGATTTATAATCCACACTTTCATA
This sequence comes from Podarcis raffonei, assembly GCF_027172205.1. NCBI lineage: Eukaryota > Metazoa > Chordata > Lepidosauria > Squamata > Lacertidae > Podarcis > Podarcis raffonei. The sequence goes on along the minus strand of NC_070606.1, from coordinate 65,427,684 downwards.
AAAAATATCAAGAGAGTGTGCAACATAGGAGAATCAAATCAACAAAAGTATCCATAATAACAGTATAAAAACATCAACAAAAATATCAATAAATACTGATGGGTCAGAAAAGAAACTTCCTATTGTAAAGGCCTGAACAAACAGTACAATTTTCAAAAGATGTCTCAAAAAAGGGAGGCATGATTCCTGCTGAACCTTTATTAGTGGGGAGGGCCACAGGGCAGGGTCTGCCACAAGATAGGCTTGGTCCTTGGTGAAGGCCAAATGAACTTCAGGGATGTGGGCAATCAAGAGAAGTGCCCCATCTCTGTGAAGTTCTCAGTGGTCAAGGTGGAATTTAAGGAATCAGTCACACACAACTCCCTTCCCCAGAGCTACTATCAGCGTGACAATGTGTTTGAAAGGCTGCCTGGCCTAAGTCCAGCTGAAAGGTAAAGATCCCCAAGAAGGGAGAGTAGAGGTCCTGACATTGTCCATCACCTGGACAGCAGATTGAGCAGGCACAAGGGCCACAGCCTTCCCAACAATTCTCTTCTCTCCTAATAATTCCACAGTGATGCATCACCATTAAAATCTTGAGCATTTCATTTCCCAATAGGCTGCTCTTTGTTGTGGCAGTCTAGGATGTTCTGGGAAGGTTGCGCATTGTGCTCTTGTTTACGGTATATGTAGGCATTGTACCTATGTATATAGTATGTAGGCGCTTTCTCTTCCCTAGCAACTGGGCTGCCTCAGTGTAGCTGAAGTGGTGCAAAATTCTAGTGTTGTATGTCGCTTCTGAGTTTCTTGGAGAAAGGGACAAAATTAGTAGTAGTGGGTAAGATGGTGGTTCAAATTTTACCAATTTTTACCTCAGTCATGAACTCACAAAGTGGCCTTAAGCAAGCCACTATTCACTCACTCTCCATTTGTAATAAAGGGACAATAACATTGATCTACCGTATTAGAGTGTTGAATGCTATACAGCACATTTCAGCATTAAATATGTGTGATGTATGCAGTCATACCTCGGGATAAATACGCTTCAGGTTGAGCGCTTTCGGGTTGCGCTCCGCGGCGACCCAGAAGTAACAGAGTGTGTTACTTCCGGGTTTCACCGCTTGTGCATGTGCAGACGGTCAAAATGACATCATGCACATGCGCGGAAGTGGCAAAACGCGACCCGCACACGCACAGACGCACTATCGCGTCTTACGTTCTGTTTGGGATGCGAACGGGGCTCCGGAACGGATCCCGTTCGCATCCTGAGTTACCACTGTATTATCAATGGGTGATCTTGGACCAGTCTCACTCTTAGCCTAATCTACCTCACAGTATTGTAGTGAGGGAAGAAATATTGTGGGGAGAATGATATACACTGAATAACAAATGAACTCCCCTCATACCCTAGCAACTGGAAATGCCTGTTCTTCCCAGTTGCAATATCCTATTATTATCATATTATATTACTACAGCTGCTCCTATTATTTTTCTGAGGTCACCCATTTCACTGGTTTCTGTACTGTGAAAGGAGAGTACTTAGGTCACCATTACAATTATGCCCCCTGCAAAAGGTGCATCAGGCTATATACTAAAGTTCCTTGTATTACACACATGCATGCTAGCACACACAGACACACACTGCAAGCATTTGTTCTCTTTGTTTATGATGGCAACAGACAGGAGATTGAATTACAGAATCACTGTCTGTTTCAGCAGCTCCCGTCACTGGTTCTGTCTGCAGATGGGGAACATTTTCTGAATGACAACTTTGGAGGTTTCTCACACTGTAAAATTTCTCACATTGAGAAGGGACAATGTGAAGACATTGCCTTCACAGTAACTATGCACAATGCTGTGCTTATGCCCTATGTGCTGCTGCAGAGGCTTCTTCCCAGATGGAGATGCAACAGGAACAGTGTTTCCCCTTGTTGTTGTTGTTATATTATTATTATTATTATTATTATTATTATTATTATTATTATTATTATTTCATCCACCATTCAAAGTTCACAGGGTGGTTCACAACAATTTTCACGGGAAGGTTGGTAGGAGGGAGCTAAGCTGAAAGTTTGCAAAAGCAGCTCAGACAAAGGGAATACCCATGTTTTGTTAAAACTTGTTTGTGGGAGTGCATGTGCAAAAATAGCTCCCTCCTTCCCTTTATTCCCCCCTCCTACCACTTTCATCCTGCAAAGTTAAACCCTTGCCACCGAATTTGTTTGCACTTCCCATCCTTGCAAGCTAACCAGCCAACACAGATTTCTTTACCTTCGCTTTGATGTGAAGCGTGGCTCTCCGTCTGTCTGTCCATCTGCAGCCTCTGCACCATCTTCCTCTTCTCGGGCTGGACTATCAAGAGCATTTCTAGGGCTACTGCACTGGGGTCTTTCTGAAACTCCATAGTCCCCATCAGAGCATTGCCTCTCCTGCCTTCCTCTTAGAAGTCCTAATGCTACTGCTGCTACAGCCGCCAAGTGCCCTGGGTATTTTCTACCCCTCACCCAAATTGCACACCCGTACAGACATGCACGCAAAACACACGCACGACTTTTGGCTGACCCTGCCAAAGGCACTGTTTGTGGGTACCCGGCAGAAATCTACCCTAATGAGTAGGTTACAAGTCACCTTTGAAAGGAAATCCCAGCAGGGATCCATTTCCTAAACCTGAGGAAGGAGACACATTTTGGAGAGAGAGGGAGGGAGGGAGGGAGAGAGGGAGAGATAGAGATAGGGGTCTAGTTTCAGAACATGTTCTTTTCGAACCCCCTCCCTTCTGGCTGCCCTTTCAGCATTAAGCCCTTGCTCACATGTAAATCCCGCTAACACCACTGTTGCTCTCGGAGAATTTGCTTTGTGAAGCCTGCATACCCCCTAAAAGGACTTCTGCTGGATTGCCAAACCCAATGTGGAAACTTAAAACGAGACTGCGGGGAGGGGGGGTGGTCAATTATTTAAAAGCAGCAAAAAATAAAGTAACAATAGGGATACTTTTGGTGAATGGAAGTTTTTGATGTCACATCCTGGGGTACTTGTTTCAGATAAAATGAGCAATCCCAATTATTTTCAGAAGCAACCTGGTTTCTAAAATATCGTATTAACAGCAGCAGCAGTAATAGCAATTGCCCATCAAAAACACCCATTCAGTTTCTCAAGCAATTCACTTTTTCTGCAGCAACTTGTGTGCTTTGCCATTCAGTCTCATTGCAACTGCAGGCAGAGAACATGGAAAGGTGGAAATGTCAACAATTTTTACCAGCTCCCAGTCCAGCAAATAGAAGCACTGGCAGTATGGTATAGCAATTATGAGCGACCTAGTTTAGCCGGCTGCCGTAATGGGGAGAGTGTGCTGGCATAAGAGTTCTTTCTAAATATATCCCGGACCTCCATCCTGTCACAGTCCGAGCTGGCAGCTGAGCAATGTTTGGCTCATCGTCTTGGGGGTGGCAGGGGTTTGGATGGGAACACCTGTGGGCTGGAGGACGGTGCAACACAGCTAGATAGTTTTTGAACTTCTGCAGCCCTCATTCAATGTATGAATGCAAACCCATGAAACTGATTGCAAGCCATCCTGGGCTTAAATGCTACCACCCCATGGTCCTCAAGTGACAGTTGGTGCTAGAATCAGGTGCAATAATTGTTCACATGTATAATTTCTGTGTGTTTCTTGGAAGACTCCTGCAGGGCATAAAGGCAAGACGTTTTCAGCAATCTGCTCATCTCCCATTATCATCCACCAGCAACTGATACTTGGAGATATACTACCTTTAAAACAGGAGACTGTAGCCATCATGGCTGGCAGAAAAGAGGTTCTGTGAGAAAGAGTCAAAATCATAAAAGAATATGAAACCAATAAAAGCAACTCCCTTTATGGATACAGATAGGTAGCCGTGTTGGTCTGCCATAGTCAAAACAAACAAACAAAATTTTTTCCCCTTCCAGTAGCACCTTAGAGACCAACTAAGTTAGTTCTTGGTATGAGCTTTCGTGTGCATGCACACTTCTTCAGAGTGTATCTGAAGAAGTGTGCATGCACACGAAAGCTCATACCAAGAACTAACTTAGTTGGTCCCTTTATGGAGATAAGACTGTTTTGTCCAGTAGCAATATAGGGCTTATTCACACTTACCTTTCCTCCACTCCATGTTGTTGTTGTTGTTGTTGTTGTTGTTGTTGCTGCTGCTGCTGCTTGCCCCAGAGCTTTACCTGTGAAAACCTGCTCTTTAGCGCTCAATCTGAGCAAATGTCAATTCGGGTTTTAAGCAGATTGTCATTTGCTTGGGTTGAGCTCTAAAGAGCAGGTTTTCGTGGAAAACGTCTGGAGCAAAGAAAAGAAAGGACACTTGGACACAGAACTGTAAAGTGTCGTCCATGCCTGGAAAGTGTAGGGCAAAATATAAGAGTGGATAAGCCCACACACTCCATTTCTGATATCAGTAGTCTACGTGGCTATTCAAAAATTGATTTTTGGAGTTGAGGCAACAACTTCGCACTTACGAAGACTAGACAGCCTTTTGTGAAAAACTGGACATGGTGACTTGCTAATTTGTAATTTAAATAGCTCTAGAACTCCATATTTTCTTCCCTAGGCCAATATAAAAAATTCATTAAGCTTTTCTGCAATTTCCCTGTCTTCCTTTAGCAATGCTCTCATTTGCTACCAGATTGCTCTCACCTTTTTAAAGGAAGTCTTTCCTTTTATAGCTTCCCTGATTCTACTTGTTAACAGGGCTGGCATCCACTTCGATGGTATCTTTCCTAATTTGTGGTGGCATACAATCTGTCTGAGCTTCTATTATTATGTTTTAAAGAATCTCCAAGCATCCCAGAGAGATTTGACGCTCCTGACTCTCCCATTTGACTTCCTTTCAACTAATCCCCTCATTGAAGTGGATCCACTTTCTTTCCTGCTTAGACCCAACATTGCTTCCCTTGATGGAATACTGGCTCTTAACATCTATTGACACCATTATTTTTGTAGGGATGGCAACTGGTATCCCAAGAGGGTACCAACTTACTTCCTCAAGGTGGTACTTCCTGTTTTCCTTTGTAGATGGAACAAATCAGAGAAACATGAGATTCCAGTAAAACTAAGAGTGTTGGTCAACTGTTGAAATATATACTCTATTAATTTATATACAATATATGTGTGTGTGTGTGTGTGTTGATTGTAATAGTTAATATTGTAAGCATATTACATGAACTGTTAAATCTTCTATAATAATGTTGTTTATGAATTGGGGGAGTGGGCAGATTCCTCCGAAAGTCCTGCGTACCAGATTCCCCCCCCCATAATTTCTAGAGTTAATAAATGTAGACAATTACTAAATGCTTGAAGTCTTCACCTGGGTGCAAGGCAACTTAGCAGTGTACAAATCCCAGAATCTTAGAGTTGGAAGGGACCCAAGAATCATTGAGTCCAGCCCCCTGCAATGCAGGAATATCAGCTAAAGCATCCATTACAGATGACCACCCAACCTCTGCTTAAAAAAACTCATGAAACGAGAGTCCACCACCTCTTGTGGTAGTTTGTTATACTGCCGAACAGCTCTTACTGTCAGAAAGTTTCTCCAAATGTTTAGTTGGAATCTCCTTTCCTGTAAGTTGGAGCCATTGCCTCGAGTCTTACCCTCCAGAGCAGGAGAAATAAAGCATGCTCCCTCTTCCATGTAAATGGAATGCAGGCTGAATCAGTTTCTTGGCCTGGAATTGCTTAGAGAGAAGAACCATTGTGTAGTACAAAGGAAGAAAATGGGCAATTAACCCACTTACCCTGTGCTGGGCAGCAGAGGAGTGTGAGCCCTTCCTCATGAGGGGATGATGAGCAGAGACAAAGGTGAGGTTTAGGATTTCATTGTCCGCTGATGTAAGCTGGGAGCGGGGAGGTTGCCAGAGTAACAGGGTGATATCAAAACAGGAAAAAATGTGTCCTTTTAAAACAGAGGAAGGAGGGGAGAACTCTATGTTCGTTGGCTAGAAGAAGGGGGCTTTGAGAGAGTAGGGAGTATGGTGGCCTTCTGTTCTGGACCTAAGCTTGCTGAAGCTATGAAAGCAGCAATAAAGAGATACTCTTGGGGTGTAATGTTCTGCACTCCCTCCACCTAAACTCAGAGGCAAATATGTGTAAATAAACCAAATCTCTTAAAGATACCACAATCTCTACAATGTGTCATTCCAATAGAACACAAACCCTAGTTAAGCACCGAGAGCTGCTTGGCTGAGATTGGGGTGGGTGGTAATAATACTGATGTTTATGTTTTGTATTAATTTAATAGTTTAAATGCAAACAAACCAATCATCACCATCATCCTGGCCACACAATGTGCTTCACTGCATCCACACTTTGATTTTATGTTGGATTTCTCTCTCCCACACCTGACTGCATTATCCACAGATCAGGAAAATCTTAATTTGGGGTGGGGTGGGGGAGTGTGGGCTGCCACTTGGTTGACATCCATGTCATGTGGACAACGTGAAAGACAGGCACAAACGGCAAACATCAAATCCACTTTATACTCCAGAGTGTATTTGCTGGATTGATTTCCATTCTAGATATGCGACAAATAAATGAACAGCAGCAATTTCTACTCCCATTTCTGTTGTCAGATTTCTCAAACATCCCTAATTAAGCTAGCTGTAGCAAGCCCACTCTCTGCCCCTCACAAGTTTCTCTGGGTGTGTCTTTCCCTCACTGACTGCACCATGTTTCAGGCTCATGGTTGGATTGAAGGACAATTAATTTCTCATTCTGTGGATAGATTTTCAGAGAGCTGAACTACATGCATATGCATGGATTGACCTCTCCATTAAGATACGTCATGCTCCAAAACTATGTTTTCTGTTTCATCTTTCGATCTTTTTGGGAGAGGTGCACAGAAGGTGCAGACAAATGAATCTGTCAATTTCAATCTCTCATTTTTCTAGTCTTGAGTTCAGACCTCTGTACTTCTACAGCAGCCTACAATCTTTTCTGCAAAGTCCTCTTGAAAATTCACCAGCATTTCAGTGTGAATGTCTGCCTAATGTATTTTTTAATATGTTCACTCTCATATTCATTTTTATGCACACCTAGCCAGTCTATCTATCTGTTTGTACAGATTACTTGATTAGCAAACTGCATTGTAAAATTTGGAGAATTGTGAACTTTGAAGGTTAGCTGTGCTTCAGTTCACATCTTGTTCCGGAAAGGACAAACTAGGTAGGATGGCTTTGAATACTAACTGAAACAAATTTCGGCCCCATCCGAACCCTGCCTCACTGGCTGCATTCTGATATTGTCTTGACAAAAGGAGGGAGGGAATGAAAACCATCTAACATATAGTTTGAGTTTTAACACAATCTTTAGCATATTTACTTGGAAATAGTAATTTCCAGCAAGTTTAATGGGACTTGCATTCCAGTAATTGCATTTAGGATTGGAGCTATGGGCCTCCACTGTCATGACAAATTAATCTGTATGTATTAGAAGTTGATTTGATACTGAATTCTGCTCTTCTGGGGTTCAGACTGAAAATTTGCAGTCGAAGGGGGAGGAAGAGATTTTTTAAGTTGCTTGGGGGCTTGATGTGCCAAGTAATAAGTCCCAGGGAGATGGATTAGTGAGTAGGGGAAGCTATTAGGGCACATGATAAATAAATTTATCACATAGGTATCATATTTATATCTTGAGGTCTGTGGGTAAGAAGGAGGGAAACTAAATTATTTAAATTACAGAAGGAGTGGAAGAAAACTTTGTGGAACTACATGGAGTAGAAAAAAGTCTAATTGAATAGGCCTTAATTGTCAAACAATCTCACCTGATTTGTAACAGTATCATTCTGGTGTATGGTGTGAAGAACTAGTGCAGAAAAGCAAGGCTGCTCATCAGTTATGAACCAGGATGTCTCTGGTTCAAATCTCTCATTGGGCTGGTTAGGATGTAACACTGAACAATGGTTTATTTAGCCCAAACTATGGTTGTTCTCTATGGATGAATGTCCAGTGTCCAAGTGCACCAGGAAGTAAGTCTTGATACTGCACACAGCCCTAAGGGCAACATTAGAGACTCATCAGACAGCCCAAATCATCAAATACCAGTCCAGGTCCAATACAAGGAGCAAGACAACCTGGGGTCAGTCCTGAAGTCACAGTCCAGTGGCTTTCCCAAAGCAGCCAAGCCATAGTTCATCAATGGAGAAAGTTGAGCAGACACAGAGTCTCTGCCTTGCTTCCCTTTTATCCTTCCCAATCTTGATTGCTGCTCCTGAGCAGCTGTGCCTCTCCACTTGATGAAGCATGTGATCCTCACCTGCTTTGACCTTCTCCAGCTGAGTGACCACCACCCTCTTCCCAGACCTAATGAGCACCATGATCTCCACCTGGTCCACTAGTGAGCTGGGCTGTGTTCCCTTGCCTGCCTCCGTCTCTTAGAATGCCCTTCCTACTGTTCCTGCTGCCTCAGAGCCTGTTGTGTCTGTGGAGATGGGGGCACCTCTGGTTCTGGTGATATACCCCCCTCCTCTGGCTCCCCTGAACTGTCAGCTGCCCCTGCAACATCCTCTGATGTCCTGTGAGTACCTCCTAAGTCCCCAACCTCCCCTCCCCCCTCTCCAGCTTGTCCCGGTGTGTACCAATTGTGGCTACACCCCTCACCAGGATCTAACCCCCCCTTCCTCTGTGTCCTGCGAGTTCATGACAGTGAACCTGACCTGGTTCACTAGCTATGATTTGGGAACCTTAAACCACAATTTGAAGCTAGCTTGTGACTCTCAGCTTGCTCTAATTGTAGTTTGTCATTACATCCAAATGTGGACATTGTATGTTCTTAGGCACACAACCGTCCCTCAGTCTTTCATCTGAAATGTGGGAACAGTGGTACCTCGGTTTAAGAACAGTCCAGTTTAAGAATGATTTGGTTTACAAACTCTGCAAAACCAGAAATAGTGTTTTGGTTTGAGAAATTTACCTGTCTAAGAATGGAATCCGAACGGTGGAAGGGCACTGGCGGCGGGAGGCCACACCTCGATTTCAGAACGGACTTCCAGAATGGATTAAGTTCGTAAACCGAGGTACCACTGTATACATTTTTTTACCTGTTTCCTAAGGTCGAGGTAAAGAATATTGATGGGAAGCACTTTGAACACCCTGAAGCAATATATAAACATTAAGGATTTTAAAGGAATTGTGCCATGGGTTGGGGCACTGATAGGAGAATACTTGTATTCTCAGCTGCATTTTTCAAACGCAGCCAAGGCTTAATTCTAAGTTCCACATTGAGACACACCTTAAAAGAGCACAGCTATGTAAAAGAGGTGAACACTCTCTGGGACCCTAGTGCATATGCAAACTAAAATGTATTCGTGAAGGCAAAATATATTGCTGAACCACTGTACAAAAAAGCAGGCCATTTGTTGAAAGCTAAAACCAGTAACAATACATGTGTTTATACATTATATTGTACCTGTGTACAAGCTGTCTATAGCTGTGTTTAGCTGGTGAGACCATGTCTACATATTTTTTAAAAATAAGTTTTTATTAAAGCTTTTTGTGTTACAAACGAAACAGATAAATAGAAATTGTCTCCAATTTCAATTCATAGTCTCTTTCACAGTTTGTTTACATATAGCAAGAGACACTTTTGGCATAGACATTTTGCAGTTGGAGGAAAAGGGGGGAGGAGAAGGGGGGGTATTGTTCTTTCACACTATAGCCTGTTATTAGTATAAGGGTTTGTGTCAGGGTTTGTGTGGCTAGGTCCTGTATCGATTGACTGATAATATGAGGTACTAGGGCGTCCCAAGCTTGGTTGGCTGCATTCAGTTGATGGCAGTGTGTCTTGTTTGTATGTGTGTTGAGGGTGGGGGTAGATTGTTGGGTCGGGTTAACCATATTGATAGGTCATTGTCCTGTTGTGCTGTGTATGGTATCTACACATGTTGATGTTTTACTCACCTGTTGACCAGTCCTGCGTCTTCTCCATATGGCTTTGACCATGTGTGGTTTTCTAATGCCATGGCAGAAAATGCAGCAGGGCAGTAGAGTGTTCTGTCTACCCAAATCTCTTATTTTCTCCTTTTAATTCAAACGTACTGAAGGAAAGGAGAAAGAGAACCCACATCTAATTACCCAGGAAGATCATTTTTCATAACTTTGGGAATATTGAATCTATTATTGATAGTGTGGTAGGTTTTAACTACACAGCTTGTAGTGGGAGCCGGCAAGGAGAATCTGGGCTAGAGATAGCTTGTTTCTCTTGGGGCTAGGATCACACTCTCATGTAGTTTGTAATGTTCTTCCCATCCTATTCCACCCCATCCCACTGCACTTATTGATTTCTTTCTTTTTCAATCATCAGCCAGTCAGCAGGAGGTACACAAAAGGTTGAGGAAGCTGAGAGAGAATTCCCTTACAAATCTTGTTCAACATACCTGCCCTGAATTCTCTGTGGCTCAGCTTGTGGTTTTATGAATATGAATGCTGCCCTATACAAGTTGACTTCTCCAGTGTGTATCAGATTTAGTTCTTGGAAAAGAAACATTTCTCACCCTCCCACCACCCCTCAGTTACTAACCAGGAAGAAAAACAGAGATACACCGATTCCTATATTTCGCGAGTGGGGAACCTGTGGCCCTGCAGGTGCTGTTGGACTTCAATGTGTAGCTCACAAGTTCCCTACTTCTGCTGTACTGGGTAAACAGCTCAACCTAATGCTGGAAAACTTTCATTTGGGCATCCATACGTTACCTTCACAGTTTAATTTTGCTACCTGCGATGAGTTTACTAGAATCCTCCCATTTCTTTGAGCATATAGCTTGTCCTTTGCTCATCCTCATACTGAACAGTGAACAAATGGACTTCACCGGTGTGTACACATCACTGCTTCCACCGGCTCTGACACCTCTGGTGTTTGAAGCCAAATACGCAAGATGGTAGCCACATCCCATAGGTATCCTGTAGCTCAGGCATAGGCAAACTTGGCCCTCCAGATGTTTTGGGACTACAGCTCCCATCATCCCTGACCACTGGTCCTGTTAGCTAGGGATGATGGGAGTTGTAGTCCCGAAACATCTGGAGGGCCGAGTTTGCCTAGGCCTGCTGTAGCTTATTTAAGAAATGTGATGTGTTTCCCCTCCAACCAGCTTCCATCTGATACCCACAGAAAGTAAAGAAATGAAAGACACCAGTTCTGGACTGAACTACTAGCGTGGACCTGGCCAACAGTATGATATGACACTTGAGGCAACTTTCTAATTTGTCACAACTGGCCTTTCTTTTGCTAGGCATGTGTTACAGCATGGGAAATGAAATGTTTCTCTAGAAACGTATCCTGTTCAATTTTACCTCTTGTCTGTTCCCATCTTTGTGTATGCCTATCAGCAAGCGCCAGTTGGTAGCATCTTCCTGTCGTCCCCCCCAGGCCAATATCTATGTGTGCAGCAATTAGGATGTACACTCTTGAACCCTTGTGCAGCAGTGATTTGTTTAGACCTTGGAAAATCAAGAGCAAAGCCAAAGCTTGTTCTAATTGAATCTGTTGCTGTGTTACCTAGAAATAGCAACAAAGATCATTTGCCAGAACAGTTTTTACTTTGGGGCATTGCCACTTTAGGGCTTAACCACAATTACCTTTTGCCCCACTTTTTCCAGGCACATGTCCATCCTTAAAAGCTCCATATCTGAGTGGTTTGTCGGTTTTTTTTTTGCCCTGGAGCTTCCCCCATGAAAACCTGTTCTTTAGCACTCAATTGGAGCAAACGTCAACTCAGGTTTTCTGCATCACCACCAACACAGAGGTGGCAGGCTTCTGTTTACATAATGTAATCTATATTTATATTATATGTATATGCACTGTAAATATGTTTTATGTTGCTGTTATTGGTTTTAGGCTATTCTAAAAATGATACTGGGTGTTTTTTAAATTGTACATCACTTAGATCTTTTAAATTTTTATCATGTTAAGAGGTTAATAAATCCTTTGAAATAAATAAATCTTCTGACTGGGGTCTAATGCAATCCATGAGTTTGTGTTAACATAGGACTGTTGTCAACTAACTTTTAATCAGAGTAGTACCATTGAAATTAATGGCTAAGTTAACCATGACTGTTAATTTCAGTGGATCTGCTCTGAGTAAAATTTAGTTGAATACCACCCATAGACTCTCAAATCTTTGAAGAGATGACTGTTACTCCACATTCCTTCTTTCAAACCCTCTGATGACCTTCTATCACTTTGTGAAAACATTCATTTTCTAGCAGCCGTTTGGCTTCCCAAGCTGTTAATTTTAGCCTGCCTAATTTGATAATGAAAATGTTTTTATGTGTTGAATCTGCTCTCCTTTCTGGTTGTGTATTTTATATTTTATTGTTGGTTTAAACCTGTTGATTACATTGTAAGGAGGGATGAAAACAGCCTCCCAATATTCTTTATGCTATTTCTGAGCAGGGAAGGGGAAAGGAGACATTTTGCCTGAATTTATTCAAAAGCTTTTAATGAGAAATTTTGACTCAACCCAAAATGTATGGCACCTTGAGCTTTTTAATGGAGACGTGTGTTGAAAATGCTTTTAATGAAATAATAACTGAAAAGAGGGGTGTTACCAGTAAGGAAGAATCAGATGCCCTCAGCTTGCCTGCATTCAGCACAACATGTCCCGCTGTCATATGCATTCACACTCTTTCCATCCAATTATGAACCATGCAAAAGCCCAGATTTCTGATTATGTGCAGTGTTTAGGACCATGCAGTGGTGCACATTAACAGAGCTACCCTAACTATAGAAAGCAGCCTAACATACCTTGTTAGGGTATGCGTGTGACAGACTGAATGTGTGAGCAGACAAATTTGTCACTCATAAGCTGCTTATGGATGTCAGGTTAACCTTGAAGCAAAGCAGTGATAGGTGTGTTCCAGCGACAATGCCCATCAGTTTGTGGTTGTTTGGTTACTTCTTTTAACCATGAAGCACATCATCTGAATGCTCTGTGTTTATGGGATCAAAAGTGAAATACATGCCGTAAAACTCTGTAGATATACATCCCACCCATGATTACTGCAAGCTAGAAGGCCACATAATTTCCATAGATAGTATAGGTCATCACACTTCCATCACCATCCCATATCTTTTTGTTGCTAAAGGCTTAAGTAATGGCAGGTCATTTGTCCCAAGCATAAACCATGCACTTTGTATTTTCATGCAGAAAAAGAGTGCCCAGTTCCTGGCGACTCTTCCAGGGAGCAATTTTCAGTACGATGCTCATTATGCACCCCCTCCTGTGGTGACGGACAGGCCAATCAAACCCTAAAGCACTTCCACAAGGCAGACAGTTCAAGTAAAATTGTCCTGTTAAGTCGGCAGGTCACCAATTAAATGTGCCAGGAAGGGAGTCTATTTCCCCCCTCTGTTTAAAGATGCTGTCTGAATTAACTGCAGCTCGCCCGCTATGCTTCAACTGTACAAAGACTAGTCGAGGGCAGAGGAGTGTAACATGAGCTTGGAAGAGTCAATTAATGCAAGCTGTAACTCCCATCTTCTCAGTGGCTGCATTTTCTCTCCTCGTTATGGATGCAAAGGCAGTTTCTAGCCAGCTCCCTTGACTTCCTGTTGAAGACTTCTGACATCCCTAAGATCTTTGCTGGTGTTTGCCTTCAGTCTCTTGGGCATCCACTGTGACTAGTCTGACTTTCCCAAGGCCTCGTCCACTTGTAGAAATGGATGGAATTTAGGGGGAGGGTGTTTGTACATTTCAAAAAAAGAGCTTTGGATACATACCACTTGTGGAAGTCAAATGTTCTATATTTTTTTGGGGGGGGGGCAGCGGCTAGTGAGATGGTGTGATTAGTAGAAAGAGATAGCAAGAGGACACCACCACTGAAGAGGGCCCAGGGGGAAGATGAGGCCCCATGAGCTTACTAGAGAGATATGCAAGGCTGGGCTGGAATCAGAGCATTTCTGCCTTCAGGACCTACAGGTGCATGAATGTGGACTGGCTAGGATAGGGACAGGAAACCTTGTTGGACACCACTTCCCATTGGTACTAACCATTGGCCAAGCTGGCCTGGGCTGATGGGAATTGAAGCCCAACACTGGAAGGCCACAGACCTCCCATCCCTGAGCTAGGTGTATCTAGCAGCCTCTTCCTCATTCTTCCTACCACCTGTAGGATCTGAAGAAGTGTGCATGCACACGAAAGCTCATACTAAGAACTAACTTAGTTGGTCTTTAAGGTGCTACTGGAAGGAAATTTTTTTTTGTTTTTCCTACCACCTGTAACACTGCCTCACAGGTTGCCACTGTTCACTCCTCCTGTTAAATTTAGCAGGATTACAACAGATGAAACCTTGACATTCTGTTTGCAGAACATGCTTTGTTACTGCTTGAAGAGCTGCACTATGCTTTGCTACTGAGCAGAAGGAAAACAAAAGTTCAGTGCCCAAAGGCATATTTATACTAAAGAGCTGATGATGCAGCTGGTGCTCTTAACTTTGCAAATTGTTTACACGGATTTTTCTGGTGTTTGTAGGTTCACTTAGGGACTGCTTGAAGTATGAGATGACAGAGTAATGCTATTAGAAACAGTCATTAATTCTACCCAGCTTATTATACTTGTCCTGTTCAAGCTACAGAGCCTTTGGTCACTTACTGATGACTTTGTTATTGAGCATTTATTCTGATTAAGTTGCAGAAACTTTGTGGAGAGATTAGATAATGTTGACTGTTTATTCAGCCTTCATTCTGACTGGTTTGCAGTGAAGTTATATGATATCACAGAAAGCAATTGTTTCCCCACCATTTTCAGCATATTTTCACATTACCTTCCTTACTGCAAAATTACTGACTGGGAGTGGGGGACCAGGTTTGTTGCATAAGAGTGCCAAATCCACTTCATTTGTACAGCCTGAATTTGGCAGTGTGCAACTGAATCCCACCTGCAAAATAACAACATTCTGAAAGATGTATTTGTTCCAAGCAGAGAATGAAGAAAGTTCAACAAAATGGCCGTAGGATTGAACCAGAGATCTTCTGCATGCAAAGCAAATACTCTTCCATTGAGTGATGGGAAAAAAAATAAGAGGAAAAGATTAGATGCTGAAGAAAAGTAAACTTAAGTAGAACATAAACCTTTTAGAAGACATCTGAAAGCAGCCCTGTTTAGGGAAGCTTTTAATGTTTGATGGACTATTGTATTTTAATATTTTGTTGGAAGCTGCCCAGAGTGGCTGGAAAAACCCAGCCAGGTGGGCGGGGTATAAATTATTATTATTATTAATAATAATCAATCTAAAAAAAAACAAAGTAGAGAAATGGCAAAGGCAAAAAAACACACAGCCAACGGAGTATAGCATATTAACCCCAGTTAACGATGGTCCTGCATGACCTTCGTCCTGAAACTTTAAGGAAATGCAGGGAACTCCATCCATTCACACTTCAGCTGCAAGAAGTAAACTTAAGGTACCAGTGGGGTTTTTCTTTTAAACTGATAGTTAACAGAGGCACCTTCAGCATGAAACATTAAAGAGTCAGTGAGGCTGCTGACAGTGTTAGAGGCGCAATCACCAGAAGGCACTCTCAACACAGATATACCCTCAGATGAGGGAGACGATGATGAAGATGACAGATTTTTTGAAGGAGGAAGGAAGCAAGTTCATAACCCAAACAAGCGAAAGAGGAAGAAAAATCTAAAACCATGTACATCAATCATCCCCAAACACCACACACAGCTCTGCACTCCACATCAGCTAGATGCCTTTAAAGGACTCGTTGAAGACTCATAAGACATCACCAACCTATCAGATTATTTTGTGGGCAATAACAATTGGACAACTTCTACATGGATTTCCCCATTCTCCTCAATGAAGAGTACAAATGAAACAATTCATGGTTAAGACATTATCCTTTTCACAGCTGTATATAATATTTAAGTGTTAAAACGTAACTTAGTTGTAATCTTTCTCACGCAATAACAGGTGGAAAGTATTTTTGAAATACGTGATGGAAGAGCAAGTCTGTCTTTGTGACAGAAACATCCATGTTATTCTACCCCCAGGGCCCTTTAGTTTGTTTATTGCTGCACAACTCTGAGTTGAAGTTTAGGGAATGTCTAGCTATTTAGCAGGCACCTTAATTCCTTTGATGTTTAATCAGACTTTTTTTTTAAAGTTAGTTTAGGATACAGTGGTACCTCGGGATACATATACTTCAGGTTGGGTTACATACGCTTCAGGTTACAGACTCCGCTAACCCAGAAATAGTACCTCAGGTTAAGAACTTTGCTTCAGGATGAGAAGAGAAATCGTGCTCTGGCGGCGTGGCAGCAGCAGGAGGCCCCATTAGCTAAACTGGTGCTTCAGGTTAAGAACAATTTCAGGTTAAGAACGGACCTCCAGAACGAATTAAGTACTTAACCCGAGGTACCACTGTATATAATTTGATGGTATGGAAACAAAGGAAGCTGGACAAACTAAAGAGTTTCTATAAGGACAGCAAACCATTGTAAGAGCCGAAACTCACATGACACCCCAATACATTGGCTGTTATGGAGACAGTTGCCTTCTTTTCTAAGTAAGAGAGACATTCAAAAATTGGTCCTTCAATAATTGACAACTTGGGAAAATAGCTTTATGTTGTAGAGGCCGGATAACAAGGCACAAGTCTTATATGAAATTTTGCTGGACATAGATACAGGTACTGCTGCTCTCTTAAGATCTTTGTGGGGAAAGAATTGTGGAAACGTGATAGAGGAGTCTCTACGAACAGCTGTGTGGGAGAAACCACTGTTTAAAACAATTTTCACACACACTAGGTGTCAAAACCTGAAACTGGTCCACTGCTAGTACATGACTCCACAGAATCTCACATTAACATCACATTGTGTGGCCTTTGTTGGAGGTGCTTTGGTGAAGTAGGAATATACATATGTGGCGGATGCGCCAAAAAGTACAGGCGTTTTAGATGTTTTCTTCCTGGGAAATACAAACTATAATGAATAAAAAAAATAAAATGGCACCACATTGGCTCTTCTTAATCCATTTATGGATGCAAATATACCTTTGCAAAACAAGGATCCCATCTGTCACTTTTTAACTGCTGTGAAGGCAAGGATAGTAAGACCCTAGAAAATCCTTGAGGGACTGAACTTAGACATGTGGTATAATTAGACATGTGGCCTTATTAGAAAAACTAATAGAGAGATGCAGATTGGCAACTACACAAAAGAAATCAGACACATTTTATCCAGTTTGGTATTATTTTATTGTTTCTACAAATCAAGCACAAGCCTTGGATTATGCACATTTGTTACTGGTATATGAGAGTTATGACTGAAGCTCTGTTATCTAGAAAACAACACCAGTAAAGGAAGCAGAGAAATTATAAAGTTAGTAATCTGTTGTGAGGATCTGGATAACTTACTAATATGATACACCTCAGAGGGATTCGGAAACTAACAAGTGTTAAGCATCCTCCAAATGAAACAAGAATAACTTGAAACCTTTAATTTAATCTGATTTATTTGCCCCCACCTATACAGTGGTACCTCGGGTTACATACGCTTCAGGTTACAGACTCCGCTAACCCAGAAATAGTACCTCGGGTTGAGAACTTTGCTTCAGGATGAGAACAGAAATTATGCTCCGGCGGCGCGGCAGCAGCGGGAGGCCCCATTAGCTAAAGTGGTGCTTCAGGTTAAGAACAGTTTCAGGTTAAGAACGGACCTCCGGAACGAATTAAATACTTAACCTGAGGTACCACTGTATCTTAGACAACACACCAGAGGTTATTTTTTACAATTTACAATATAATACCTTGAGCTGAAAGGGAATACTGATAGGATATATTTTATCATAGTTCTGGACTTTGGAATTATTAATCTCAGTTGTAAAATTTTGTTGGATTATTTTTTCTCAGTTTTTGTTGTAATCAGTTTTTGTTGTAATTGTCACTATTTCTGTATGCAAAATCTGTAATTTTTGTGTTTAGGTTTGAAGAAATAAAGAACTTTAAAGTCAAACATACAAAAGAAACAGAATAGACAAAGTCTAACTTCTTTGTAAACAAATGAATGTGAATGCTCAATAAATAGGTATATCTGGATGAGCCCATAATTCAGGAATAGGTGAAAAAAAGGGAAAGGTAAAGGGCCCCTGGATGGTTAAGTCCATCAAAGGTGACTATGGGGTTGCGGTGCTCATCTCGCTTTTAGGTTGAGGGAGCCGGCATTTGTCCACAGACAGTTTTCCAGGTCATGTGGCCAGCATGACTAAACCGCTTCTGGTGCAATGGAACACTGTGGCGGAAACCAGAGCACACGGAAACACTGTTTACCTTCCCACCACAGTGGTACCTATTTATCTACTCACACTGGTGTGCTTTCAAAAGTGCTAGGTTGGCAGGAGCTGGGACAGAGCAATGGGAGCTCACCCCATCACGGGGATTCAAACCACCAACCTTCTGATTGGCAAGCCCAAGTGGCCCAGTGGTTTTGACCACAGCGCCAGCCACGTCCCTAATTCAGGGATAGTGAAAATGGGTAAAAAAATCCGGAATGATCATTAAATGCATGCAGAATTCAGCCCAAACCTCTGCCATATGAACCCCCACCAAGCATGTGTGCATATCCTTCTCCTACAGAAATGCATAAAACTCACGTGGGCTTGGGGAGACCCAGTACCAACTTTCTGATGTGGAAAATCTCTTCCATCCATCACACAACCTAGATCAGAATGCTGCATAACCTTTAGGAACTGTACCTGGCACACACTGTGTGGTGCCATGGTCACAGAGCTCAGCATGGGCAGTAATTTAGTATGCACGCAGCAAGACACTTTGCACTCCCCAGGTGGCATTTTTGAAATCATGTGAGACTGGAGGATCAGTGCTGACAGCTTCTCTCAGCCAAGTCATTATGACCATCTGCTCTCAGCTGCACCGAGCCAACGGCTTCTATAAAGAGAAGGCATGCCACAGGATGTCAGGGCTCTGGCAGTAACAGGATCCCTGGAACTTTACAGAGGAGCTGACTCTGTCTTTTCTAGCTATGAGTTTTGGATGTCTTATCTAAATTTCTAGATTGAAGCTTTCTATAGAGAAGAATTGCCCTACAAGGTAAGGAGCGAGCTTAAACCGAGGACTGGTTCAGAAGCTTCAGTTTCCATATTGGGGCAACCAAAGAGGGTCTCTCAAGGCAGAAGCTCATCTTGATTCACACATAACATTTTAAAGCTGGCATCATGCATTAGGCCAATCCATGCTAGTGCCTCACACTTGGAGCTCTGCTATACCAGGGAGGCAAACTGGGACACTTTGGGTTGTGTATACATATTTGAAAACAATTCTATAGAAAAGGGGTCTGCTGCACCAGGCTCCTTAATTCCCCATAGCTAATGGTATTGACAGCTCATGTTCCATCATCACATGTCCCAGTAGTGAAATTCTGGAACACTCATAATTCACTTATGCATAAAGATCAGAAAGTCATGGTATTTCTGCCATGGCAGATCTCGAAAGTAAAGAAAGAGAAAGAGTGTCTAGTTTGTCATATTGTTTGCAAGACTGCCTCTGTGTGGACATGCAGAGGAAAATAAAGTGGTATGCAGTTTGACAGCACCCTGGGGTTCCAAATCCCCCTCCCTGAGCTTTAGGGATCTGCTTGTTAATTTTTTTCAGAAGCAGCTTGCATTCCCTTCTCTCCATCTCCCTTATCAGAGCAGAGAAGCCTGCTCATCTACCACCTGCCATGCCTCACCAGTTCCCTTCCTCCTCCATTAAGAGGCTGTTTCAGACTTCCTTAGGCTTCTCTTATGACTTCTTCCTCTTCTCCTTGACACCCTCTGAGGCTTAAAAGCTATTAAGAGACTTCCAGGTTCCCTCTATCAGCCCCAGCGAGAGAAGAAACACCATGGTGCATCTGTAGCAGAACAACTGGATGCCTGCATCTGCTCCAGCTGCAACAAAATATGTGTCTCTTGTATCAGTCTTTACAGACACAGCAGGTGCTGTAACTCTCCAACGGTTTGACTTCACCCCCAAAGGCACACTCTTCCATTGTCTCCTGAGATCGGTGGATGCCAACCATATGCTAAACACTGTCCTTATAAAAGGCAGAGTATGTTGGGAAGGAGGACCCATATATTGTAGAGACTCTTGGTTGGAATAATAGAATCACCACCAATGCTACGAATCATGGAATCATTTGGAAGGGACCCTGAAGATCATCCAATGTTGGAATAGGCAGCCATCTCCTATGGAGAAGCACAATTTCCTCAGGTTTCAAAGGATCACATGCAGACACCTTAGATGATGTGCTGGCATATACAGTGGTACCTCGGGTTATAGATGCTTCAGGTTACAGATGCTTCAGGATACAGACTCCACTAACCCAGAAATATTACCTCGGGTTAAGAACTTTGCTTTAGGATGAGAACAGAAATCGTTCTCCGGCAGCGCGGCAGCAGCAGGAGGTCCCCATTAGCTAAAGTGGTACCTCGGGTTAAGAACAGTTTCAGGTTAAGAACAGACCTCCAGAACGAATTACGGTAAGTTCTTAACCCAAGGTACCACTGTAGGGTGAAGCCATTGTTGAGAAAATAGAGCCCACCCCAGCCGAGAAAGGAACATTTTAAAAATAAGATTAAAAGGTTAGGACCTTAGTGAGGCTGCCTTTTATTGCATCAGACCAGGTATTGGCCCATTTGTTTCAGAACTGTCTACACTGACAGGCAGTAACTGTCCAGGGTTTCAGACCGGGAATATTTCCCAGACCTAGCTGAAGGTGTTGGGGATTGCACCTGGGAAAAAATAAAAGAAAAACAGATGATGAAGAGAGAAAACTTAATTAGAATATAATCTGAAAAAAATAGAAAAGATGGGCCATGGGAAGAAAGTAACGAAAAGAGCAAAAAAGATGAAAGAGGTACAATCAGAACAAGACACCCCCCCCCGCAGCATCCACCAAGGACCAAATCTTACCATCTCTTACAAGTGTGCAAAGAGAGTATTATGGGTAAGAGTATAAATACTGTTTTAAAATGATATAAATCAGATAGTCAGAATCATATTGTCTATCAGATATTCTAAACAGTATCTTCAAAAGAGAAAATGGAAACTGCATTCCTGAAAGGAATGGATGCAGAAATAGAGATTAAAAACAGGTTTATTAAAGACAGGGGTGTGTGTGTGTGTGTGGGGGGAGAATCCAGATGTATGATGAGTACTACAGAACACAGTTTGAGCGCAATATGCAGTTTTGTCTCCATAAATAAACAGATGCAGTGCACAAACTGATAAACACTAAGTATCCAATGAAGTCATACCTCTTGAGTACACTTCTTGAAATCAATGGACTAGACTTTTTATGTCGGGTTAGATGGATACAACCCTGTCCGGAATTATACCGCACTTTTTCAAGGTTCAGAATAAGGTTTGAATGCATGGAGCACAATAATGTAAAAAAGCAAATAATATTTACAATTTTTAGTACTTGCAAAGTTTCTAAGAATCAGTATAGGTTTAGAAGAAACTGTGTTTTTTTAAAATGCATTTTTATTAAAGATTTTCTTGATTTGCAGAAGTTTGTGCAATGTCTCTCTCTCGTTTCCCCCCCCATGTAACATTTTTACAAATCAGTTTCATTTGTTGAGACATTAAGAAGAAACTGTTTTTAGAAGAAGCAGTTTTTAAAAGGGTATGGAAAATCCAGATGTATACAAATAATAAAAAGGTAGCTAAAAATGGCAATGTATAAAGAACCTTTAGAGTGCTCAGTTGTCTTAAAGCCTAATTTGTGTCAGTATGACCTTGATATGCAAGAATATAGGCTGTACAATGAAAACTCTTTAGCAGTGGGAGAACAGGGCTACTCTCCTGCCAGGAATCCTACAGCAGTGCTCCCAAATAAATGTAGTGGGCTACTGTAGTGGCTGTAAGTGGATTGTTTTAGAGTCTTTTAATGGAAGAAATACATTTCAGAAACTAAAGAGCACAAAGCCGTTGCCATAGGAATGACAGTAACAAAAATTAGACTAGCCAAAGCCATAAAAACATATTTTGCAGTCGAAAACAAAACCTTGGCACAAAACAGCTTTAGTTGTGCAAAACAGCTTATGGCTACACACACACACACACACACACACAGAGAGAGAGAGAGAGAGAGAGAGAGAGAGAGAGAGAGAGAGAGAGAGAGAGAGAGATCTTGTTGCAGTTTTTATCAGGCCACCCTGGTCAAAACAGATGGGAGGAAGAAGGGGAGGATGGTGCCAGCAAGAGGAATTAGAACAGACAAAAATTCTGAAGAGGATTCCTTACAGCCCCCTAGTGGCCAAGACTAATAATTAATATGATTTTGTTGTTGTTGCACTGTGAATAATTTTAACATATCCTTTCAGGAAAAACAAATAAGTTAGAGAATGGTGTAACTAACTGGCCAATGCAGACAAACTTAATTTAAAGATAGAGTCTTACAACAACAAATTTATGTTCATTAATCTGAAACAGAGCATATGAAAAACACACAACATAAACCCATTAAATACTGTTAATGAATATGTCATCAACCAAATCTCAGAGCAACAACATCTGAACAATTTAGAGCACATTGGACCACAGGTCAATACCGGATTATCTGGATACAGCACAAGCATGGGGTTGAACCTGGCCATAGCTGACTAACAATCCAGAAGGGATTATTGGCCTTGACACACCCTCTCCATACATTTGATGAGGGTCCATTTCCAGCCCTCCAACTTTCCAAGTTGTCTCTTTCCCCAACTTGATAGCAGTCTTGAGCTTTTAACAGCTTCCCTATACACCGGCTGAAACTATGGCTTTGCAACAAATGGGAACCTAAGGGTTGCCATAGACGTAAATACCCCCCCTCTGTGTGTGTGTGTTGGGGGGGGGGAGGGAATAAGAGGGGATCCATAATCTCCCATAACAATTAAACACATTAGCCAGTGAGTAGAGATGTAAACTTTGGTTGCAAAAATTGCAAAGTAAATAAATTCTCCAGTAAAAGCATCATTGATCAATTTAGTATCTCATCTAAAAGGATGACAATTTATATTAATTGGTCATAGGCAAGTCACCAAGACCGCTGACCTCTGGACTGTAAGGAATACAGTCAAGTGCAGCATGGCAGAGGAGTGCTGGGAGAGGTTCTGCAGCATTTGCTTGTGCTGTGCCTACCGAAAGCTACAGCAATTAATCCTTTATCTTGGTAAACCCCTAATTAACTCCCATGCTTTTAGTTAAATGAAACAACACAGCAATCTGCCACCGGTGAACAATGAGATAATGCTGATGTCACCAGCCAATGTTTCAAGTAGTAATATCATACTTAGGATGCCCATTGTTTCTCCAAGCAATGAATTTGTTACTTGAGCAGTCAGTGACAATGTCACCCTCCCAAACACTGCTAAAGATGTTCAAAGAAGGAATCCAGTAGTACAAAGGAAAGGGGCAAAAGGATTCTTAATTGGGAGCCTGAGTCACAGGAAGGGACTTTCATAGGTTTTTGCAGCCCGGAAGGACTGTGCAAGAATCCTGAAAGAAACATCCTATGGTGAAACTGTGGCCCTCCAGATGTTGTGGGACAGCAAAACCCAACATCCCTGATCACTGGCTGCTTGGGGCTGGAGTAGAAGTACAGCAGAAGGGCCATGGGTTCCATATCCCTGGTCAAGAAGGAGTTTTACTGTAGGATCAAGGGGTGGAAGTGGGTAATAGGCCAGGGCCCTACGATTAGGTCCCTTAAGGAGCTTCTGGCAAGTCCTTTGCTCATGCCACCACTACCTCTATATATGGTATTCTTCCTGCCTTTTAACTTGTTAGAATTCCCAAGGGAGCTGCCAGTTCAAAAGAATTTTTTTTTATAAAAAAAATTAAAATAGAAGAAAAATAAGCAATGCCTTACTCATCTTTGTAGGTGTTGAATTCTATGGTGTGTGAGAGTATCTATAGTAAGAGGGCCTTGGTCTAGATCTGGTTCCACCATTAACATAGGGATATCTTGCTGGATCAAGTGAGTTGCCCTGCAGTGCTGCAGGTGCCCCTGAGTCAAACTCTTTCAAGGTGGGCCCGTTTTCTGCAGGACACTGCATAGAAATTTAAGAAATGATGATGGCACCACTGTTGGTGTGACTCGCCTCAGGTTGAGTCACAAACTAATAGATTCATAAGCTGCCAGCTGGGAATGAATGACAAAATGCGTAAGTCATGGAATTGTAAAGTTGGACGGGAGCCTGAGGGTCATCTTCTCCAGCCCCCTGCAATGCAGGAATCTCAGCTAAAGCATCCATGACAGATGACCATCTAACCTCTGCTTACAAACCTCCAAGGAAGGAGAGTCCACAACCCTCCCAAGGGAGACAGTTCCACTGTTGCCAGAAAGTTCTTCCTGATGTTTAGTTGGAGTCTCCTTGCTTGTAACTTGACTCCCAGGAAAGTAAGTGCTGCCCCCCGCAGTGTGGTGCCCAGTGCCCCCCGCCCCCCTAGCTACACCTCTGATGCACAAGATGGAATTCTCAGTTTCCTGTTTCTGTCAATTACTTCTTTTTAAAAAAATAATCCAGTAGCACCTTAGAGACCAACTAAGTTTGTTCTGGGTATAAGCTTTCGTGTGCACGCACACTTCTTCAGATACCTTGTCAATTGTCAATTACTTGTCGTAAGCCTTTTGGGGCTGAGACTGAGTCCAAAGTAACATGGTTTTTGTCTTGATAGGATTCCATGGGCTCGGCACAAGTAGGTAGATTGTAAAATCTGTTGGAATTAGTCTAAAGCTCCAGCTTGCTATGAGACATGTAATGTTTCAGACTAGCCAGCAACAGCGATTTCTTTCTATCCATTTCAATGTGAGCTGCTGCTGCTGACTTTCCCTTTGAAATGGACGCAGTATAGCCTGGAGATGCTTTGCAGAAGTAGTAGGATTTTCGAAGCAATTTTTCTCCAGTTGTGAGTCAGATTAGATTAGAAAGTGATCTCATCTCACCCACTATACAGTAAGTGATGCCACTTCCAGCATGTCTGCTAGAGTTCCTCAGTCTTTTGTTCTGAAGACTGCAGCTCATTCCTTAGTGCCTGTTGCTAGTATGAAATGGAGAGTAATGCAGTGTTTTCTAAGGCCCAGAGCATGTGGAGACCACTTGAATATGGAAGCTTTTAAAAAACGTCTTGTAGCTTTTTTAAAAAGATGCTGGACTGTCTGCTGGTTTCCCCCATTTGGCTAAAGATAGGAGGATGTAACATTGGTCTGCCAGCCAGTTTTGGAATGTATCTGATCTTTGCTCTTAGGTTGCTGGAAGCACTGGCATATAAAAAGGGAAAGTGCTAATGGAAGATGGCTTAAAAACAAGCCAATCTTTGCGCTACAGCAAATTCGCATTCACTCCAGCACTGTAGGGGGAGGGAAAGTGAGCAAATCTGTTTTACTTGGTCAGGTTTCTTGAAAAGGCCTTGCAGATTTTTTTTACTCTCACTCACAACTTGCTCTTGTGTTCAAGTGGAAGAGGCAGACAGTGTAGCTGATACATACAGAATCAACACAGCACCAAGTATTCAAGATGTTGGCTAAGATAATAAAGTCATTAGAGTACATAAGTATAAGAACATAAGAATTGCCTTGTAGGATCAAAGAAAAGTCCATGTAGTCCTGTATTTTGCTTCCAGCAGGGTATGTGTGTGAATGTGCAGAAAGCTGGATACAATTCTACCAGTCTGGAAACTGAGGGGGAGAGAGAGATGTTTGAAGATGAATCACCTGAAGTCTCTCAGACTCTGATGCAGGTTTAGCAGATCTGCCTGTCTTTAAGACTCTGCTTGAGTCCAGTTGGGTGTACTTGAATATTTATAAACTAAACAATTATTTAAGAAGCACCATACTTCTACAGCAGTCTCTCATTCAAAGGAAACTAAACTGTGTAGTGCTTCTCACTGTTCAGGAGGGAGTGTGTAATTGTATACAGTGGTACCTCAGGTTACAGACGCTTCAGGTTACAGACTCTGTTAACCCAGAAATAGTACCTCGGGTTGAGAACTTTACCTCAGGTTGAGAACGGAAATCATGTGCCAGCGGCACGGCAGCAGTGGCAACGGCAGCGGGAGGTCCCATTAGCTAAAGTGGTACCTCAGGTTAAGAACAGTTTCAGGTTAAGAACGGACCTCCAGAACAAATTAAGTTCTTAACCCGAGGTACCACTGTATTTACAGCTCCCCATGCCAGGAGTTATTTTGCATCTAGTGTAGTGAGCTGCAAAGCAGGCCGGATTGCAGCACTTAACAGGTAGACATCATGTGTTGACTTAGCCATCATCCTCATAAAAAAGGACACAGATATGCATTAACATTTGCCAGATTCAGGTTGTTGCTGTTGCTGTTGTTGGACCCACACCACTGATTCTTTCAGGGTGTAGGGCACCTTGCCAATATCCTCAGGCCACAGCAATTTTAACTGATGCCATAGATTGTGATTGGATGGTACTGTGGGCACCTCCTCTAGAACTGTACCAAGATCCTTGTGCTTATCGTTTGTGGGTAACGTCAAGGCCTCTGCTCTCCCTTAAATTCATCTTTAAGATGAATAGAACTTCAGGCAGAGGACTTATTAAAATAAAGGACTGTCCTCTGATAACCCTAGAAGACTGTTTTCTGTAACAAAGGACACTTGACCACAGACAGGCAGCAGTGTAAACTGGACCTTGTGCCCAAGTCAGGCCTGAAACCTCTCATGTACCTATCTAAGTGTGTTGCAAACTCCAGTTGCCCATTCCACTTATGGCACCTGTGCCTCAGGTTAGCCGTTCTTGTTTTATAGCTATCAAGTATGGAATATGCTGTATTTTTTTTTGTTACATAGAGCAACAGCTTCACAGAAGATTTAATCTCTCTCTCTCTCTCTCTCTCTCTCTCTCTCTCTCTCTCTCTCTGTGTGTGTGTGTGTGTAATACTGCAATATTCAAATGTTGATGTGCCAGGGATACAATATGTGTCTACGGGGAGTCCTGACTCCTTCCCAAAATACTACACTACTCCATCATATCATCAGTCAGGGCCAAATGGGGGCATTGTTGCTCTTGCTGCATCTGTTCAAGGACTCTGAAACCTGGTTAAAATGGAAAAATAACCTTTTTTAGAATTATAAACAATATAGAAATAGCTTACTGCTCTCTAGCACTGAACATTGATACTTAATACCTGTAGAAAACAATGAACAAAATACTTATCAGCTTCTCTGTATGTCTTATAACTATGGGTGAGTTCAGGTTAAAACAGGTACAATTTAGCCTATGAGTAGTTCAACAAACTCTGGCATTGTACTTCTGTACGGCAGCCATATTGTCTCCAGTTCATTAGGTTTGAGAATACATTTCATCGTTCAAGGGCAGTGGAAACCTATTACTGATTGTCATGTCAAGCAGGTAGGATTAACAGAACTACTGTGGATAAAACAACACTACATCACCTCCCAGGATGCTGGGAATATGCTTTCATCCCTCAGTTAATAAAGATGTGGGGCTGTCAGAGGCTAAGGTATCATACTGAGCGATGTCAGAGCAACCTGATGAATTAAAGCAACAGCAAATTATCAGGCTCAGATCTTTCACACCTATACATTTTCAAGGTGCAGCAGAAAGAGATCTCATTAAAACCGGCAGTAAGGTTGATAAATGTTGCATCTCATCTTTGTTTCAAGAGGAGCTTGAAGCCAGGCCAGAATGGCTGCAAAAGCCTGTGGTTGGTTAGTTGGGATGCTGTTGGCTTCCATTAGTAGTTAGCAGCATTTGCTGTTCCTGGAAGTCTGAGTACACCTCCACTACAGCAGTACCAAGTCAAGTTAGGCTTTTTAAAAAAGAAACAAATATTTAAGCACATGGTACACAGGAGGGATTTAAGCACATGGTACACAGGAGGGATGCGGCTGGCATTGTGGTCTAAACCACTGAGCCTCTTGGGCTTGCCGATCAGAAGGTTGGCGGTTCGAATCCCCGCTACGGGGTGAGCTCCTGTTGCTCGGTCACAGCTCCTGCCAACCTAGCAGTTGGAAAGCACATCAAAGTGCAAGTAGATAAATAGGTACCGCTGTGGCGGGAAGGTAAATGGCCTTTCCGTGCGCTGCTCTGGTTTCGCCAGAAGCGGTTTAGTCATGCTGGCCACATGACCCGGAAAAGCTGTCTGCAGACAAATGCCGGCTCCCTCGGCCTGTAAAGCGAGATGAGCGCCGCAACCCCAGAGTCGTCTGCAACTAGACTTAACTGTCAGGGGTCTTTTACCTTTTACAGTATATACAGAACAATGCAACACACACTGGAATCCTCTGCTGGTTTAAGGATTATGGTGTCTAAAAGGAAAATTGGCTGAAGCAGTCAGAACACCAGAGATCTGTCTGCAAGTAAAAATTCAATTTTTTCCAAGAAGTAACAGCTCACCTTCATAACATAGTCAAGCTAGAAATTATTGATAAGTTACAAACAACCCCCCCAAAACCTCACACCAATATGGATTTGTTATATAGCTGTAGTTGAAAAAAAAAACAGATGGAAAGGGACTGTTTTGTGTGGTTTAGATATAACTACGGACTTGAACAAGCTTACTCACAGAATGTTACTGAAGTGGTAACTATCCTCAAGAGCAAAGGGATTCTGAATATTAAATCTTTTATGTGTTTTAGAAAGCAATGTTAGCAGAGACACAATCTTATTTAACATTCTTCTGGATATCGCCACGCTGCACTGGCAACAGCTCACCCTACTATACATGGAGCAGCTGAAGATATTTGCACACTTATTCTGAGTGTGTGTGTGCCTGCCTGCGCAGAGACATGTTAGCATAGTAGACATTATTTTATTATCAATAAGCAAATAATTTCAGGCATCAGCAAAATGCCTCAGAACAGATTGAAAGGCATTGCCTGATAAGGAGAACTACCTACCCTCTAAGCTATATCAGGAATTCTCAATGTGTAACATTATGAGCCTCCAAAAGCAAGAAAAAAACTGTTCTGGGGGAGGGGAATAATAATAATAATAATAATAATAATAATAATAATAATAATAATAATAAAAATAATTTATACCGCACTCATCTGGCTGGGTTTCCCCAGCCACTCGGGCCATCTTCCAACAAAATATTAAAAATACAACAAAGTATCAGACATTAAAAACTTCCCTAAACAGGGCTACCTTCAGATGTCTTCTAAAAGTCAGATAGTTGTTTATTTCCTTCACACCTGACAGGAGGACGTTCCACAGAGCGGGCGCCACTACCGAGAAGGCCCTCTGTCTGGTTCCCTGTAACTTCACTTCTTGCAGTGAGGGTACCACCAGAAGTCCCTCAGAGCTGGACCTCAGTGTCCAGGCAGAACGATGGGGGTGGAGATGCTCCTTCAGGTATACTGGGCAGAGGAAACATCCATTGTCTGGCATTTCATAATTTCTTAATTTTTTTATGGTAAATAGATAACAAGAAATGAAAGGAGAGAACATTGCTTGGCCCTAGATTTTGGACAAATGTTTCTGAGGACTGCGGATTTGGTGGAGAAGACTGGGTACACTATGAGCTTTAGTTTCACTGAAGGGTATGTGTGGCCTCCCATAAGCTTGGCAGCATTCCTGACACCATCTTACAACTTTGACCCGTAGGCATACCTCATGGAGGTGGCCATGCCAGTTTGTCTCTGGGAAACTAACCCAGTTTGCTTCATCCCTTGCTACTCATTTAGGTCTCGGCACAGACAGATTTCTAGCGAGTCAAAAGGGTGGTTTAAAGCGACTTCTGAATTCTTCTCAGGCTTTGAGAAGGTCTTTAAACTTAAAAGGTAGAGTCTTTCCCTTTGAAGTGGAGATGCCAGGGATTGAATCTGGACCCTTCTGTGTGCACAAAGCAAAGGACACAGAAAGGTGGTATTAGTATCATTTTAGATGTGCAAATTACAAGAGAGAGAGAGGACAAACACACAAAGGTACACATGGACATGAAATATAAAAGAGCACAGTAATTGTGTTTGCTGTGCAATTATCTTTCACCAACTGCTCCCTTAAGGTAAGTTCATGAGAGTTTAATGTCAAGCTTACTAATTATCACACCCATACCAGTGCTACATTTGTTGCATATTAAATTGAGGTAGACCGGAGCGTTAACATTTAAAAGGGTAGTACTAAGAAGGGGGACGTGGGTGGCGCTGTGGGTAAAAGCCTCAGCACCTAGGACTTGCCGATCGAAAGGTCGGCGGTTCGAATCCCCGCGGCGGGGTGCGCTCTCGTCGCTCGATCCCAGCACCTGCCAACCTAGCAGTTCGAAAGCACCCCCAGGTGCAAGTAGATAAATAGGGACCGCTTACTAGTGGGAAGGTAAACGGCGTTCCGTGTGCTGCGCTGGCTCGCCAGATGTAGCTTGTCACACTGTCCATGTGACCCGGAAGTGTCTTCGGACAGCGCTGGCTCCCGGCCTATAGAGTGAGATGAGCGCACAACCCTAGAGTCTGTCAAGACTGGCCCGTACGGGCAGGGGTACCTTTACCTTTACCTTTTACTAAGAAGGAGTTCCTTACGTCAGTGTGGCAGTAACATTTTAACATTTGTCTGCAACAATTTGGACAGTGTTACTTACCTTTTTCTGAGGTAACTGGAGATAAGTAGAGCAGCTCATTGCATGCCACGAAACATTGAATATGTGCAGTCGGCATGTACTGCTGCCTCAGAAATGTACACTTATGCTATCAGTGGCATATTGGAGGAGTGTGTGAGCATTACCTCTAGAGAAGTTGAGCAGTGCCCACAAACAGCTTGATCTACACTGTGGTTCTACAAAATATTGGACTCTCCCATCATTTTACAAAACAATTCTTTACTTTTATATTTTTACAGTGGACTTCACAAAGAATGCAGGCAACACAAAATGGGAAAAGACACGAGGCTTTTAAAGCTGCAGTCCTGAATACTGAGGGTTGTTTGAATGACAACACAAGAGACTTATTCTCATGGGCTCCAGGGGTTATATGGAGCAAACAATACATTTCTTCTTTTCAAAGTCATAGTTCTGCTTCATTGGTAAAAGAACATGCTTTTGCTTTCTGAAGTTCCAGGTGCAATCCCTTGCATTTGTAGTTTACCAACCCTGAAATTTAAGATGGTTTAAAAAGACCATAGAGACCAGCTGCTTACCAGGACCATGTGGGTTCATATAAATCAGCTCTGTAAATATGTGTTATGCTTATATAGATTGGCATCTGCTCAGAGTCTCTGGGATTAAGTTAAAATTCCAGATAAGCAACTAAATAAATATATTTGCATGTGGGCACAATCCTATGGGTGGAGACCATGGGAAGGAAGTATTCATATGGACAGCAGAGGGTGTTTTATAAAGTTCTCTGGTCTCTTGATGACCTTCTGCAGTCTCACCTGCTGAGCTCATACCAATTCGTATTTGTATCTAAGTATGGGCAGCAGCACTGCATTTAATGGTCTGCGATGAATATTCATAGCAAATCTTCTGCATGCATTGTTTGTGCAGCCTTATTTAAGCTACTTCATGCTTCTTAAAGGAAGTGGAGCAAAACAGCCTCTGGCAGACTTTGCCCTCATGGCACACATTATTAAATTCTGAGTGAGAGTTGACAGCATTGAGCATAAATTTAGCACCCGTAAATAAAAACAAGAAAGTAAAGAGAAGCTTTCACGGACTTTCCTCAAGATGGGACAGGTGTTTGTTTTCAAAGTATCTGAGCTAACAATTTACATAAGCGATGTGAAGGTTAACTTTTGACTACGTGAAGGTTAACTTTTGACTGTTATTTTAATAATACATTTAAATTAGAAAAGCAAAGACGCAGAAAAACAAGAGGTAGAACTGAACGTCACATGTTTTCCATCGTTCCATCTGTGCAAACATTTCAGCTTGTCAGACAAAATGGACCCCCCTTTCCTCTCTGCACACTTTTCTGGGGTTCTGCTGACACACAACACCCTAGCCAGTTTCAGGGAGCGAGGGGCACACAATGTTGGAGGAGGGGGGAAGCAATGTTGTGCAAGCGGAAGTCCTCGTGTACTGTAGTGATTGTTCATCTGGAGTTTCTTTCACTCCCGATCAGCCCTTTTGCTTTGCTTCTATTTCAGCCTTAATGTTGGTAAAATGGGCCATTTTACAACTTCATACCTCCATTTAAATGCATTGAGATGCATTGGAAGGAAATAAGCTTTTCCTCACCTCTGGAAGTACAGTGAGACCACACTGTGGAAACACTAATATTGTCGCATTGCTTGGAAATCAGATTTGTGCTAATAAATAAGTAAACAGAATTCTTTTTTTTGCTTTCTTCATGTTGACAGGAAAAAGGCCAGAGCAGCCTCAGAAAAACAAATACTATTGGCCAGTAAAGATATTTACACTCCCTGCTGCCCCTTTCTGCCAAGTGCTGAAGTCAGACAAATGGCTCAGATTCATTCCAGATCCAGTTGCTGTATAGATAGATGAAATAATGAAATGATTATTTCATTTTATGGGTGAAATTTTCATTTTATGAAATAATACAGTGGTACCTCAGGTTAAGAACTTAATTCGTTCTGGAGGTCCGTTCTTAACCGGAAACTGTTCTTAACCTGAGGTACCACTTTAGCTAATGCGGCCTCCCGCCACCGCCGCGCCGCCAGAGCACGATTTCTGTTCTCATCCTGAAGCAAAGATCTTAACCCAAGGTACTATTTCTGGGTTAGCGGAGTCTGTAACCTGAAGTATCTGTAACCTGAAGCATATGTAACCCGAGGTACCACTGTATATAAATGATATGTATAAATATATAAATAAATGAATATTATTCATTTCATGAATGATAGATAAAGGATTAAAATATAACAACAACAACAACAACAACAACAACAACAACAACAACAACAACTTTTTTTCAAAGTACCTGGGCTTTCTTGGAAAAAATAGAAATATTCTCCAAAGGTTACTCTGGTCAAAGTAAAGTGTGAACATAATATCGAGTGTGAATAATATGCATACTCACCTTATTACATTATTATTATTGCTGTTATTATTAATCACCTACCCTTCACCATAAGGCCCCAGTGAGGGTTACAACAATTTATGATATGTTGAAAACTTACAATTAAGAATAAATGCAATCACATTAAAAAAAGAAAGAAAAAGACTTCCTTGGAATGGTAGATAACTGTAGTGTTTCACCAACAGGTGGGCCCTGCAACATTACATGTGTTCCAGCTGGAGAAGGGCCGAGCATGTGGTCAGAGGAGAGTCCCACTTCTGTGTCACCAAATGCCCTTACTGCCCTGGCAGAGCTGCCTGACTTGACTCTGGCACTGCCTCCTGTCAGTGAAGCCCTCCCCACCCCCAGAGAGGCTCCTGAGACAGTGTGCCAGCCATGTCAACTCCACCTCCATCACCGAGAAAAGTGGTAACAGTGATGCTCGTGTGAGCAGACCCAGCCTAATCATAGGAGTGCCCATTTGTTTGCCCAATCCTGTGGATCGGGATGACAACCGCGCAAATGACTGTGCCTGCCCTGCTCATCAACAGGGGAGCTCGTCAAGTGTTGGGGCAATGTCCTAGCCGTGTATCATAGCTCTGAACTATGGAACTGTATAGCCTTTAGTCTTGTCTATGTTTGGGCGCTGTGGATTTTGGAACAAAGCCTTTAACAACAACCTAGCCAAGGGTCCAAGTACTGCATCCACGTGTGGAAGCTAGGCAGCCAAGGGAAGTGACTGATGTGCATGCTGGCACTGAGGGGGCTGAGTTAAACTGTGTATTCTTGGAAGCCAGCTCAAAAGAAGAAGGCTCAAATGTCTGCTGGAGTCAAAAGACCCTCTGTAATTTAATTGCTGAGTGCAGCATATTTTCATGTTCTGATCAGATGTGACAGTTGCAGTCTGTCTAGGATGTGAATACAGGGCTGGAAAACCATTAAGCTAAATTCTTACGAGAGCTTAAGATCCCCTTTATTCTTTAAGGATCTATAGTCTTTTGTTCCAGGCCCATGTTTAACAGAAGCAAGAGAAAAACAAAATGGATTTTGAATCCTGTTGTGATAAAACTGTCTTTGGAAAACTACTCTGGGTATATATGAGTGAAGGGTGGTGTACTAATGTACTCAATAAGTAAACAAGCAAACCACTGTCTGCATATATATTCATTTTATATATAGAGAGAGAGAGAAGGGGGGAGAGAAATAGGGGGCTGATACCACAATTTGGGGCTACATGGTTTACTTGTGCATCTTCCCTACAAAAATTGTGGGGGGCTTGCATTTCAATGTACATTTTCCGTATGGAGTGAGAGAAAAATCAGATCCTAAGAGCAGTGACCAGAGCAATGCGTAGATGAGGCAAACACGGTTTTAATGGAAGCCCCCATGGCTCCCTTGTGTCCTGTCACTGAAT
Organism: Podarcis raffonei; assembly: GCF_027172205.1. NCBI lineage: Eukaryota > Metazoa > Chordata > Lepidosauria > Squamata > Lacertidae > Podarcis > Podarcis raffonei. The sequence continues at coordinate 65,393,343 of NC_070606.1, read as the reverse complement.
ATGCCAATCATGTTTAATTATCTCCAACTATGCTGTGGTTTTCTGTTAGACACAAGTATCCATTAGGGGATAGAATGAGACCACTCCATTAATTTCAATTGTGTCTGAGGCAACATTGAATGTGGGTCTCTAAAACCCAAGGCTAATGCATTGGCCTGTTACACCACTCTTCACTTCCTTGTTCCCAAGGTAGCCATTTATGTTTTATTTATGAAATTGTCTTAACTGACTTGATTTATGAAGGCAAATTTACCGATACAGTATCTGAAAAAGGAATGATACAGGACAGAAAAGCCGATAGCATATACTCAGGGTCTGTCCTGAGATACCTTATAATTGGCATCACGAAATTGATTTCCAAAGAGCAAAGCCAAGTTGTATTAGACCTGGCCCTAAGAATTATTTACAATCAATCTGAAATTCTGGAAATTTTCCCAGAACTTTTATACATTATATAACCCAGTAGTCTTCATTCTACTTATAGAAACAACTTGATTGGCTTTCATATATTATTGCATTTATTAAAAGGTTGTTTGGTATTAACCCTGACTACAAAACCAATGTAGCTGCCTCCTACAATGTGAAAGGTGTGTTCTTGTGGAACATGTGGTTTGAGACAATTGTTACATTGGGATTTTGATTAGGTTCAGTGGTAGTGCAGAGTTTAAGGTAGGCTGGAAAGCAGTGATGAAAAATGCATGTGGGGAGCCTTTAAGCTAAATGACTTCTTTTTTCTACATGTTTTGTTGTGGGCTAGTTGTTTAATATAGTTTAACTGTTGTTTAACAGGTATAAGGTAGATAGCTCAAGTTACATCTATTTAATAACTCCTATTTTATATACGTGTTTTTAAGTCAGAAGCATAGTTTGAGTGTTAATATGAATATGAAATATGACATTCAGAAGCATAGTTTGCATGTTAATATGAATATGCAATATGACATTCACCTTGCACGCAGAAAGCTTGTTGGCAACTAGGTTTTCTTGCAATTCTCTGCTTCTCTCAGCTATTCCTACTGAGAAGAATTGTGGAATAGAAGTTGTAGTTTCTCACAGCTCTGGGCAGTGTAATTTTCTATTGATTCTGAATGGAGCCTGCAAGAAAGTATACATAGCTGTTGCTAGCACATTGGTCCACCTAGTGGATCAGGACACACATGCGGGAAATGCCTTAGTCCTAGTTACAGGCGCTAACTCCTAGGGGCACAGCTCTTGGGGGGAGGGGAATTGGGGGGCATGTGCAATGATTTTTAATTGGTTAGGTCCCCGGCTTGTTCATGGGCCCAATAAGAGAGAAGACTACTAGCCAGACACAGCCTTGCCTATCTAGAGTATTTCCTTGACCACTGCTTCTATGACTGGCCATACCATTAGACAAAGTGATACAGCTGCCTCAGGCAGCAGATGCTGCACAGTGAGGAACATGTACCTTGTGTGCATGCAGCCTGCCCTCTGGTGCATTGGAGGACACTGCCCCGTTGCCAATGCTGAATTAATAAATTCAGCTGCCTCTTCTGTACATGGTATGCAGGGTGTGGAGTGGATCTTGTCCTTTGCTTCAGACAGCAAAATGTCTTGAACTGAACTTGACCCTATGCCATGACTTTTCAAAGCCATATTTTTATTCTCTTGCTCCCACATATATGAGCATAAGAGAGAAAAGGATAGAGGCAGGCTCACTTCTTATTTCTGTAAAGAGGAAGAGGGAAGGGAACTTGAATTGAGAACTATCCAATAAAGCCTCAAAGGAGGATGAATTTGTCCCAGATCATGTGGCACCTGCTTTAGACTCAGGAGCAGGCTGGCTGTACCATGAGGTGGCAAATATGGTGAGGTGGGGAGCACCCTCTTTTTGTTATTCCTCCTCCTCTTTTCCTCTTTCCCTCTCTTAGGTTATAGAAAAGCCAGTATACAGGTAAAACGAATATAGAGTCTTGTGCAAAAGCCAACACAGAGACATTGAGCTGAGCTCCTCAGCATACGGGCCCAGCATTGCTAAGAATTGTAACAGTCAACGAGCCTAATTAAACCCAAGGGAAGAGTCACCATTAACCTCACTGGAATATGGATTTCACCCTCACCTTAGCAACACACAAATAAGATTAAATAGTCCTCAGCTATTGTCTGTCACTTTAATAGTCCTCAGCTATTGCCTTTAAAGGGACGCGGGTGGCGCTGTGGGTTAAACCACTGAGCCTAGGACTTGCCGATCAGAAGGTCAGCGGTTCGAATCCCCGCGATGGGGTGAGCTCCTGTTGCTCGGTCCCTGCTCCTGCCAACCTAGCAGTTTGAAAGCATGTCAAAGTGCAAGTAGATAAATAGGTACTGCTCCGATGGGAAGGTAAACAGCGTTTCCGTGCGCTGCTCTGGTTCTCCAGAAGTGGCATAGTCATGCTGGCCACGTGACCCGGAAGCTGTATGCTGGCTCCCTCGGCCAGTAAAGCGAGATGAGCGCCACAACCCCAGAGTCGGTCACAACTGGACCTCATGGTCAGGGGTCCCTTTACCTTTACCTATTGCCTTTAAATGCCTCCAAGATCAAGCATTTTCTGGCGACCAATGCCATCTACTTTTATCATGTCAGTATTAATACAGTGAAAGTGTTGGGAACTCCCTTATTGTGGCTCTATTTTTCCACTGCTCTTTTGAAGTCTTGGAACATTGTCAAAAAAAACCCCAAAATAAAACTGACTACCATCCAGATGTCCTTGGAACAAATCCATATGACTTCACTAAGCATGCCAACAACATATTTATGTTCCATAATGGCAAAACTTACACATTTTAGAACTAAAGATTAAACCTTTTAAAAAAGCCAGTTTTAATGACCCAATTAAATTCAAACACACCACCTTCTATCTCCCATATTAAACATTCTATCAACTTACACACTCAGCTCTGCTTTCATCATTCAAAATATATCAAACTCATCCATATTCTTTACTGCCTACAGTTGTAATGTAGCTACATGACATTTTCCATCAATTGTTATCAGTGCCAGTCACATATGTTTGCTACCTGAACCAGAGGCCCAGTTCTTTTCATGAACATCTTTTGTTTCCAAGGCATAAACTTGAACATCCTGCTAGATCCAGGTGAAAGAGGGCTCCTCCAGTTGACCTATTTATTGTGTGTTCATTCTGATTTGCTTGCACAAAGCTTATGCAAAGGTTGGACTGTGTCCAGTCCACTCTTGAGCAGCTGTTCTGATTTTTTTGTCCAGAGGTTACATGACAAAAAGCATTCATCCTGATTTGCTTGTGGAGAGTTTTCGCATCCTGATTCCCTTTTAGGGACATGCTCCAGAATTTCAGAGCACTTGTATGTGGTGGTTGATCCAAAACTTTCCCCTCCATACAATTTCCTGAAATACCTGTTTTTGGGAACATACCCAATGCAAAAGCAACAACGGAGAGAGATGTGTGTATGTGAGAGACGGTGGGTGGGGAGAAGGAGGGAGAGAGTGGAAGTAGAGCCAAATTTCTCTTGGGTGAAATTTGCTGTATATTAAAGAGATGTTGATTGATTGGAGCAGTTACTGTGATCAGTGACAGCACCACTGTTGGTTAATCAGAGCACCCTGCAGTCAGCACTGGGCAATATTGAAGGCTTGTAGCAGTTAGGGCTGGAATTATAAACAGGTGCATTTCACACCCTATCAACCTTTTTTTAATTTCAGAAGCTTTGCAGAGAGTCTTCATATATTGTGCAAAGCTGGAACAACAGCTAGCTTTTGTAGCATGCACAAAACTAATGGAAACTCGAGCGGTGGTGCATCTAGCGTCCTGACTAAGATGGCATGCAGCCAGGCATCAGGAAGATAAATCCAGTACCATTTTATTGTTTTCTTGTACTAGTTGATGTGATCATCGTTTATGCCTTTCAGAGTTCACCAAACATGTCCAAAGCAGAGCTGGCCCACCCATGCTGCAGGGTGAAGCGCTTGCCTCAGGTGGTGGAAGTGCAAGAGGTGGCATTCCACCTACCCCACCCCTTCCCCCACCACATTGCCACTCGTCTTCCTCACCAAGTTTGGCAAGAGCCCGGGGCATTCCTGTACACCGGTTGCCACTTGGCTCAGCCCCCCAGGAAAGCTGTTCAGTGACACTCTGAGTTCATTGAGAGCCCAGGCATTCCTGTGTACCATATGCCACTTGGCAACACTCTGAGGAGTGCCCTGGCTCCTGTCGAGCTTGGCAAGAGCTGGGGCACAGCAGCAGTAGCAGACGTGGGCCAGGAGGTGGCAATTTCCATTTCACTTTAGGTGGCAAGTTGGGATGGGCAACCCTGGTTCAAAGATATGTGTTTACTAAGATTTGCCTCATCATGGCCAAAGATTTGTCTTTACTAGGGGTGCTTCCAGACTGTCACTATTTTTCAGTGGGATTCAATCACATACCAGCAATAAGGAGAATGATAGGAAAATTCAGTGGAATGTATGAGATAAACACTTGCATTGAGTACGCATGCGCATTCAACTGCCTAATGGCGGCTGCGTCACCCAGGAGATTGCAGACGCAGAGATAAGAAAGGAGAGTCATTCTGTTGTCTGGAGAGGCCACTTCCTGGCTTGCATGGAGAAGCTGTTCTTGATGGAGCCATGTAATGGAAGTGTGCAGCTGTATTGAGGCAGCACCGGATATTGAAATTTTACATCCCTAACCATTTTGTATGCAGGGCAACTGCCCATGTTCCCCCCCCCCCATGCTACGACATTGGTGTAGTTATGTAGTTGCTTTCTCATTCTTTTAAGACTATCAACCAATGTACTGTAATGTTATAGCAGGCCTATTTCGGGTCAGGAAACTCTCAACTGCAGCAACTATACAGCTCTCACAAGAAGGTTCAGGTGGGCCTTGCCACTATAAACTCCAGCAGGTCAACTTCTGTTTTGACCCTTTGTTGAGATCTGTGGTGAGTCTGTGTATATAATGATCCTGAATGCCCAGCCTTTTTGACCCACTTGAAACAGATCCATGTTTTTGGTCCTAAGCTCTTTCACCTTTGCAATCTGGTTTGCTGGCTTCCTTAACTGAAGTGCTTGAGTACGTTTGCCTGTGTTCAAGAGGTACAGTGGTACCTTGATTCTCGAACGGCTTGGCTCCCAAACAAATTTGCTCCCGAACGTTGCAAACCTGGAAAGACGTGTTCCGCTTTGCGGACGTTTTTTGGAAGCCAAACATCTGACGTGGCTTCCACAGCTTCTGATTTAGTGCAGGAAGCTCCTGCAGCCAATTGGAAACCATGCCTTGGTTTTTGAATGGTTCCAGGAGTCAAATGGACTCCCAAAATGGATTGACAACCAAGGTACCACTGTATTCTGACCTTGGTTTATGCAGAGCCCAAGCCACATGTGGATCCTGATCCTGCATCCAGTTCAGCCACAGGTTGTGAGCTTGAAATTCCCCAACTCCCCCACATTCTGGGCATCTTTATTCTGAATTAAGTCCCACTGAGTTCAGTGGGATTGCTTTCTTAGTAGATGTGCAGAGGGTTGCAGTTTTTGATTTAGAAACCACACCTGAACAGGGAGCCCAGCGTACTGACTGTTTCAGTGCTTTTCTCATGCAAACAGATCTCCACTCTGGATTCTGCTAAGGTTCCCCACTGGTGCTCTCGGGTGACTTAATTAGGATGGGCGCCTACTCTGAGCAGTCTGTGCTGCTCAATATTCATTCTAATCATGCAAGAAGATTAAAGTGGAAAAATAGTCAGCCTGCCTCTCTCTCCCCACCCTCAATTTCACCCTGCAGTGAGAAAATACTTACAGAGAGTGGGGATGATACATCACAGAGGATGGGAACCAGGCAAGAAAAGCACCTTGCACTGAGGGTCTCATTAGTGCTATTAAAATGTAAGCCGTTGGAATACAGATGGGTTTAAACAAGTGCCACTGGCCTGTGCTTGTGGTTCTGTCTTTCTGAAATGGCTTTCTTGAAGCTACTTATGCTTCAGTTTGGATTTTGGGTTCCTAGTCTTTACTTTCTTTACTTATTCCATGACAAACTACGGACCAGAGCCCTGGCATTAAAGGAACATAGATTAAGGAGTATCTGTTGTACCAGCGTTGCGGGTCAAGTAATAAGAACAGGTGATATTAAAAATAGGACAGTGCTTGGATGATGGTGTAATTCTAGCAACTAGATTTTAGGAACAAGTGTTATCTATATATAACACGCCCCTATAGATGAAACCAAAATACACAACATGAATTGACCTTACCAAGATCCAACTTCTGCAGGTCTGAGTACTAGATTTTAAAAATCGTCCTGCATCATTACATCTTTCCAGATGCTATTAAATGCTGCTGTAATTTGCGATCTTATCCTGTTAGAAATTTGTCTCGGATGAAGGACCCCTAACAGGAAATACAAGCAAAGCACCATAATTTGTAGTAAACTCTGCTCACTTCACCAGGACTACCCCATACCCTCCATCTTCCATCTCAAGCATTTTTGCCCAAGAGAAACAGTGGAAAGCCAAATTAGAAGGTGCTCCAGTTCTGAATGTCAGAACACTCACTGCTCTTGCAACCCCTAACAAAACAAATTGGCAAGTTATTCTTGTGCAGTCATTGTGCAAAAAACACAACACCCCAGAACAAAACCTGTAGATATCTAGCATAGGTTTGAACACCCCAATACAACACCCTGAACCCTGAACATCCTCAACTGCCTCTCCTAATTCAGATGGAACCAAGGGCAAAAAGCTGGGTATTATTGCCTTGAAGCTGCTTATACTGTTCTGATGGGTGGCTTAGAGAAAGATAACATTCTTAGCACACACTGTGAATTAATAGCTCTTTTGTGAAAAGTAGGTAAATTTCAACTGGCTTCATGATAGAAATGCCCCCAGGTGCAACCTATTAAGGGCTGGTTTGACAAAGGAAGAAGAATGCTTCTAATGGACATATATATTTATGGAAATTAGGGCTGCTTTGCACCTTACTTTCAAGGATGATTTCTTGGAACAATGGTTCCTGTTCCTGAGACATGTTGACTTGAAAAGCTGTGTGCAAAATGACTGTTAACTCGCATAGACAGATATTGTGTGTTATACTTTAAATGAATTTGATCTTTGTTGACTCTGAAAAGAGAAGATGTAAGTGAAAATTGGTAGATATATTTGAAACGTGTGTAATGGTACTTAGTTTATTGCTCTTTTGTAATAGAAAAATCTTCAAGTAAAAAAAATGCATTAAAAGAAACACTGTTAACATTGTGTGCAGTAGAATATATGAACAGTTTTCTGAAAGGGCCTGTATGCAGATGATTCCTGAGCAGGCACCACTGGTCAAGAATTTCTCTTCCATCTTACGCAGAAGCCTTTGTTCCTGGACAATTGTTATTTTTTTATTGCTAAAGAAATTTCTTAAGTCTTTTGTGCAGCAACACATTTTGAACATGACTGGTATTGCCAGTAGCTTACGTCTGGGGCTCATGAATATTTATCTGGGTGTGAATGCATAAGCTCAGGTTCAGCGAACACAGTATGATATGGTCTGTTTTGACTTTTCCAGAAATAAAATCTGTCATTATGCTATTGTGATGCCTGCAGGATTGGGCCCTGTGTTTGTGTGCAAGTGTGCAGGAGACACATTTTTGCCCTTGGATGCAATCATCCATGTAATTATCTTAAGACTGAAAGGAAAAGGGCAAAATCACATTATCGTTATGATAGCATGGGCAAGGCCATTGATCAAGGTGACAATCGGAAATTAATCACAGAATGGAAGAAATGAAAGTAGCCCTCCTTTGAATGGAAGGGGAAGATTTAATTGAGTCAAAAGGTAGCCAATAGCTAGCATTCTTGTTATGGCATGAGTCACTTATAAAACCATCTGAAAGAAAGAAAGAAAAGGCACATTGGCGTCTTTAGATATTATTCTTAAAAATGCATCCTTTTTATAACAAGTAACTGAATGATAGGAAACAATGGCAGACTGAATAAAGTCAAATGCTTTACATCAGACTAATAGGTAGTATCAACCAGTTTAAAAGATAGCATCATCATTGCCTGGCTGGAACATATGCCTCTTGCATGTCTGAATGGAGGATGAGAGTGTTCAGAGAACAATAACAACAACAACTTATTACTTATATCCTACCCATCTGTCTGGGTAGCCCCAGCCACTCCAACATACAGTCGTACCTCGTTTTGCTTCCAACATACAGTCGTACCTCGTTTTGAGTCCGCCCCTTTTAGAGTTCATTTTGTCGAACGTCCACAGCAAACCTGGAAGTACCAGAACAGGTTACTTCTGGGTTTGCCGCATGCGCAGAAGCACTGAACCGCACTTCGTGCATGCACAGTGCGACGTTTTGTCGAGCGTCCCTTTCATCAAGTGTCTGGGGCTCCGGAACGGATTCCGGATGCAAAAGGAGGTACGACTGTAATATAAAAACACAGTGAGACATCAAACATTAAAAACTTCCTTATACAGGACTGCCTTTAAATGCCTTCGGAAAGTCGTGTAATTGTTAATTCTTTGACATCTGATGGGAGGGCATTTCACGGCCTATTGTACCCAAATATAAATCATATCAATTTCTTTTTTTATTTATAAAAAAGATTTCTTATGTGACCTACACCATAACATCCTAGGGAGGGTTGTGACAATATAATATGCTATAGAATGAGACAAAACAGTCACGATTCTAAAAACAAGCAAAACTCTTCCAACCGGAATGGGATAGTATAGACTGTGGGTCCTACAAAACAAAGCGAAGGGTAGAGATATGTATGTCTTGTGCATCCTCTGAAAACTGTACAATGAAGATGCTAGATGCACCTGTATGGGTATGAGTTCCACACAGGGATTTGTGGGGATAGAGGCAGACTGTTCGATATTTGGGGTTAAGCCATTTAGGGTTTTAAGCTCTCATGTGAACACCTTGAATTGGGCCCATAAGCAAACTGACAACCATTGCAGCTGTTTTAAACCATGAGTTATATGAGCTATATAACTCATTGGGTTCTTTGGAACCCAAAGAAGTCAACCTTTCTTAATCTCCTTCAAGGGCAGCTCTGCCCACTTTTGCTTCTGGCTGCGCTGTCACTGGCATGTGGCCCTCAAAGTGCTGCCTGGAATTGAATGCGGCCCTCACGTTAGAGAAAAGCTTCCCCACACCCCTGTGTTACATGATGAGAATCTCCCAGGGCGGATTCCAAAACTTCAAAAAGATACATTGGATTTTTCTTCTTAGTAGGGAAATTTCCAGGCAGAAAACCATATTTTTAAAGGGCTTTTGTTTCTGGAAATGAGGACTGCTAGCTTTTTATTAAATCTCCATCTGTAGTACGCTTCTGTTGAGCTGTAGATTTCTTTCCTTCAGAAATCCTGGCTATGCACAACCAACACATTATTTAACTGCAAGTGTTTCTTTCACAACTTATTTCTAGCACTTTTGAAACTTTTAATCTTCAGGTTTGTGTTTTTTTTAATGTGAAGGAAAAGAAAGTTGAAGCCAGATTAGGAGAGAAAGCCATCTGTCTTCAGAGGAAGTAGGCTTTATATTTACATCTGCATTTGGTAATCCTTTATCTTCAAAGAGAACAAAAGATTCTTACCTTTATCAACAGGAAAGAAAAGCAAAACCCAAGCACTCAGCGACATTGTCAGCTGCAAAGTGGTATGATAATCATGTGACCAATGCAGCCAATGGAAACTTTATTCATTACAGGGAAAATGTCACTGGTCGCTAATTATAGAGTGAGGCGGCAACATATACTTTGGTTCATATAGGACGTTATTGCTGTTTTGGTTCAGGGGATAAAACTTTTCTGAAGTAATAGTGGCCTGCAAACCAGACAGAATTATACCTTTTATATAAGTTTGTCCACTGATTAATATTTTTCTTAGGAAACTAACCGTTCAACTAAACAAACAAACAAACCCCAACCCTTTATGTGCAGTGTACCTCAAGCTATTATTACTTGTTTTTACTGCTGTGGAGAAAAACACCTCACAGCCTAAATGTTGCCACTGGAAGATGTTCTCTGATTAAGGATGCGTCCAGATTGTTGAGTTCCAGAAACAGCAAGATTCTCTGAATCTTGTTAAATCAGTAATAAATCATCAGGTTAAATCAGTAATAAATATGTCCAAGATGCTGGAAATGAGGGTTGCCAACTTTTCCTTCTTGTAGGGCTGCTATGTCTTTAGCAGTGACCCGATAAGGAGAAATTAGCAGGTGGAGCTTTTCCTGATATGGAGATGGAAGTGATACGAAAAGGTTTGCCCACCTTTCTTCATGTCACGTCACTGCTAAGGGCACAGGAGTCCTGCCAAAAATAAAAACAAATTGGTAAGCCTTTTGGAAGGTCTTCCATATTTTCCAGTGATACCAACTATTATAGCCTGAGTAGCTTTCTTGAAGATCTGGACGGCATAGTGATGGAATGCTGGTGGAAAGAGATGGGGCACCAAAAGACAAAAAAGATAGCGATGAAACTTTTAGGATGGTGAGTCTCAACTTCTCCTCTAACTTCAGGCTGCATGTCTTTGCTATCCAAACGTGTTTGACACATTAGCTTGTCAGCTTCACCTCTTTGCTTGCTTTCTGCCATCCAAAGCCAGACAGCTACCGCAGGGGATTTGCAAAATTAATGCATATGTAGTACAGCAACAGAATTTTGCTGTATTGATTGGGAGAAGGGAATTACACGAAGGTGCTTGCAGAACATGCAAATACTATGCTTCTAGGAAGTGCCAGCTGTTTATCTATTTGTAATATTCCTTATATAAATCATGCCCTATCTTTCTTCCCCTCAGTGAGATCTACCACATGGAAGACAACAAATGCCCATCATTTCAGTTCTACCCAGGCACCATGCAATAGGGGATTTATGGCCCCTTCTGCCCTTACTTTATCAGCACTTTTTAAGACAGAAAAGTGTGTGTGTGTGTGCATTTTTATTGGTAAGAAATTTGTTGTTTAGTCGTTTAGTCGTGTCCAACTCTTTGTGACCCCATGGACCAGAGCACGCCACGCACTCCTGTCTTCCACTGCCTCCCACAGTTTAGTCAAACTCATGCTTCAAGAACACCGTCCAACCATCTCATCCTCTGTTGTCCCCTTCTCCTTGTGCTCTCCATCTTTCCCAACATCAGGGTCTTTTCCAGGGAGTCTTCTCTTCTCATCAGGTGGCCAAAGTATTGAGCCTCAGCTTCACGATCTGTCCTTCCAGTGAGCACTCAGGGCTGATTTCCTTCAGAATGGATAGGTTTGATCTTCATGGGACTCTCACGAGTCTCCTCCAGCACCACAATTCAAAAGCATCAATTCTTTGGTGATCAGCCTTCTCTGTGGTCCAGCTCTCACTTCCATACATCACTACTGGGAAAACCATAGCTTTAACTATATGGACCTTTGTTGACAAGGTGATGTCTCTGCTTTTTAGGATGCTGTCTAGCATCCTAACTGGTAAGAAATAAAACCCGCCATTCACAAAAATGTAGAGCAACAGACCCTACAAGCACTGGAGGAGGAAGGGCGTGCAGTGGGTGCAGTCTGCCACAGGTGTCATCCCGGGGGGGGGGACATCACCCCCCCTGCACCCTGGGACGCTCGCCCCGCCCCCACGGGCAGATATCCCCGCCCCTGGGTGCTGGAGGAGCTAGCTCCGCCTCTGCCTACAAGGGATTCCTGTCACATCACAGCTTCTACATTGGGGTTTCTCAAACTTGTCCCAGAGAACCTTTCCCAAGAGGGAAAAAGATAGCAAATTTTGACAGGCTGTGTAACCAGCAATACCTTTTTATCGCCAGGCTAGGGAAAGGACATTAAAGAAAAATGCAGGAAGCAGGGCCACATGAAAATCACAGAATACTTTATAGCAGCTATAAAATTTTATTTCTATCATTTAAAAAACATGGGAGGGGTCTTGTAATGCACCAATAAGTCATTTTTATGTCATGTAAAGTGCAGTCCCGCTCTGGTACTCTGATAAATGTGGTGTGTGAACCCTTTATGTACCGTATGTATTTGTTTATTTATCACTTAATGCCAAAACGGGCTTCTAAGCAGTTTACAAGTATAAAAATGAATTACGCAAGCACCCATAATTAAAATGTGCAATAAAGCATCTGTAGAAATATTCATAATTAAAATAATAACACAACCCCATTAGAAAAACACAGCAGTTACGACAGGAGACTCAGATCAAGATGTGGGACTCAGACCATGGGGTGGCTGTGGACACTTTTGGCTATGCACACCCCTTACATACAGCCCCCAACTATCTCTCCAGATCATATTTCTGCAAATCCTTGATGTGCTGGTTTTCCATTGATGGCCCAATGGTCACTGTACGACCATTGTCCTAACTGAACATTATATCATATTTGTCCCTCTTTGTCCTGCCCCCCTCAAACCAAAAGAAAACCCACCCAGATGCTATTCTGGGCTACATTTCCCGCTGCTGGGGCTGTCCCTTTCACCTGGTTATGCTGAGGTGACACAGTGGCAGCATCCAATGGCTGACTCCAGTTGATCAGAAGTTATTTATTAGCACCTTCATTAGCAGCTAAGACTTTAGCTAATCACCTGAATCAGTAAAATTCCAAAATCCATCACAGGACAAACACTTTATTGGGCCACCCAATATATTATTTTTTTTAAAAAACCAAACTCATACATTAAATAAATGCCACAAAATAGTGAGCAAGCTTTCGGGTTCTCCAGAACTCTTCATCAGGCTATATATTTTTTTAAAGCAGATGGTGGCAAGATGAAGATGGGGAGGGAAAAATAGGCTGATGTTGAAGTCACACAGTCTGCATTTCGTGATGGTCTTACATTGGAGTGTAGTGGGAGGCAGCAGACAATTAGATTAGGCTCTACGAGGTGCTATGTAAGTTTCAGGTTGCAGTTGAATCAGTGAGGTAAAAAGTAAACTTCAGCTGTTAAAATTTCGCAAGCTCTGAATTTTCAGGCCTTGGCTATTGTGAAGCTGAGGTTGTTTCGCTTTATGTACTGGCTACCTGAGCCTTCTCATTAGCCCGAAAGACCAGTCTGTTGACACTAGTCAGGGTTAGAGCAATGAACTGGGTCTTTGTACCTGGCAGAAATGGGCAGATATATGAAATATGAAAATTTGAATCCCATTGCCTAGTATGACAGCTTTGGCTCCGCTGCAGTACTTTGTAGAGTTGTTCTTATCAATCAAATGAAGTGTTAATATGTGCTGACACGTCCAAAAAGACATTCAGAATGCTAATCTTCAGATCTCCTCTGCATTTGTGCTCAGATGCTCAACCGCACTGTTACAGAGGTAGAAAAAGAGAGAAGGGGAGGGGGAAAGGACTCACACTTCATCTTTATTTTCATTGTGAAAAGGGCAAAGGTATTCCATTATTGTTCTAAGTGAATTTCCCTTTACCAAGGGAATCGTTAGACTTTCCTCCACTCTAGATCCCACTCTTTCTCTTGGTTTAGTTGCCAAATTAACCTTTGTATCACCTGGTTTCCTTTCACACTGCTTTTCAATTTAGGCCCCAAATTGTTCAGACACACAAGTAATTGTCCTCCTTTTCTTGCCCTCTTTTGCCAAGGTAAGTCATTTGATCTCCTCCAATAGCAATGTGTGAGGTTAGTCTTTGCTATTCCAAGACCATATGTCACCCTGAGGCTTTTTCTGTCTGGAATATCTTCAGCAATTAACAGCTTGTGGAACCACAATGCCTTCTTGGAAATTCATTTAAATTACTAGCACTAATTAGTATTAATATCGCAATTTATCATCTGATATATTTTAAATATTGGCTTGTGGGAAATGACAGGCTAATTTAATACAAAGCCAACTGTGTAAAGAAAGAATGCTGATATCGGGTGGCTATTCCCTTCCCAGCCCAGCAAAAATGGTGTTTTCATCAAATTTGAATGTACTATTCAAAAATTCCTTACTTGCCTAGGTCTTCACAGTCCTTCTCATATTGCTGATGTTGTCTTCATCCTAAAACAACGAAAGCTTAGCCTTTATTATTGCATTTTTAAAAAAGCCTTCCCTTCCTCCAAGGAGTTTAGGGTGGTATGTATGGCCCCTTTGCATATTTTTATTATCAAAAGAATCCTGTGAGGTAGGTTAGGCTGAAGGATAGACAACTGACTCATGGCCAGCCAGTGAGCTCCATGTTGGAGAGGGAGAACTGAACTTGTGTCTCTTCTCCTGGTCCAGAAGTCAATCACCACACCCTACTGGCTTTCGACTATGAAAGGAAGAAAGCCTAAATTATCTTAAACTGTTGAAGAATGTGTAAATTGTCCAGGGTGAAAACCACCAAGGAGCTGAAAAATAACACACAGTAAATAACAGCTTCCGCTGATGCTGTTATTATTGATGAATGGCATGCATGCCCCCCCCCATCTCTCTCAGGAAACATAGCTACAACCAGCAGGGCAAAATTTCATGAATTGGAAGTATCTGAGCCAGAATTGTTTTCCTTAGAAGTGAGACAAAAGCACCTCCCCAAACATTGGATTGATACCTCTGGAACCACAAAATCATAGAGTTGGAATGGACCCGAAGAGTCATCTAGTATAATCTCCTGCAGTGCAGGAATCACAGCTAAAGATTGGCAGATGGCCATCCTGTTAGAATTCCTGCTCCATCATTGCAGTCATGGGATTTTTGTCTATCACATGACGGTATATGTTTTGACTCCACAGAGTGGGAAGTGACGGAGACAGGATGTTTGTGCTACTGTGTTCCCTGAAGTGGGACTATTGTTCTTTGTTCTTTCTCTTTGCTGTCTGATGCTAGAGAGAGAGAGGGAGCCATGTTGCAGTGCTCCGTGTGTGTTCATATGTAAATAAAGTTGATTAGCCAAAATGCTGAGTTGCTGAGGTCTGTTATGCAAGTTGTGCAAATTCTGTGGATCCCTAAATGTGCCGATGTCTGTTGGCATCGGTCGCTGTGATGTTCGGGCTGAAGAAAGCTTTTGAAGCTCCCAAACGATCGACCAGGAGGGAGGGAACATGCCAGTTGGGCATGTGTCTCTGCCAGGGTCCTACTGAAGTGTAGGCAGAGCTCCTGACACATCCAACCTCTGTTTAAAAACCTCCAATGAAGGAAAGTCCACCACCTTCCGAGGGGGCCTGTTCCACTGTCACACAGCTCTTACCGTCAGAAAGTTTCCCCCAATGTTTAGTCGGAATCTCCTTTCTTGTAGGCTGCATGAACACCATACATTTAAAGCACATTTCCCCATCCCAAAGAATCCTCAGACTTTTAGCTCTATGAAGTGTAAACTAGAGAACCCAACTTGAGCACCAACAATTGCCTTCATAGTCAGACTGAGACTTGCATCGTTTTGGTGATTGAACCCCTCAGCCCAGACCAAATCAACGCCTGAACACATGTAACCACACACTCACTCACTCACTCTCTCTCTTTTGTATCCTTGCTTCTGCTATTCCTTCCCTCCTTCTCACTGTCTGAATTTAGACTGAAGCAAAGACTTTCTTTTGCCTTTGTGATCTTGTAAAACTCAATGTATTATTATTATTTATTGAATTTATATACCACCCTATACCCGGAGGTCTCAAGGCAGTTCACATAAAAAGATCACAGTATAGAAAATAAAAATAAAAACAATAACCCAATAATACCTCCCCAAGAGCCACATTTTAAAAGGGCATGGGATGTTGATCAGGTCAACCAAAGGCCTGTTTAAAATGGAACCTTTTTGCCTAGTGCCTAAAGGTGTATAATGAAGGTGCCAGGTGAACTTCCCTGGGGAGAGCATTCCACAGATGGGGAGCCACTGCAGAGAAGGCCCGTTCTCATGTTGCCACCCTCTGGACCTCTCAAGGAGGTGGCACACAAAGGAGGGCCTCAGAAAATGATCTCAGGGTCCAGGTAGGTTCATATGGAAAGAGGCGGTCCTTGAGGCATTGCGGTCCTGAGCTGTTTAAGGCTTTATAGGTCAAAACCAGCACTTTGAATTGTACACTGACAGCATTACATCAGTTGTAAGCATTGTGCTGTTGAGGACACTTCCTCAACTAGTTTCACAAAGTGACATTTTCCAGCCAAGAAAGGTACCATATCCCACTCCCATCTGGCTGTGAAGAAGGAAAGAATGACTGTTTTATCTGAGATACGTGTTTATCAGATTGGGAAGGGGGTGAACATGGGATTGTTCAGTTCTGGACCTGAAGAATTCTGGATCAGGTCCAGTGGTTCTTCTGCTCCTATTTAAGAGGTGCTTGTGGCTGTTTGGAACAGAATGCCTGACATTGAATACCCTCAAATGGTGTTGTTGTTGTTTAGTCGTCTTAATCGGGTTTGGCTCTCCATGACCCCTTGAACCAGAGCATGCCTTGGAGACTCTGACTTTCTTCTCAAAGCTTCTCCTTTTTTATGTCCATGGAGTTTTCTTGGCAAAATACTGGAATGGCTTGCCAGTTCCTTCTCCAGGTGGATCACATTTAGTCTAAACTCTTGGCTATGACCTGTCCATCTTGGGTGGCCCTGCATGGCATAACTCATAGCTTCTTGGAGTTCTTCAAGCCCCTTCACCACGACAAGGCAGTGATCCATGAAGGGGTCAAATGGTGTAGAGGAGTGTGATTGCAGCCATAGGACTATTTCTCAACCCTCCTTAAGTCCAGTTTGATATCCCCCCCCTTTTTAAATTTTTTTTTGAGGGACAGCTGGTGCAGAACTAGGTTAGGTCTCTTACGCAGAAAGTATCTTGCTGGCTGCAGTACAGAGGGCAGGCAAAGGCTAAGGAACTCACACTAATGTCACGAACTGTGTCATTATTGCCTGCAGATAATTAAAATGGATTTTCAGGAGCAAATGCTCCCTGCACTGTATGTTAACACTTCACATTTCCTTTCATCAAGCCTCCATATCTTAATCCTCTGGAAATGGCTTGGCATCACTTAAAACACCATCAGAGAGCAAAAGCAAAGCTATTAAGACAGAGCTGGTTTTGACATTAAACCACTGCTGGCTTAATATACTGACCTTTGTTTAGAGTCGCAAATGTATGAGTCATGTCTGCAGTCTTGCCCATGATACTAAAAATGAATGGAATTGCGGGGCCATTCATGGAAGAAATTTCTTATGTTTAAACATGCAATATATTGCCGAAGGACTTAAAGACCCAGGATGTTCCAATAACATCCCCTATCACCAAGTGACAATGGCATTCAATAAAAATTATTTACAACCTGATAGAGGCAAATGACTGGTAGGAGCAGTTACCAAAGGCTTTTAGAGGCAGCCTGCACCTCTCCATGATAGTTCTGGACAAGCCTCCCTTTCACACACAGTTTATGAAAGATAATGTAAAGGCCACTTTTCTGTACCCTCAGCAGAGAATGGGGAGAAAAGCCTGGGCTATGAACATTCACTCACTCATTCATTCATTCATTCATTCATTCATCCATCCATTCTTTGAAAGTTGGCATGATCAAGAGTCAAATTTAAATGTTAAAAGTTAGGAGGCAGATACCTTAAATATCATAGCTAGCTTAAAACTGTGATCCATAAAAGTATGAGGATTCGTTTAATTTCCTTTCTCAGTTTTAGAACCTATAATCATATCATTCTGAAGGTTTGCTACATTTAACCAGTTGAATAGATAGCATTTTTGCTATATGTTATCTGTCAGGATGTGACCAGCCCCAGTGTAATTCTTGATTTCATATAATCTTAGATGTGGCACATGCCAATTTGATACATTTCAGAACATTCTCAAACTAGAGCACCAAGCAACCTGATAAGCCTATCTAATATTAGACCAGTTACCAAGGAACAGCTTTTGAGACATCAGTGAATCTGCAGTTGAAGGAAGAGCTCCAGGAAGGGCCATCCACATCTCTTCTGCAATAAGAAGACAGATGTGTACAAGTGCTTGCTGTGGGATCATTTACTATCTAGCCTGCTCTTATTTGACAGGCAAAGCATCTTAATGTCTAGGTAAATCCATCTAGTTAAGCTACTGCAAATCTGCTTTGCATATTCACCTGCACCCGTCTAACCCTTACTTGTGTAGTAGCAAATGATTCGCTGATGAAAGATGGTGTGACTTAAACATTAATGCCTCAGAATTGCATTGCATTTTCAGAGGCTGATAAAACCTTTTCTGCAACTTTGGTTAGTTTTGAAGTGTGTGTGTGTGCACTTGGAAGTTATGTGATGGGAGCATCACAGAGGTTGTTGGACAGATACCATTAATTAACTTATTTTTATTTATTTTGTATTACACTGGTACCTCGGGTTACAGACGCCTCAGGTTACAGACACTTCAGGTTACAGACTCCGCTAACCCAGAAATAATACCTTGGGTTAAGAACTTTGCTTCAGGATAAGAACAGAAATCACGCGCTGGCTGCTTGGCCCCATTAGCTAAAGTGATACTTCAGGTTAAGAACAGTTTCAGGTTAAGAACGGACCTCCGGAACGAATTAAGTTCTTAACCCGAGGTACCACTGTATTGTATGTAAATTTACTTTCTAGAATATCTTTTTTTACACATGTACAACACATCATGATTTCTAACTGATGTTAATGGAAGTCAATTGGCTCCACCTCTTCATTCTCCACCCCCATTAAGAATAGTAGAGAATTTAATATTTAAAGTGCTAAACCCAATCCTCCTGCTATCAATTTCCTATGTACAGCCTCTGCTTACCCTGGGCTGTGTTTTTTTTTTACAAAGTGCATTTTCCCCTAGGAAGACAAAAGTATTTCCACAGTGTTCCCAGTAAACTCTGTCCATTTTGCCCTAGGGGGCAAATAGAAGCTCCAGGATGTATTTGATTCAGATAGGAAATAGGGTCTTCAGAGAAAGTGTTAACCCCTTCCTTCAATGGCACAGGCCCCCTGAAGCTGCATTTTACCTTTAAAAAAATAACCAGTTGGTTACCTGATCATGGATCACCCACTCTCTAGTTTGGCCCTGTCTGGATCGTAATCTAGATTTGCTTCTTATCACAAATAGCACTACATCGTCAGACAATTCCCTGGATAGCAAAGGAGCAACACTCAGTTCCCTTTCAGACCTTTTGAAGACTTCCCATTGTCTCCTGCTGCCTTGGTCCATGCTTGGCAACAGCACAGTATACAAAAGCCAGGTCACAGTGGCTGAATGTTCACTGTGATGTCACAAAGTCCTGCCACTTGGCAACCAGACCTAAAGCCAGAGTTTCAGAACAGCCAGATAGCCAGAGAGACTATCCATTGCCTAACCCAGATATCTTAACTGACTGAGTTCCATTGTTAATACTCTAAAAGGCTCATTTTTAAAGGGATGAATAATTACAGCTTCTTCAAATAAATTCCTACTGTATTTGAATTAAAAGAAGCTATTTATTTGATTTACAAGGAAACAGAGGAGACATATGTAGCCATGAAGACGCAAGGACAGCCCAGACTTCAGAAGCTCACCTACTCAGGCACTTTTTCTACTAGCACCGTCTGTGAACAGTTTCTCTAGCAGATGAATTAAAAGCAGCCGAATAAGAAGTCTGAAAGGTGAATCTTCCAAGTATGGCTTACATGTCGGGATGTTACCAAGTATGTGTGGTCTTTTGTTTTAATGAATAGCTTTATTCAGTTCTCGGTTCACTGTTTGTGTCTGAGAAACTGATGGGCATGTGTGGTCAGGAAATAGATTGATCGGTAACATAGCTGACTCTGGATGTGCTACCGCAAGATATTTGGTGGGACTGCCTCTCCATATGGCTTATTTTTGTATTTATATAGTATCATCAGTGTGGGTGGCGTTTCACAATGTACAAGAGGACAGGGCCCTGACCCAAGGAACTTGCAGTCTCTAACATTTGACACAGGAGAGATAACAGAGGACAGGAAGGAAAATAGAGGCAGGAAGAGACAGAGGAAGAACATTCATTTATTTCAGTTACATGTGCCTGGGCTTAGTTACAGTAAAGGGTGCCGACATAAAAAGCAGAGTGTAATGTATTGATCTTAGATATCACATTCACCATAGCAAAGCAAGTTCAAGAGAAATCTAAATACCTGCTTGTTATTAATGACTAGGAGTTGCACCCCTGCTCACAAGCCCCCCTGTCATTCCCTCCACATTTTTAAATTATTATTATTATTATTATTATTATTATTTCCATATTATTACAAATTGAACTGAATTACTTTAATTTAATACAAATTCTTAAAATCAGGTTTCCCGCTCCCATTGCTATCATATGTCCCAAGATATTCCCCCATAGCTGCTTCCTTTCTTATTTAGTCTCCAGTTGACTTCCTTTACTTGCCATTAAGCCATTCTTCCAGCTGTCCGCCTTTTCACCTTACAAACAGCTACCTTGGTTTCATCTTATATGTATATAATCTATTTCATCTACATTTTTATTCCAGACCTGGTGTGTTGAAAGAGTTCAGTTATTTCTCTTGTTGTTCAGTTCTTTGCAGTGTTTATCTGGGTGGCACAAGATCACATTCCATTCCATTCAGCTGTTATCAAACTAATATGTCAACCTCGGCCATAAATAACTTGCAGAGTGAACTTTCCAGACTTCCGCCATTAAATTCCCCTTTGCAATTCTTTCTCGGCATACAACACACAACAATTTCCCCCCTCAGATTCAGCCTCTCTTCAACAACTGTCATTTCTTTTCCCCCACTACAATCCTCCAACAACACACCCCATCCAGAGGTGGTTGTAAAAAAAAATCAATTCACCCTCGGTTGAGGGGGTGGGGCAAAGCAAAACTTTATTAAATAACTTGTAGATCATAAATCAAAGGCCTACCCCTTTTTCGAAATATAAAACTGAGTAGCAACTACACGTGTCTCTTTGTTATGTAGAGGAGGACAGGATAAAAAAGACGATTAGAAACCATAAGAAAGCGCAAAGCACTTTGTCTTCCCCCTTCCTTTCATGGCTGTTGTGGGGATTCACAGAAAACCATTCAAATACCTTCAGAAAACCAGTCCCAATTCTTTCAGCGGCTGATTGATTGAAGCCTATTTGCACATGATGCTTCAGGAGCACCTCTTTATTAATGCCAATTATCCAGATTGAGGAGGAACCTGCTACAAATCAGGCTGGTAACAGAGGCTCGTCCATGTCAGTGGCACACTCCCAGATCACTCCCGTTCTGCCTTCCAAGTTGGCAGACACGGGATTGCGTGTCACTGTGGGATGCAGTCAACTTCCCAAACCCCACTGGAAAGCATCAGAAAGATTAATGCCTCGTTCCCTTCCTTCCCCCTGCCTGAACTGCTTTGCAATCCCTGGATGGCTATGAAGAACCACCACCATTGACTCATGGGCATGGCCGGAAACTGTCATTCCCTCCCCATTAACCCCTACAGCTTCCCCTTCACACGCCATGCAACTACTAAGTTCACTTTTCTTGACCTCTTGGTCCCCCCCCCCATGGAAATCCAAGATTGTGGTGAGGCACTACAGATCCTCCGATGGGGGTTGTGATCTGACGCAGATCCAGACTTCTGATGCGGCACTACAGATTCAATGGGGGCTGCATGACGACAGCCTTACATTTGTATGTACATAGGAAGAAATGTCTTGACAAAATTGTTTTGATAGCAAAGCAGACAAGTCAGGCATGTGCAAAGGGGCTCCACGTTTGCTGTTGCCGTTTAGGAAAAGCAATACTTCTCTTAGGTGTGTTGCTGTATAAGAAGAAAGGAACACAAAGTGATTATGAGAAGTTTTGCTTTATCCAAATGGTAATGGCAAATCACTGCACTGTTTGAGGCTTCAATCTTTTACACCTTTGAGCTCCTTGGGACTGACTTCTGAGTAGATATGCATAAGATTATGCTCTAAACTCTAATCGTATGCATACGTCTTTGAAAGAATACCTTGCTGAACTCAGTGGGACTTACTCAAGTAAACTGGGATTGGATCAGGTTTTTAATTCAGTATACAATACAGTTGTACTTAACTGCAATATGATGATAATACTAACCAACCTGTCTAATGATCATTGAGATAAAGCATATGAAATATGCTGAACATTCAAAAACCACTATTTACACACTAGGGATTATTATTGCTGCTATTATTATTATTAGGATTCAACCCGATCAATTCACATTGGCTTTACCACATCGCAGAATTGAGCTGTACATGAAGAACGCCACACAAAATAGTAGCTCAGTAGCTCTTCTAAGTTTTATTACCAAATTACACTGCTAATTCTTCCATAGTGTCTTAACAGCTGTTTAATTTCCTAGGGAAACTGTGAAATCCTTCTCTGGTGACTGATTTAAAAGTCTCACTCATGTCATAGATGTTTGAAAAGCAGATTTGTTTGCTTATTTAACTGTAAACATTGGCATATGTCAGGGTTTATGTACAGTAAAAATGAAAATGTTTTCAGGATGCAATCCTCTGCTCCCGGTGATTTCCCTAGTCTTTAAGGCTACCATTCTCTGCTCGCATACCTGGAAGTAAGTCCCTTTGAACTCAGTTTAGCTCACCTCTGAGTAGACACATAACGGACTGCACAGTTTGGCATTCTCACTTCTGCACTGGTTTTCCTGAGGGCTTCTTCTCTTTTTCCAGGAACTGAACATTCTAGATGAAAACAACCACTCTGAGTTGCAAAATCACGCTCCCTTTTATGAAGGGACGGATTACAAAAAGATGAGAAGCGATCCACCGAGTTGAACAAAGGCCACTTAGGGGGCAGAGCCAACCACCACCGCCCTGCATAGACCACCCCATGCAATCTGATTAGTGTGCAGTGATCTATTGCAGAAGGTGCATTCTAACTAAACAGCCGCTGGTGGTGGAAGCAAGTGATGCAAGCCTTGTGTGGCAAGGAAAGAGCTCCACACTAACGAGTGAAATGCTTACACTGGGGTTGGGGAACCTTTTTGGCTCCATGGGTCCTTACCAGGATCTGCTCCTTAGACCCAATTTGACAAGCGAGTGGGAGGCCACCTCCCTTTCAATCACATAGCATCATTTTGATGGCGCATGATTGATATGATTGGCCATCCCTCCCATCAAAATTCATTGCGGGGGTTCCCAAGTGCCTGCTGCTGAGGGAGGCCAGAAAGTTGTCTCCATTGTAACAGGCTTCTTTCTCTCACTTCCTGCCGCAGTGGCAGCAGTGGTGAGAGGAAAACAAAGGGGAAACTTGTCAGAGGTGCAAAGTCCACCCCCCCATGCTTATCCTTTCAACCAGTGACATCAGAGGTTGAAAGGAGGAATTCGGGAAAGAGCTTTGCAACCCTCCCCCTCCTTTGCACCTCTGATTTCTGATTGTCTCTGCATAAGGCAAATTCTGATTCCCGATAAAATCAGTATTTTGGAGTTTTTAAAGAGTATTAAAAATGCTTTCATTATTTAGGTGCCAGGCAAAAACGTTCCTTTTTAACCAGGCCCTTGGTTTATCTGTTTGACATCATATACCCTTTTAAAACATGGCTCTTTTGGAGGGGGGGTGTTATTGGGTTATTGATCTTATTTTGATTTTATATATTGTGATCTTTTCTGTGAACTGCCCTGAGACCTCTGGGTATAGGGCAGTATGTAAATTCAATCAGTCAGTCAGTCAATCAATCAATCAATCAATCAATCAATATTTATTAATTAAAAACATAAATTTTCATGTGCTAAAAGATCATTATGTTTAGCACCAAAAATACTCAGGACAAACATAGATGGAGGGCTTTAGACAGAACATGACCAAGAGAATGCTTCTTTAGTATATCTGGCTAAATATTTGTGAACATACAGTATATATTCCAATGTTTAGGTCCCTGCAAACTTCTATGAAAATTTTATGACTGGGAACAGTATATTATTATTTCTTGCCGCCGCACTTGGTGGCCCTTAGATGACAAGTACTGTATAGTGCAAATGATTGTTTTTATTATCTCGGTTGCTTTACTGCGGCCAGGAAGGGGCTATCATTATCGTGATTTGTAAGAACAAACAATATTTCTCGCAAAATAGGTGAGTCACTCATGGGCCATACCTGCAGTCCTGTAATCACAAAAGAGCCATTTTCTTCTACTGCAGAAAGGAAAACCTGTGAAAATCATTGCTGTCGACTTTTGCTATAAAGTTTGGCTTCTCTCAAAATGATTTATTAAGTGAAAATTTGTGATAACCCAGCGACTCTTGAATCAGTACAAGTCTTTGATTATGGCAGGCAGCTCAGCCCTTCAAAAAGGATGGGGGCATCACATATATGCACCCTCCAAGATGATAATACCCTGGCAGGACAAACCTGACATTCCACCATCCTCTCTTCATCTTCTTGATGAGGAAAACGTGAATGGAGCCAAAAACTCTTTTTCCCCTTGTCCATTTTTATTAACATTGCCAAGACTGAATCTTGGGGATTTAGCCTTGAATCAGGACGACTTGGCTACAGCACTCCACAATCAGTTGTAGCAGCAAAGAGACCAAAGCCCAAAGGACTACCATTAGTAGCCACTGGAACCCAAGCCAGGAACACTCCACTCTGTGCATGTAATGAGCCACCAGAACTGCATTTTAGAGCATCTCTCTATGTCCTTAGGCTTTGGATTGGCCTTGCTTACCCAGGCTGACTTTTGGACCCCTTGAGGCACAGAGAGTGAGAAAGGGCTTCTTCTTCGGGCTGTGCTTGGACAATAATAATCTTCCTGGCTCCGGTGTGTTTCATTTTTTTTTAAAAGATATTTATTAAAGTTTTCAATTTTTTATACAAACAAAAAACAAACAAAGAGATTTTAAAAAAACACACATATAAACATACTTTTCAATAACAAATTTCTCTGACCTCCTCATACCTCCCCTTCTTGTATTCCATTTCAGATTATTTGTTCAGCAAATCCTTAACTTAAAGCATTACAGCTTATAATATCACCTTATTTTCTATCCAAACCCTTTTTTTTCATCCATGTTCCTTTATATCATTACAGCTAGAAACCACTCAATTTCAATCCAACATCATTCAGCATTCCTTAATTTTACAATATTTCTGTAAATAGTCCTTCATTTTTTTCCAGTCTTCTTCTGCCGACTCTTCTCCCTGGTCACGGATTCTGCTCGTCATTTCTGCCAATCCCATACAGTCAATCAGTTTCGTCTGCCGTTCTTCCAGAGTGGGTAGATCTTGCGTCTTCCAATACTTTGCGATGAGTATTCTTGCTGCTGTTGTAGCATACATGAAAAAAGTTCTGTCCTTCTTTGGCACCACTTGGCCGGCCATGCCCAAGAGAAAGGCCTCTGGTTTCTTCAAGAAGGTATATTTAAATACCTTTTTCAATTCATTATATATCATTTCCCAGAAAGCCTTAATCCTGGGGCACGTCCACCAAAGGTGAAAGAATGTACCTTCATTTTCCTTACATTTCCAACATTTATTGTCGGGCAAATGATAGATTTTTGCAAGCTTTACTGGGGTCATGTACCACCTGTATATCATTTTCATAATATTCTCTCTTAAGGCATTACATGCCGTAAATTTAATCCCGGTGGTCCACAACTGTTCCCAGTCAGCAAACATAATATTATGTCCAACGTCTTGTGCCCATTTAATCATTACAGATTTAACCGTCTCATCTTGGGTATTCCATTTCAGCAGCAAGTTATACATTTTTGACAAAGTCTTAGTTTTGGATTCTAACAATTCTGTTTCCAATTTAGATTTTTCCACCTGGAAACCAACTTTCTTGTCCGAATTGTAAACCTCCATTATCTGGTAATAATGAAGCCAATCTCGCACTTTATCTTTCAGTTTCTCAAAACTCTGCAATTTCAGTCTGTCCCCTTCTTGTTCCAAAATTTCCCAGTATTTTGGCCATTTGGCCTCCATGTTAAGTTTTCTCTGAGCCTTAGCCTCCATTGGTGACAACCACCTTGGGGTTTTATTTTCCAATAGATCCTTATATCTAATCCAAACATTAAACAATGCTCTCCTGACAATATGGTTTTTGAAAGCTTTATGTGCTTTAACCTTGTCGTACCACAAATATGCATGCCACCCAAATACATTGTTAAAACCTTCAAGATCCAAAATGTCTGTATTCTCAAGAAGCAGCCAGTCTTTCAACCAGCAGAATGCTGCTGACTCATAATAAAGTTTAAAGTCTGGCAGGGCAAATCCACCCCTTTCCTTTACATCAGTTAATATCTTAAATTTTATTCTAGGCTTCTTGCCCTGCCAGACAAATTTAGAAATGTCTTTCTGCCACTTCTTGAAACAGCCCATTTTGTCCAAAATTTGCAATGTTTGAAACAAAAACAACATTCTAGGCAATACATTCATCTTTATAGCTGCAATTCGACCCAACAAGGAAAGCTTCAAATTTGACCAAATTTCTAAATCTTTTTTCACTTCAGCCCAACATTTTTCATAATTATCTTTAAACAAATTCCCATTTTTAGCTGTCATATTAATCCCCAAGTATTTCACTTTCTTAACCACAGTCAGTCCTGTTTCATTCTGAAACTTCTCTCTTTCAATCGGTGTTAAGTTTTTCTCAAGAACCTTAGTTTTCAACTTGTTCAATTTAAACCCTGCAACCTGACCAAATTCTTGAATTAATTCTAAAACTCTTTTGGTACTAGATTCTGGCTCCTGTAATGTCAAAACTAGATCATCTGCAAATGCTCTCAATTTGAACTGTTTAGCTCCGACCTGTATGCCTTTAACCATCCGGTCCCTTCTAATCATATTCAGCAAAACCTCTAGGACCGATATAAAGAGCAGAGGGGAAATTGGGCATCCCTGTCGTGTTCCTTTTTCTATCTTAAATTGTTCCGCAACCACATTATTTACAATTTATTTGGCCGTTTGTTCTGAATATATTGCATCTATACCATTCTCAAAACCATGGCCTACCCCCATACCCTGCAGGTTCTTTTTCATAAAACTCCAAGAAATATTGTCAAAGGCTTTCTCCGCGTCCACAAATATCAAAACTGTCTTAGTATTTATGTTCACTTCTAGCTTTTCCAAAATGTCAATTATATTCCTCAAGTTATCAGAAAGATGTCTTCCCGGAAGAAAGCCCGCTTGGTCCTTATGAATCTCCTCAATCAGTACTTTTTTCAGTCTCTTAGCCAAAATGTCAGCAAAGATTTTGTAATCCACATTTAATAAGGATATGGGACGGTAGTTCCTAAGTTGAGTCTTTTCAGTCTCTGTTTTTGGTATTAGTGTAATATAGGCCTCTTTCCACGATTCTGGTCTGGCTCCGGTGTGTTTCAATTTGCTCCTCAGCTCTGGCTCTGGTCCTTGGCCTCAACTTCCTAGCTTGTCTCCTGCCCCAGCTCTGACCTCCTGGTGCAATTCCTGTTTTCCAGCTTCTGGATGGCTCCACTTTGACACCAGCGGGTTAAGCCCTGTGGCACATGGAGTTTCATGGACAAAAGGAGATTTACTTGTCTTTTTCTTCCAACTGTGTATGCTCTTGGTACTTGCCAAGTTTCCCCAGAAATTCAAGGCAGCATCAAAAACACCCTCCAATTTTCCCCCTCAGCTTTTCCCCCTCAGCTGGAACTCACTAGAACTGAGTTCTGGAACCTCTTAGGTGGGTACAAGAGGTTTCAGTGAGTTCTGGCACCTCTTTTTCTAGAATAGCACTGCTCCAATGGAATGCTGGAGCAATTGTCAGAACAAAATGGAGAAATGGTGCGTGCGCACAAACGCTTGCATGTACCTAAAGAGACTCTTTCGATTGTACACAGTATAGGTCCATGTTAGGAAATCTATGTGTCTTACAGTCTGTTGCAAAATGACACACAGCTTGTGGATCAGGCATGTCAGATTTATTATAAAATGCCCACTGTGACTAAATGGATCTTATGCTTATGCAGTTATTCATCCCTGTGCCGCTGTTTAGCTGCGGTGAAGCCATCTTTGACTGTACCTAAAAGCCTTTCCTTTGAAGCATATGTCAGCCAGGAGATAAGCTGTCAGACTGAAACAAGTTGTGGCATTAAGCAAGGAAATATGCTATATTAAGAAATAGGATAATCTGTGTTTTAATCTTGAATCTCTCTTGACCAAAGGGGAGCCATGATTTCTGTTCTGTATCGCTTGAAAGTATCTCTTTGTTCTCCCTGACCTGTTCCTGGCAGGCCAAATTGTGCCAGCTACAACTGCCGTTTGTTTGTGAAGGTCTTTTCCCTGATCAAAGCCCTCTGTTCTTGCAGATAAAATGTCTGCTGATTTCCTTTCTTCTTCACCAGATGATGGTCCATCAAGCCTTAAGAACTGCGGGTTCATTTGCTGGTTGCGGGCAGATAACCTCCTATAGGGAGGGATGTCTCTTTCTTGCTACCTTATCTGAACTCCATTGTTGTGCTACTATGAATAGCTAATGCCATTTGGTACCCACATGGTCTCCAGGCAGGGAAATTGCTATGATATGTCCAAATTGCATGGGTAGGTTAAGGACATCTCTCTCAGGCTGTGATTACACATGCATCTTTGACCATCCCAGAATCTCCTCACTGCCTTCTTCATTTCTTGCACATCATAGCTATTCAGAAGTTAGGTTTTCCTCTGATTTAAACCTTTCCATGCTCCTTCCAACCATTTATTATTTATTTACTTATCTATAAGGTTTCTTATTTTTCTTAGCATTTTTAAAGAAATAGTCCCATGGTGGGCTAGAACAATATAATATACATTTATGAAAACTATTACAATTATTTAAAAAAGTCAAACCATTCCCAATGGAAGAGAACAGTAACAGCTAGTGCAAGTTATACAACAGATGTTATTTATTTTATTTTTAAACATCAACAACTTAAGTTCTCTTCAATGTAAGCCTTGGCTTTGTTAAATATATTGAACTCTACTTTGGATCATCCTAAATCTTGCCTAAAATCCTCAGCAAATCCTGTTGTTACATCTTAAATGACTACCTGAGTATCATTTTCAGGAGTGGAAGAGACCCATACCAAGAGAGACATGTATAAAATTACACATTCTGGAGAAAGTGATGACTGCACTCCCTGCTCCCATAATATCTGAATCAGGAGTCCTCCAATAAAACTGAAGGTGGAAAGATTATTTGACAGATGAAGGGAAATACTTCATCACACAGCATATAGTTGAACTATGGGATTTGTTCCCAGAAGATGTTGGAATCTCCGTTCGACTGAGCCACTCCTCAGGTTGAGTCCTCCGGAATCTCCTCCTCCAATGATTAACGACCTAAGCCTTTGATGAGGCTCCAGGCATGTTCTCATTACGCAGAGTATACGCAGCAGCAGCAGGACGAGAAATATGAGCTACATTGCTAAGAGTTTTATTTCTAACTACGCAGACAGAAAAGAATATACATCCTCTCTCTGTGAAAGCAGAGAGGCAACTGGAACAAAGGAACAGGAAACCAGCAATATCAACATCCGTCTCCCATCTCCCATGAGACTTCCAACAGTCTGGAATCTCTGGAATGTAAACAGAGTCTTGTGACTCCAAGCACTGCACAGTGGCACAAACAGAAACCTAACAGACATGACCACCAACTCTGGTGACTTTGAAAGAGAATTGGACCAATTTGCAGAGGATAAGGCCACAAGTGCTGCTAGTCATGACAGCTATGCTCTTTCTCCACCGCCAGAGGCTGTGGACTCAGTATAGCTTCTGGTTGCTATAAAGTCCCACAAGGACTTCACTTTAAAGCAGGGTTTCCCAAACTTGGGTCTCCTGCTGTTTTTGGACTACAGCTCCCATCATCCCTAACTAGCAGGACCAGTGGTCGGGGATGATGGGAACTGTAGTCCAAAAACAGCTGGAGACCCAAGTTTGGGCAACACTGCTTTTGAGGATTAAAGCAGAGATCCTTGTGGGACAGTAATGTGATCTTAGACCACCCATATTCAGCATATGGTCTTACTGATTTTAAGTAACATCAGTACGCAGCAACAAACTTATCCAAGGACAGCTGCAGTATTGCACTGGGTAGGTTCACAGCAAATAGCTCATTTTGCAAATGCAAGTCTGAGAGAAATAGTGGGCCTGTTAGCATCCTCCCCCCCCCCGCCCCTCCTCTCTGTATGCTAATCTTCAGGGCTGGCTCACTAGCACTTTCCAAAATCACATAAAGATAGAGATGTTCAAACATGTAATTTAACGATTTTTCAAAATTATTATTATTTCTCCTGATGGCGCAGAGGAAGGATTTCTCTCTCTTTCTCCAGCCGCCGTAGCACAAGTGCAATCAAAGAATGAAATAACCAGGTGTCCTTCCTGCCTGTCGGTATTCATAAGCAAATACCCCAGCTCTTCCTGGGCCAATGTTCAGAAATGGGTTCAGCAGAGCTTTCTGAGGACAAGCCTTCTGATGGTACTCAGACGGGATCCATAGGTGGCAAGATGGCTCCAGATTTTGAGCTATTTGTATGACAAGGGAAAGAAGTGTGGGCTTCAGATGCAACTCTGGGTTCTGCATTGGCCAGCTACTTTGATCCTGTGCCAGCCTCTTTGTTTGGGCACAAAACTGTTGATGCCCTTCTGCAAGACAAATGAAATCTTTTGATGCCAAACAGATGGTCCTTGCTCTGTGGCCACATGGTTTGGCCTGGAATGTGTTGCTTGGATTAGCTTCCCCTTCTGGGCACATGAGGGCAAAATAAACTGATGTCAAATGTTCTGGCAGTTGTAGACAACAGTAATGGCTTGCTAGGAAGCCCTCTGTATGGGGCAGGGAGACCTAACATGTATGTCAGTTGCTTCAGGTAAAGAAATCTGCTGAGGGTTCTGCTTTTGTTTCATGTTTAAATCTCTTTAAAATATATAGGAGCTACAAGTGAATACAGTGGTACCTCAGGTTACAAACACCTTGGGTTACAGACTCCACTAACCCAGAAGTAGTACCTCAGGTTAAGAACTTTACCTCAGGATGAGAACAGAAATTGCATGCCGGCGGCGCAGCGGCAGTGGGAGGCCCCATTAGCTAAAGTGGTACCTCAGGTTAAGAACGGACCTCTGGAACAAATTAAGTTCTTAACCAGAAGTACCACTGTATAAAGCAGTGGACTGCTTTTGCAAAGAGACCAGGTTCACTGAACTGGCTCAATCAGACCTGTGTGTCTAAAAGGACATGACTTGAACTGGGCAATCAGACAAACTTTTTTCAGCACTTTAACTCAATCACTACAGTTACTATGATACTACCTGGGCAGAAGCACTGAGGGTCAGCTAGGTTAGACAATGGCTAGTCTCCCCGAGCTGTCCTGTTCATCTCTAAGTCTTGTTGCCAAGCGGCAGGACTTTGTGACATCACCGTGAATATTCAGCCACTGTGACACGGCTTTTATATCTTGTGTTGATGTCATCATGGCACAAGGATCTTCTTTGGGAAAACCTATATGCATAGGTGCAGGAAGACTAGCTAGGAGCCAAGCTCAGCTCAAGCTGAAAGTTTAGAGGAAGCAGGGGCAGTGGGGCAGTTGCAAGTGGAACTGAGATTTCCCTTCTTTTGTAATGTTCAAGTTCTGAACAATCTCAGTAACCTTGGTCTGACTGGTGGTGTATGCATGCAGGGGTGCAGCGTGGGGGTGGGGTGCCGGGACAATTGCTCCAGGAGCATTTGTGTGTGTGTGTGTGCTGCTCACATGGGGACTGGTGTCGCTCCAGCAGTATCTGCATCTGCAAGAGCTGGGCTGGCACATGGCGGGCTCCATTCTCCCATTGTGCCCCATGCTCCAGTGTGTGTACCCCAGGTACCCTGGGTGCCATGAAAACATGCTCCACTGCTGCATGCATGTACCTGTTTTGCTTGAAAAATAAAAAGAACAAAGCTGTCAAGGAGATAAGCAACTATGCAACCTTTAGAAGACATCTGAAGGGAGCTCTGTATAGGGATTTTTTTAATGTTTAATGTTTCATTACATTTTTATATGTGCTGGAAGCCACCCAGAGTGGCTGGGGCAACCTAGTCAGATGGGCAGGGTACAAATAATAAAATTATTATTATTATTATTATTATTATTATTATTATTATTAAGAAATAGCAATCTTGGGGGTAGGGACCCTTTGGCCCTCCAGATATTGTTGAACTACAGCTCCCATTACCCTTGATATGTTGGCTGATGGGAGTTTGAGTCCAACAACATTTGGAGGACCACAAAGGAAGGGTCCAGGAGGAACCTCAGATTACAAATGAACCCCCCAGAAGGACAGGATGCAAGAGGCTGATAGAGACACGTTTCCTTCAGCAACGTGCCTCATGCCAATAGGTTGTCTCCCAACCAGTGTGCTTTCAGCAGGCCTTCATTTTCATGCACCCTTTTGTACATATTTGGAATCAAACTGTCACCTGTTTTCCTGACCCAAATTCTCTGCCTTCAACAGCAGCAGGTGCAGCTTGACTCAGCACAGTGGCAACATGATGGGGAAAAAAAACCTTCTGAGTTTCTGCATATCATGCAGCTTGTAAACGCAAAGCCTATGGTGGAACGATAGCAACCAGCTGCCTGGTGAGTGCTTAACCTTTAGTAATACATCTGCCAATGGGATTGTCTATGTGTTTTTCAGGGATATGCCTGTTCATCAGCATCTAGTTGGTCAACAGCCTTAGAGAAACTTCTTTCAGACGAGGTTCTGTATCACTAAGGATCTTGGATGCCTGTGGCAGGTGAACTAACTCCAAAACATAATAAAAAACAAACTGCTTTCTTTACACCATTTTCATTCAGAGGCCACTGGCAGAAACTGTTGGGCATCGCTTTAAAAAATACTTCAAATGTCCCTATTTATGGTCAGCTTAGGCCCAGCATCAACACCTGGTACCCCAGGGCAGCTACCAAGTCCACCATGCTGCAACAAGGCCCATCAGCACTCCACATTGGGTAGTTGGGTTTGTGAGTCTCCATTTTAATTTCCTATAGTGCCAAAAAATGGGAACAAGATCTAGGCCACCCAATTGAATATAATGAATGGGAAAGACTATGGACAAAAAATATAAATTTTACAGCATGTTACTTAATAAGAGAGAACTATATGAAAATGTATCACAGGTGGTATCTGGCACTAGAAAGGCTTGCAAAAAATGAATAAAACATATAATAATAAGTGCTGGAGTTGCAAGATACAAAAAGGAACCTTCTACCATATGTGGTGGACATGCCCTGAAATTGGGAAACTTTGGAGCATGATCCACGAAGAAATAAAGAAAATATTAAGAATATCATATAGTAAAAGGCCAGAGGCATTGCTTTTAGGAATTTTAAATGACGATATTCCAAAAGACAAAACTAATTTTTTCTTATACGCAGCGTCTGCAGCAAGAATCCTGGTGGCTAAGTACTGGAAAGGGAATCAGTTACCCACTAGGGGAGAGTGGCTATGTAAACTCTCAGAATACTTAGAATTAGCCAAATTGACAGATATTATTATTATTATTATTATTATTATTATTATTATTTATACCACGCCCTCCCCAGCCAAGGCCGGGCTCAGATATAATAAGACAAAAACCAAAAAGTGAAGTAAAAAAAGAATGAGAGTGCCTAAATGAATACCTCAAAAGTCAAGGTTCGAGGGCAGAAATCTGGCTGAGTCTGGAATAACCTTGTGAAGTGAAAGAATATGAAAGAAGGATTTATATCTAGATGTTAGGATAGAGAGGATAAAGAAAACAGGAAAACAGGAAGACACAATGAGAGATAAAGGAGGTGCGGTGGGATTGGTGGAAGTCAATGTCTTCTTGTTGTTTTAGTGTTTATAATATTAGCTTGTAAGATATGGATTTGTTTTTTGTGTTTTGCTTTTGTTTGTTTTTTAGTTTTCGAATGTTGATTTTTGTGTGTTGTGTATTGTTATTTTTTGATATCTTTTGTGTTGTTGTTGTGTGGAAAATACTAATAAAATTCATTTATTGAAAAAAAAAATTTCCTATAGTGTCTTGTAGTAACAATATGCTGGACCTGGTCTGGAAGCTCCAGCTAACACCACTAACGGGGGCAGATGACTGGCAGCCAGTGACACCTGCACTGGCTCTCCATATGCTACGAGGCCAAGATCAAGGTTCTCATATTCATACTGGGGAACCTCCACTTATGTGGGATGCGCACCTTCTGGCACACAATGCCTTTCTTATCAGGAACTCCCATAGGATAGGGCTTAGGAGCATCACATTGTCAGTATAAATAACATTGTGTTCTGTCAGCATGTGAGGATTTAATTGCAATTCTAACCTGCCCAGCAGGCATGTAACTCATAGATAGGATCACACTGTTTTCCATTTGCACGAACAGATTGTATTTCTAAAGTTACTGTAAAAACAACAACTTTATGAGTCATATTACTTTCTTGAGAACTAACCTGTAGTTTTGCTTTGTTTGGAAATATGAATCTCAGTTGGATTGCAGCTGACCTCTTGCAATACTCACGTTGTCCTCTTTGTTGTTGTTTAATGTCCTAGCCTTGGCAAATGTGCCATAATTATCTTAATTGCAAGTTTGCACTTCAGAGTTCTCTGTTATAAAAAGACACACCTGGGACCAGAAATGACAGGTTGTTTGCCAACTGTGGCATGGACAATAGCTGACTAGTCTCTCTTTTTGTTTAGGACTTTTTCTTCTATCCTTGGGGCTTATGCACATGATACAAGATTTAGAGCAGGGAGGGAGCTGTGGTTCAGCAACATTTGTAGGGCCAAAGGTTCTCCATCCGATCCACAGGACAAGATGTTTGGTGGGAACCTCATTAAATGGCTCCCAGTCCTGATCATCTCCAGCTGGTGAGCTGTTTGATGCTCTCCACATCGCTGCAGCATCCACCCACTATCCCTGTTGTCGCTTTCTGGAAAAAATCATTCCACTTTGCAATGAGAATTGGTATGATAGCTCACCACTCTAGAAAGCATTTCAAAGCATCATCCACCAGCTCTGCCCACAATGACCCAAGCCAATCTTAGTTGCACATGCATTCTCAGCAGGAGTTTGTAGCTGCCTTCCAGCCATTGACCTGCTGCACTTTGCCATGATTGCAAATACCAGTACACAGTACTTTCCCCCCTAAAAAAATATGTTTAGGGGTACTCTCATTTTGACTCAAGAAAAGCACCATTTTGTAGTTCCAATCAGGAAAAATAAATACAGTAAACAGACAAAAGTACAAAGAACATGCATTACACTGGGAAAGGAAATAAAGCCGCCATCAGAGGTGGTAACAACGAAACTGACCAATCACCGTGCTAGATTCCAACTCCTACTTCACACATAAAATGCTTGCTTCCGTTTGAAACTCAGGAAACACTGTGACAGGAAATGAGGCCACCATCGGAGGTAGCGACGGAACTGACGATTCACTGTGCTATTCAATGGAACTGACGATTCACCATGCTAGATAAGCAACTAAAAACATTAACATTTTAAGTTTCTTCTCCCATTAGATTCACAACATGTTTAGGGATATGTGTACCCCTGCATCCCCCCCCCAGAAAAAAGCACTTGCAGCAGGACCGGATTTAGGTTTGATGAGGCCCTCAGCTACTGAAGGTAATGGGGCCCTTTCCAGCTGTCCTTTGTCAACAACAAATTGTCGCTGTTTTTTGTGTTGAATATATGCTATATGGTAATTTATGGACCTAATAGGTATCTAAAGCCATTTACACATAACAAAATATGTATTTTATCAAAGTAATTGTTGAACTGAAATAGAATTAAGAAGTATATTAATAGTGAAATAATTATTAAGCTCTAACTGTTGCTGTATGCAGGTTTTATTTTATTTGTTTTTTATCTTATATTTTGGAAATGTACATTCAGGTCTTTTTTCTTTAATTTTTTTTGGCCCCCCCCCCCAAGAGAGTGGGGCCTAAGCTATAGCTTCTTTAGCTTATACGTAAATCCGGCATTAACTGGCAGTACAACCTAAGGCACCTGACAATAGCACCAGGCAGTTAGGAACATCTAGGTCTGCAGGACCAGTCCCCCCCACCCCAGAGAGTCAATATTTAGCAGTAGGAATTCAAACGCATGCTAGAAATCTAGGTGTGCACAAATAAAGTGTTCTGTCACCCTGGTGCAACAAATGCATTTTAAGATATTGTACTTTGTGCAGTGTGACTGGGAAATGCATAGAATAGTGCAGGATGTACAAATGATTAAGGGGAAAACATATAAATACCCCATGAGCAAATCAGGATGAATGCACATTTTTATAAACTTCCCGTAAACAAATCAGAATGAATGCTCATCGTTAAACCTAGTTTAATGCGCAAGCTGTGTGCAAGCAAATTGGGATAGAAGGTTATCTGGAGGGGCCTAAGGTCAAAATGAGACATCCTGGGAGGAGGCTAAGGTGAGGTGGAGAATGGAGGGCAAGTGAGGAGAGCTGCAGGGGCTGAAGTGTAGAAATGGAAAGCAAGCAGGAGGAAGGAGAGGGAGTGCAGTAGATGAAGGCTACTTTCCAGCAGGAGGAAAGCCACGGGTAGAGGCATCTCCTACCTGCTGCCCAGAGCCTGACCCCAAGCAGCTCCCTCGATAGCATAGCTCACTCAAATGAGTTCTTTCCCTTGAGAGTTGAGACAAGAAGCCAAGGAAGGTGAGGTTAGAGGGCTGTTGGAATGGAAGTGGTGTTGACGGATGAGTGTTTGGACCCTGGGGTGCTCACTTGTGGGGTGCCTCAGGGCTGTGTCCTCTCCCCCATGCTTTTTAACATCTACAGTGGTACCTCAGGTTACATACACTTCAGGTTATATACGCTTCAGGTTACAGACTCCGCTAACCCAGAAATTTTCTTCAGGTTAAGAACTTTGCTTCAGGATGAGAACAGAAATCATGCTCCGGTGGCGCGGCGGCAGCAGGAGGCCCCATTAGCTAAAGTGGTGCTTCAGGTTAAGAACAGTTTCAGGTTAAGAACGGACCTCCAGAACGAATTAAGTACTTAACCCAAGGTACCACTGTATACGAAGCTGCTGGGAGTTTGGGTTAGGTGTTCACCCGTACAGTGGTACCTCGGGTTACAGACGCTTCAGGTTACAGACGCTTCAGGTTACAGACTCTGCTAACCCAGAAATAGTACCTTGGGTTGAGAACTTTACCTCAGGATGAGAACGGAAATCGTGCACTGGCGGTGCGGCAGCAGTGGGAGGCCCCATTAGCTAAAGTGGTAGCTCGGGTTAAGAACAGTTTCAGTTTAAGAACGGACCTCCAGAACAAATTAAGTTCTTAACCCGAGGTACCACTGTATGCAGATGATACCCAGCTCTACCTCTCATTTAATTGGTGGTTGGTGGTGGATGGCGGTCAACGGATTGAGGTTGAATCCTGACAAGACATGTGTACTATTTCTAGGGGACAAGAGGTAGGCTGGTGTGGGGGAGTCCCTGGTCCAAAATGTGGCAACTATGCTAAAAGACCAGGCATGCAGCCTTGGGGTCAGTCTGGAAGTGCATGGAAGTGCAGGTTAATTCTGTGTCCAGGGCAGCTGTCTGCCAGCTCCCCCTGGTGCAATGGCTGAGACCCTACCTACCTGTGCAGTGTCTCACCAGAGTGGTACATGTTCTGGTTAGCTCCCACTTGGACTATTGCAATCTGCTCTATGTGGGGCTACATTTGAAGGTGACTCAGAAACTAATCCAGAATGTAGCAGCTAGACTGATAACTGGGAGTGGCCACTGGAACCATATAACACCGGTCCTAAAGGATTTTGTTGGGAGCTGCCTAGAGTGGCTGGGGAACCCAGTCAGATGGATGGCATATAAATAATGCAGCAGCAGCAGCAGCAGCATCTATCTATTCTGCCCATTCCAGTGATGCAACTAGGGATACACAGAATCTGGAAGACATTTAAAGTTGTAGGCCTGCTTACTTATTCTGCAAACATGGAGATGCATGCATGCAAATGCACACACATATACACTCTTCCTGAGATAGAGTGGAGGCAGGTGGGGGGGGGGAGGAGGGAGAGATTCCATTTGCATGAAGCTAAAATCCAATGAGGTGACTCTATATTGTAAGGGCACATCATTTAGAAGCCTTGGAGAGGTGAACTGAGCTTGGAGAGGGTGGGAGTCAGGCTCTTGCTGTTTGCTCCATTTTATTTATGCATTTTGATTGAACAGAAAGCATCTAATGTCTCTCTATCACCATAAAACACATGTAAAGACATAAAATATCACCACCCTGTACAGCAGTAGCTGATTTAGTGGCATCCTTTCCCTTCTTCTCTTAGGAGGGGCATGGGAATCAAGGTACACAACACACATATTAATAAGGCGGCTTGGCTCAACCTGTGATCTGTCACTCCCAATCTCCCATCTCCAGTCAGGCTGTCCTCTGAAAAGAGAGAGAAGGGGGGGCACTCAGATAGCTCCTCCATGTTTGCTCACTCCTAGAGCCAGGCTGTTTGTGTCTGGGATTGTATTACCTTTTTTGTATTAATGGCGATGGTGGCATCGACGAGAGTAAGTGATTTCTGAACAGTTCACTTATGCCATTGGAATGCAGGGCAGCTCTGACTTGAAGTGGACAAAATGTAACAAAACACTTCAAGCACAACCTGTGCCACAACCCACCCGAAAAGTGCGCCAGCAATTAGAATCTTGTGTGGTGGGAGAAACAAACCAAGATCCTTGACGGAGGCGGGAGGGATGACACTTCCAGATGACCTGTTTATTGAGCATTAAACATGATTTGTTTCTAGGGAGATTAGATGGACATTGACTATTTAACAAGCATTCATTTTGATTTGCTTGCAGGGGGGTTAATGGTGCTGCAAGTGTTATACCACACTATCCCGTGCATTTTCCTTACTGCAAAAGTCTGATCTTTCGGGAAAGCAGGTTCATTGCGCAAGACCTCCCAATCAACTTTAAACATTCAAACTTAATTTGTTGGCATGTTATTGAATCCCACCGGAAAAGAGTGGCAATCTTTTCATTAAATATTCCAAAACATAACAAGAAAAACAATTCATTAACATTCAACAAATAAAAGCAGTATTAATTCTCAATGGCATTAGTACTAGTGATCTGCAGAGGCCCGAGTGAACAAATAAATTTTCTGGAGGTGGTGAAAACTCAGGTGGGAGAATACTCCACAAGCTAGGTGCCACAACAACAAAACAAAAACTCTGTGCTGTAGCTACTCAGTCTGCTTTGGAATCTGAGTAGAGCAGGTTTCCCTTCCATCCCTAGCCTGGCAGGAGTTTTGCTGACCCAGGCAAGCAAAAAGTGAGTTAAGCAAGGTTGCAATCTCTGGTTAGGGGCATATGCACTGTGTTGTGCTTTTAGCCCTTTGCACTAGGCAGGAGTGCCAGCTTGGCCCTGCGAACATGGGTGCCCAGGGTAGTGGGTGCCATGCAGTGTGCATGGCCCTGGCATCAAAATTTGTGGGTGCCCGCCCCCTTCTTGGGGAATTTTGTGGGTGCTCAGGCACCCAGGGCCCCAGGGAGCCAGCACCTATGGCATTAAGTCTGCTGAGTGTTTCTAAGTGTGCTTGGTTAAACACACTTAGAAATCTGCTGATGTTTCTAGCTGCATCCAATCAGACATGCTTAGGAACCCTCTGCATACTTGCACATTCCTAGTGCAAATCTCCAGAGAGCAGCCTGTGTGTCTGGTGACGCTGACGCATGGCTTGCAGGTGTGCTTCTGTCCCTGCCTGTGTCCAAACACCTGAGCATGCCTTTTTGCTCAGCAACAAGTCATCCCCAGAACACCAGCCACTTTAGTCTGGAAATCAATTGTTGGGAGAAAAATGGGTAACAACATTTTGAATATCAAACAATCAAACTAGCTTTGTGGGTGTATTGGGGGCAACCCAGCCAGATGGGCGGGGTATAAATGATATTGAAATATACTCGGAGTTGAGAGTGGATTTCATGCTCCTTATTCAGCTCATAGTGGTTTGGAGGAATGGAAGTCCCCCCAGAATGTCTGCTTTATATACATTATTTACACAATGGGCCCCACGTGATTGGCTAATTCCGGGATTCTCCTGTAGGCCAATCAGGTTGCGGATTCCCTTCCACCTGGAGCTGGATTGGGTGGCTCCTGTGGACCAATCAGACTGCTGCATTCTGGATCCTATTGTTCTAGGACCAATCAGACTGCTGCCTTTTGGATCCTATTCAACTCAGTACATAACAGATATAACAACAACAACAACAACAACAACAACAACAACAACGCATTGAGCCTTCTCAGGGGTTGCATCCTGTTTGTGATGTTCTCTCCCCAAAAGCACAGTTACCCTTTCCTGCAAGAAGCAAAGACATTTTTATTTCCCCAGGCTTTAAAATGTATTTTTAAAGAAACACAATCAGATAGTATCCTTCTGGATATCATTTGGTGGAAACCAGGGGAGGGGCGCTGGCATACAGTTCCTGCTTGTGAAGACAGGATGGTGGACTAGTTCATCCAGCAGGGCTTTTCTCCAGTCCTCATGATTTGTGTCCTTCATGTCCTTTTCCCACTGAATGAATACACATATTTTTAAAACTATTGTTTAGCGTAAGTGGCTCTATTTCTGTTTCTACTGTAAATTGTCCTGTGATCCTTGGATGAAGGGTGGTATATAAATTCAACAAATCAATCAATCAATAATTTCTATAGAACTTAAAAAAACGAAATCAACCAATGACAGCTATCCCTATAAACTGCATAGCTTGTTAAAAGCCAGAGATGTCATCTTGTGATCCTCATAGGCAAAGTGCCTTGTGTCCTGTCCAAATGTAATTAAAATCATTAAAAAGAGAGAGAGAGAAAGAAAAGAGACTTTGGATCCCAAGGGTTATTAGTGGGATTAAGATGGTCCAGGGCCAAGCCTCATCAGCGACAGCAGCAGCAGGTTCAGGAAATCTCCGGCTCTGGAGACTGGGATTAGGCAAACCCTTCCGATTGTCTGGACATTAGTTAGCAGGCAAGTTCTGCCTTCATCATGTTGCTCATGTGTGCTGTTAGGTGGAATACATTCCTGCGATTTCCCGTTGATCGTAGGGGCAAGAGGAATCTTTCAGAAAGGCGCAGGAGGCCGCGAGGAAGCGCGCTGCAAACAAAAGCCGAACGCTGCTGAAGATATTTAAATAGGTGGCTTCTCGTTAGCTTAAAGGCAGGGGCTGCTTCTGCGCGCAGCGCCCCGAATTAATGCTGCATCAGTGGAAGCAGGAGCGCAGCGCTCCCGATCAGTCACTAGGGGCCGCTCTTCCCCTTCCTTCGGCGCTCTCTCTCTCTCTCCCTAGTCCCTCGCTCTCTTCCCTTAGCAAAAGTTTTTCTAAAACTAACAATACCAGCGGAAGGCAGCGCTCGCCGCTGATTGGCCGGGGGATTTTTGCAGGTTGGGTTCCTTGATTGGACAGGAGCTGCCGGGGGTGGGAAGAGTGTGGATGGTACGCGCGGGTGCGGGGGGGGGGGAGGCGGGGAAGCCTCTCTCTCTCTCTCCCCCCTCCCTCCTTGCAGCCTCAGTGGCTGATCCAGTTCTCACTGTACACTTTACTACGGCTTGCAATGTGACACTAAAATATACACTCCCTCGCTCTCTCACGCACACCTCACACACACACGCACGCACCCACCCAGACACTCGCACATACCTTCACACACACACATATACACAGACACGCATGCACGCACGCACACACGGACCCACGCGGGCGACGGGGCTATAATCCGGAGTGGAGATCGTTCTTTCTCTCTGTGTGTGTGAACGGATCTAGATCGGTCGCTGCATCTCCGCGTCTGGTTGAAGCGGAGCCCGCGGAGCAGCGGGAAGGGAACTAAGCGCGGTCGCCCGACCAGGAGCTATTTCTCCGCGGGTGCGCCCGCATCATGTTTGGCGCGCCCATGCCATTGGATTTTGTCGTGCTGTTCTGCTTGGCATCTGCGATCGCAGCCGTGGAAGGTAAAGTCGACGGCGGCGGGCGAGAAAACTTTTGGCTCTGGCTGTCGGGGCTCCGTTGGGGGCGGCGGCTTCTCGGGACGCGCCCGCGGGGCTCTGTCTCGCCCAGGCACCTTCTCCGGGAGGAAGGCAGGGCGGCGGGCGAGGGGGACTCCGGGGGGACGAGCGGGCAGTGGAGGCTGGGAAGCGCCTGGCAGCCCTTCCTGACTCGCCAGCCAGAGGTTGCAGTGCAGTTTATGGGGCTGACTGGCTGGCTGGCCGGGCTCCGGGGGGCTTCGCAGCCCCCGGCCTTCCCTCCTGCCTCCGTGGCGCGCAGAGCGAAGCCCTTGGCCGTCGAGCAGCCTGGCGTGGCCCCCGAGGGCAGGTCGGGCTGCCGGAGACAAGGAAGGGTCCTCGCTACTCCCGCGAACAGGAGGTGCGCAAGCGTCTCGCTCTTGGGAGACGGCGCGCATCTTGCGCCTGTGCCTCGCCTCCTCGACGGGCGCTTCCCCACCCGACATTCGCGGAGATGGCCGTTTGCGTGCGCGTGTGTGGCGGGGGGGATTGCAGAGGAGAACCCGGGCGGGCATGCCTTGCCAATGGCTTTTTGACGCGGAAGTAGTGCGGATGCTCCGCGCGCGCGCTTCCTTCGAGGCGTCGCTTAACGCGGGAGTCCGCCCCAGCAGATCGCAGCATATAACCGAGCTAGACAATCGCAGGAGCAAAGAGGTCATTTGAGAACCGAAGACCCCGCGCTTCTCCACTGTGGCTGGGGCGTGTGTGTGTGGTGTACAACCTGTCACAGACCTCCTTCCCCCACCTCTTGAATGAATCAAGCCATAAAGCAAATCTTGGCTCCTGGAATCCGTTCTCTGCTGTCTATAGATCGTGGCTGGGAGTTTGTGTCACACTCTCATTCACACAAGGAACGAGCAAACCCTCGGTTTTGTAGAGCGAAGGGACACCCGCGAAAGAAACTTTCCCACTCCCACAAAGGAGCGGGGGGGAGTGGCTCAGGGATTTCACCAACCTGGGGAGGAGTGGGGAGGACATCCTTTGGTCTCCATCCTTTGGTGATGAGCAACTTGTGACCTTTTGCATCAAGCTGCCCCAATCTAGTTGGGGGCATCTTTATGAAGAGTCACTTCGGGGTCCACAGGACAGTACGAGGAGGAGGAGGGTGTAGAGCTGTCAGTCATCCCCGCTAGGATGATGAATGACAAACGTGACCATTCAGAAGATGTTCAGCTGGTGCAATTAAATGGAACCATGAAACCGCTTTAGCTGCTGCCTGGATGCAACAGGGCAGTGCAACTTTGGAAACCTTTGCGGTCTAAAATCCTTGCCTTCTTAAACCCCGGGAAGCCTGTTAGTCTTACGGCGGGGACCATCTTCTATAAATAACCCCGTGACTGTTTTCTTTTCTTAAAAAAACCTCCAGGTCTCCTCTTTTTTTGTTGAGGTCTGCAGGGATCCACCTTTTAATCCCCGCCTTATCCATGATGTAATTGAGGGATGAGATTAGCCGGGAGAAAAGCACTGGCGATCTTTTCCTTTCCTTTTCAAAAGACAAATTCCTTCTTGCACTGATCTTCTCCCAGCTGGTTGTCTTTGCAGGGGCTCTTTCTTTCTTTCTTTCTTTCTTTCTTTCTTTCTTTCTTTCTTTCAAAAAAATGCTAGGTTCAGGGGAGGAGGCTGCTGCCTGCTGGAAGCAGCGTGTGTGTGTGTTGGGGGGGACGGGAACTCTGGACCTTGCTCCCTTCTTTGCTGCTGACAATTAGAAGCTGGCAGGAATGGGGGCGATTTTAAGGAGACACAGCCCTTAAGGTTTAGTTTAGCAGCCCAGGCGTAGCTATTTGTATTGATTTTGCTTGCCAAGAAGGCAAAGCAGGAACGCTAATGATGCTTTATTGCAACATGCGTATTCAACATTTGGGG
Organism: Podarcis raffonei; assembly: GCF_027172205.1. Lineage (NCBI taxonomy): Eukaryota > Metazoa > Chordata > Lepidosauria > Squamata > Lacertidae > Podarcis > Podarcis raffonei. Next base: position 65,349,647 of record NC_070606.1, on the reverse strand, counting down.
AGAGAATAAAAACTGTCTACTGAAGGCGATGAGATAATAGCTGCTTAATTTGTGCTACTTCTCTCACTTTTTTTATTACTGTTTTGAATTTAGTGGACTAGAGAGAGAGAGGGCGGGTGTGTGTGTGTGAGAAGGCATGGCTAGGATGTGGCGTAGCTCCTTAAAGACAGAGCCTGCTTTACATGGCTGAAATTTCATTGGTATTATTTCATCTTAGACTTCTACAAGAGGTGGGAGATTGTTTTTGTGAGTAGGTGGGGTTTGATTTTTTTAAAAAAAACCCCACAACAACGGCAGCAGCAGCACCACCCACAAAGGAGCTGCATAAAGGATCTGTTACATTTCATAAAAGAAACCATCCTTTGCATTTTGCCCTATGATCCTTTGAAACACTGTTTCTGTATCACTTTCCTCCCCATTGTTTACCTACCAAGTATCTTCTTGCTGTGTTGTTATTTTTTTTCTTTCCAAATTCACACTTCTGGCTGCATTTTCAAAAGGCACAGAGTGAATTCACGAATGGCAGGTATTTCTAAGAGATTTCAAGACAGCCTCTTTAAAGTTGCAAATGAACAAATATGTATGCATCCTGTAAATCAAGTTGCTGTTCTGGCGGTAAAACAACCCCCTTGTTCCATTGTGCTATTTTGCCACACGTAAAGCTGGCCACAGTCTGGTCGTTGCGTTGTCTGCATGCGTGAACAACCTCTGCTTCAGTACGAAATTATGAAGGGGTGGTGGCTCGTTTTCTTTTAACCCCTCCCCCCTTTCCTTTTTTCTTTTGGTTTTGTTCTGGAAATCTCAGGAGTGCACAGCTCAGCTAACCCCAGGGCAAACAGCTTTGCTTACCTAGCTAATTCCTAGTAACCACAGTGAGGAATGGCTTAAATCCCAGCAAAGCAAAAAATGACAATGGCTGGGAGTGGCAGGGGCTGTGCTGCATGGTTTCACAATACCTGCACCGATACTTGGGATTTAGGTTGGTTTATGGATTATGGTATTGGCTGGAATGCTATTGTCAGGAGTGGGGGAGGAGAGATCCTAGACAATGGGTGAGCGCTAATATGCACTATGGCAAGACAGCTTGTGGCAGAAGAGTGTCTGTTAAAGTTTGTAGAAAACACAGGAGCGGGGGGAGAGAAGCGTGACACTAAATATTAAGTTTTCAAGCCAGGCTGTGATTTCAGGACTTGATACATTCTGACTATTAAAATTAATGGGGAATTCTCCGGAGGCATTGTCAACATTTTCCTATTTCCTTTTGCATATGGGATGGGGACGTAGTTAGGAATAAGCAAATGTCCGCTAGCTGCTTTTTGTTCCTGCTCTCATTGTTAAAGATTTTGGTATTCCCAGTGCAGCGCTGAAGTGAAATGGACCAGTTTTCCTTCAGCATGCAGTCTTTGGGGATAATGTATGAGTAGCTTAAAAGTCAATTTTTGTCAAAATGCAGGGATGATAGAACCACCGGCCTGTTTCACACGTACATTTAAAGCGCCTTGATTTCTCGACACTCATCTTCTGTACACTTGGTGACTGGCAGCTGAATGTGTGAATGGACTCAAGTTGAAAAGTGTTTCATTTACATATTTGTTGGAGCAGGATTATAAATACTATTGGCCTAGTCCCAGGATGTTCACTGCCAGTGGACACCGCACTGATAGTTCTGAGCCCTAATGCTAAGAGGGCTTTTATTTCTAATGGTTGCTAACTTTATGTGGTGGCTAGAGGATGGTATTCCAAACAGGGTGCCTCCTTGTTAAAGTTTCAAAGGATTATCTGGGACTTCATAATAGCAGCTCAACTGCAGGCTGGGTGCCACAACCCAGAATGCCCTGCCCCATGCACCCATCAGCTGTACCTCTCATACAAAGTACTTGCTTTCATGGACAAAGAGTGGGTGGACAGATTCATGCGGGAAGATGCTTTTTCCAGATATTCTGGCCTCCAACTGTTTAGGGCAGAGTTGGGGAACTTGTAACTCTCAAGATGTTGAGAGACGACTGCAATGCCCATGATCTCTGATAATTGATGATGCTTGTTGGGGTTGATGGGAGCTGGAATCCAACAGCATTTGGAAGTAGTCCACTGATTCCCCATCCATAGTTTAAAGCGCTTTTAATTTCACTAAAAAAATAAAATAAAAACCCAGACCAGAAGCCAGTAAAGATGGTACAACTTAAAAGTCCCATACTTCTGTGAAAACGTGAACTGTAGCAGAGTAACTGGGGCTCTTTTGATAAAATTTACCTAAGGATACACAGGAACAGTTTCTGAACTCACAGAACTTTTTTTTGTATACTGGAAACTTAACTGGAAATTCCTGTTTGACATTTTTATTTCCATTTTCCCCCAGTTGCATATTGCCTATATAGCTTCTTTTTTTCTATAACAGTACACTAACAGTATTTGATTTGATTGTGTAATATTTTCATTCTTGTAAACATTATAATTTAAAAAAGAAAATCTGAAAAAAACCACAAATAAAAACTTTATAAAAAGGAAAGCATTGCATTTAAAGTGACCAATAAGTTCTCTCTGTGGTGTTGGATCAGTGTTGGTCCATTCTCACATGCAATCCACCCTTCTTGAAGTCATCAAATGATGAACATTCATGAGTGAAGCCCATTGAAAAAACACTTATGGGAATGCTTTTAGTCCAGGCTTTGGGAACCTGTAGTCATCCAGATGTTGTTGGACTCACATCAGATGCAGCCAGAAAGGAATTGCATCCAATGTGTTTAAAACATAAGCATAAAATAAGATACATTAAAATAGCAACACCTGCAGTTTATAAAAAAGACACAAAGCTCTCCCCGGCAACAACCCAAATCGTGCCCAATGGCATCCTTCCAATTACTAAGAGGTTGGCAGGCATACCAGGTTCTGCATGAGATCACACAGTGTGAGGCGGCCTGATGGGGCCCTTTGCGCCCTCTGAAAGGCCCAGCGGGGCTTGTTGTAACCTTGGGGGGGCCCCCACTGGACCCCATTGCAGCTGCAGGAGGGCTGATCGGGCCTGTCTGGCTGCAGAATATTGAGGAGGCCTGGCCCCCGCCTCCCCAATCGATGGTGCATCTGTAGGTTGGCAAAAGCCTCTACTGTCTAGTGAGCTGGCCCCATTGCTGGTTACCTCCTCCTCAGAGATAAAATGTATTTTTGTTGTTAGAAAGGGGAGGGCTAGTTAGTGGCAAAGGAGACTGGCTTGTGGCAGGGGCAAAGATGAATCCTATTTTGAGTCAGCTCTAAATCTGAAGAAATTTAGGCCCAACTCAAAATTGGGTGAGGATTTTCAGATGGAGCATATGTGCCTGTACCTGTACACACATACATAATTTTATTTGTGTTCCGTCTTTCCACAGTTCAAACCATGCTCAAGGCAGCTTCCAACATGAAAAAAGACATAACTATAACCTAACGAAAGAATAAATAAAACATTAAGAAATACAAAACTGAACTGAACAATTTCTACATAAATCACAACAAAATCTAAAGATACAAAATAGCAACAGCAAACAACACTGCCACCAACAAAAACCCCCAAACAACACCCCAGTACACAGTTTGTACTCTCACAATTGCAATTATTCCCTCTTCACTTGCCTGCATTCATATAACTTTTTATACCCCAGTCGCTTTAACTGATTTGATATGGTCAACCAATAAGTATATTTAAGTACATGTTAATTGGATGTATCATTTAGTAAAGGAAAAACAATGGCGTCAGGTCTTGAAACGGTATCCATTCCACTTCAAAAGCATGTCTAAAAACAAACACAAGGCAAGATGGAAAGTTGGTTGATGGATGACTGAGTGGAAAATTGAGGCCCTTTGTAGCGGATGGTCTTATATCCTTGCACTCTCCTTCATAGGTCCCCTGCCATAAGCTAAAACCAGAGAACACCAGCAAGCAATGAGTTTTCCCTTCTTTGGGGAATAATGGGTTGGATTCAGAGAAATGCCTATGGAAGGGGGTTGGTATAAGCTGATTTCCCCATCCTCTCCTTGTCCAAGGAACCCTCTCCAAAAGCCTCTCCCATCTGCATGAGCTGAGGAATGAGGGCAGAGGAGGGAAGAGGGGATCCCCCCAGATCAGATGAAGGCACTTTTTGTGAGCTTCTGGAAATGGGATGGGAAAGCCAGCTTTGTCCAGCTCCTTTCTTTGTGGTCTTTTTCCTGGATCCAGTCCCATGGCAGATGAAGTGCCACCCTTTCTGGTGACCTGCTAGTCACCCCAGCTCACTTGTAGCTCTTTCCTCAACAGGAAGAGAAAGGAATTGTTTACATGCATGGTCTCAAGTGTCTTACGTTCTCCATTTTCCTGGTGCAAGAGCAAGGCAAGATGTGCTTTCCCCCCACTCCACATCCATGTATCTTGCTTCCCCTTCTGTGCTTCTTTGGGCTTGCAGTGAATGGGGCAAGCAGCAACATTGAAAGGGCCAAGTTTTGTTGGCCAGGAGTCACTAGTTGCTGACCACTATCATCAAACTATAACATTGGAAGAGGCTTAGTGGTTCATCTCCAACTCACTGCCCTAAGGTTTCTCAGACATAAGGCAGAGCCTGTGAGACATTTCCAGTTTCCTCTTGAAATCTTTCAACAAAGGAGATACCACAGCTGCCCTTGGTGTCTCGTTCTCTTATAAAGTAGTTGGAATCAGGCTACACAAGCGGAGCAAAGGCTTTGCACTTCACCGCCCAGATTTGCAGGGGCCTTTGGTTTTCAGATATTGTATGATGTTTGCAGAGAAGCCTCTTCACCCTTCTGTCAAGTGGTTTTGGAACTCATTGAGGCGGAGGGGGCAGATGGATGAATCTTCAGTGACATCTGGGCTGTTCCTTTATAGCCAGGAGAAATAGTGGAGCAGCTGAGCATGAGTGAAGTCGTCAGACTCGCTTGGCTGCCATTGATTTCGGATAGAATTAGGCTCACAAATGGTGCTTTTGTCGAGTTAAAGGCACTTAAGATTATAGGAGGGTTCTGTGTTCCTGTGAACATGATTGCAGTTATATTTCTTAAACTTTTGCACAGTCTCCCCCCCCCCCCCGGGATTAAAATAGGAAGCACGTTTCATTTTTATGCCCCCCCTTTCAAGGTACACATATATTTTCTTGATCAGCCTTTAGAACAATTAACAAGCATATTCCTTGCAAACGTGATGATAGCCCATTGAATGTTCTTCCTGGGGTATCCCACCTTGTCCTTGGTTTGGGTTCAGGAAGAGGGCAAGAAAGCACATCGAACAGGTGACAGTTGGAGAATTTATTAAGTACAGTGGTACCTCAGGTTACATACGCTTCAGGTTACAGACTTCGCTAACCCAGAAATAGTACCTCGCGTTAAGAACTTTGCTTAAGGATGAGAACAGAAATTGTGCTCCGGCGGCGCGACGGCAGCAGGAGGCCCCATTAGCTAAAGTGGTGCTTCAGGTTAAGAACACTTTCAGGTTAAGAACCGACCTCCAGAACGAATTAAGTACTTAACCCGAGGTACCACTGTAGAGGGATAAATGCCCAATGTGGTTCAAAGGTATATCTTCTTCAGAGGTGCACTAGCTTTCTGTGTTCTTCTGTGCCAGCAAAGGACTCTCCTAAATTTCAGACAGATGAAACTGATATTCTTAGACAGAAGCGACCCCTGTAGGCAGTCCCATGCCCTCTTGTTCTCCATGGCCTTTCTAAAGACTTATAAATACAGGGCAAGTAGCTGCCTCCAGAAACTTAACCAGAGCCATTTGGTGCTGTCACTTGACTCACCTCTTGACAATTGACTTGAGGTGTGATGCAGCACTACTCCCAGAGCATTGCAGGACAAATTAGAATGGCTCAGCCACTGACAGCAGTTAACATGAGGGGTGAACATGTGGTCTGGTAAGCACCTGAGGTGGCAAGCAAGTGGGGTGGCAGGTGGGGAGGAAAGCCCACAAGGCATGGGCAAGATTCAGCTCAGGACACCTGGCCAGAGGTTCTCTCTGAATTTGTATAAAGATGCAGAGGCTCTAGAAAAAAGCTACTGCAGTTGAACAGTGGCCTGTAAACCAGTTAAGCAACTTTTGATCAAGCTCATGAGTTGACCTGAAATGAGTTTAGGCCAAATCCCCTGGTTTAGGGTTACAATTTGTAATTGGCTCTGTATCTTTTTATCAAGGGATTGTTTTTAACACGGTACTCAAGTCACAGTTCTTCTGATCACAACTCAATGTTTTATGGCTTTTTCTTTACGGCACGTGCCACAGTTCATTTTTTAATGATCCAGAGTTATGTGGGAAAGGGAGGGGCTTCAAATAATTTCCAGAACCTTCTTTGTGCCTCCCTACACTGTCGAGTCCCTGTTAGGCTCTTGACAACTTTAATCATAACCTTCCGAAACTTGACAAAGAGGAACCTTATTATTTTTAGTCTATCGAGGAAATTACTTTGATAATAAAGCAATATCCTGGGAGAGATTTCCAATTGAAAGGGAGATTTTGGATGAAGTATGTCTGAGGTATGGTATAGCAATTTATTCCATCTGATTTGATTTGAAGCCAAATTGAGTGCCTCCCTCCAAGGTCCTATAAAGAAAACACCTTTTTATGACACTTATTTCATTCTTTTAAATCTTCCTAGACTCAGTTAGGACATTTTACTCAGTGAAGGATTTAGGGCTCTGTTTTAGAAAATCCTCTGCTTTACACATTCTTGTGTGTGTGTGCACACTAAATTCGATTTTGTGTGGTTCTCCACACAGGCAAGAGTGAATAACCAAAGTGTGAGCTTTTTCGCTTCAGCTTTACAGTGCCCCTATAGTGGTGGGTCTGCCATTATTTAAATTCCAGCATTGGCTGAGGGATTGTATGTTTGAGTGCTACCTTCCACCCCAGAAAACCTAGCAGGTACACAGAAAAACTAGCATATTAGAGAAAGGGATTTTTCAGTAGTCTTTTCTGTCCTTGGCTAGTTTACTATGTTCAGGAAGAGGGGTTTGGGTTGTCCCCTCCTCCATGGGGGAGAATTCAGTCATCCATTTCCCTACCTGTAATCTAATATGGTTCTGTCCAATAAAAGCCATATAATGATATAGGGATGCGGGTGGCGCTGTGGGTAAAACCTCAGTGCCTAGGACTTGCTGATCGTAAGGTCGGCGGTTCGAATCCCCGCAGTGGGGTGAGCTCCCGTCGTTCGGTCCCAGCTCCTGCCCACCTAGCAGTTCGAAAGCACCCTTAAGTGCAAGTAGATAAATAGGTACCGCTTTATAGTGGGAAGGTAAACGGCGTTTCTGTGTGCGGCACTGGTGCTGGCTCACCAGTGCAGCTTCGTCACGCTGGCCACGTGACCCGGAAGTGTCTTCGGATGGCGCCGGCTCCCAGCCTCTTAAGTGAGATGAGCACACAACCCTAGAGTCGGTCACGACTGGCCCGTACGGGCAGGGGTACCTTTACCTTAATGATTCTGTATCACATGTTGATCGGCTCCTCCTTCTTTAAGAGCGCTTTATATTAAATTATTGATTCTTCTTGTGCTCTCTGTGACACCGTGGAGAAAGTATTGATAGCGAGGCTCATTTATTTACTACAGTCAAGATGAAATTATTTTCTATAGCAAAACAGTAGATGAATCTTCCACTAGAAGGCATGTCATCTAGCACTCCAAACTGTTCTTGTATCCTTTCCCCCCAGGATTCTACTTCTTTTTACAGGAGTGCCTGTTTGTGTAGCACTTGAGAATGGCAACAAAAGGCCAAACTGCATTTCCATTTTTATACCAAGAAGCGATTGTCAGCATGTTGACTGGCTTGCCATTTCTTGGGTGTCTGCAGGAATTTTTCCAAGAGGGGGGAAGAGTAAATATTCCAAATAAACATACACCATGCATACATCCATAGCAGTAGAGAACAGAGCTACCATTTCTGGTAGATCTGGTGACAGTCTGGAGGTGGGCCTGAGTAGATGTAGCATTTGAGAAATTAATATTCCAGGTCTACAGTGTCCCTCCTTTGTTTCTCAATATGTAGACTTCATCTGTGGATGGACCTGGCAACTCAGAAAGTTTTTCTGCCTACAAGTGAGTCCCCAGTTTATCCTCAGGCTTCCTTCATCTCCTCCAGCTTTTAATTAATTGCACTCCAGTGAAGTTATATTCAACTTGACTGCCCCTGCATTTTCCTAAATAACTTGACACCAAGATAAACAATCTTGGACTACACTTCAGGGTTCAAACTACACAGCTCCAAACCCCACTAAAAATGGGTATAATAACACCTGGGTTTCTGTGCAGGACTTGTGTAACCCACATTTTCTTGGCCACAGCACTGCCCCCCGCAGAATGGATATAATAATTATTGGCCTTATGGGTATTTGCAATAGTAGAGTAGGCTTTTCTTTTAATGCTTACAAACTCAGGAGGGATGAAATGATATTTTAAAAATACAAAACAAATTCCTGTCATGAACTCTGTTGCTACCTTTTGTTTATGGGCACTTTTAGCCAATCATAGCTGAACTAAAATCATGTCTACTTGAATTGTTTACTATTAGGCAGCAATCATTATCCCACTAGGGGGAAATAAAAGGCTTTAAAACTGAACCAAGAAGTTTGTTCTGTGGACAATGGATGCATCTCCATAGCTTTTGCCAAATTTCTAATCTGCTTTCTTAAATGTCAACCACTAGCCTGATTCTATTCATTTACTAAAAAAGCACACTGAAAGAGAGGAACAAGCTAGTTTCTAACTTAATGAATGAGCAGAATGGTACCTGTGTGTTCTGCATAATATTAGCATCTCTTAACTTACATGTGTAGATGCCAATTCTAAAATCATGGGTTTATGTAACTTACTCAAAGTAGACCTGTTGAAATTAATAGACCTAAGGAAGTCATTCCTTCATTTCAGTGGGTGTGCTCTGAGTAGAAGGTAGCTGAATACAACACAATTTGCGCAGAAGTGCAATACTTTTCAACACTGTAGGAAAGACTGTGGCCAGGTGGCATGCGTCTGCTCAACCTCTTGCCTAGATGGTAATGTTGATGGACTATTTCAAGACCCCTGCTCTCCCTTCAAACAGAGGAATTCATTTAGAGAAGGGTCCTCTGTAAAGTACAACACAAGGTCACCATAGCTTTGGCTCAAATTGATCATGGTTGAAACTACTGAAATTTGCAATAATATAAAAGGAGATGACTAACTCCTGAGATTCGCAGCAATGCAAGTACAGTGGTACCTTGGTTTTAGAACAACTTAGTTTATGAACAACTTGGAAATAGAATGCTGCAAACCCAGAAGTAGGTGTTCCGGTTTGTGAACTTTGCCTTGGAAACAGAACATGTTCCGCTTCCTGTTGAGTGTGTTCCATTTATAAATTGAGTCCAACGCTGCTAATCAGAGGCTTTCTGTTGAGTCTGTCGGCTGTTGAGTCCCAAGCACCCACTCAACACAGAGGTGATATTTGGAGCTTTTGTTTTTGCTATTTTTTGTGTTTTTGTTTGTGTGGCTTTTTCGTTTTTTTGACTGTGACTCGTTCTTCATTTTATGGGACTTTGTGACTGTGGCTTGTGACTTCATTTTTGTGACTGTGTGGAACCCAGTTCAGCTACTCACTGATTGATTGTGTGACTGCAGAAATGGATAAAAGCCCCCCATCCAAACAATGACTATCATCAGTGCATGTAAGAAAAAAAAATAATTTTAATTTTTATCATCTACAATACTGCCTTATTTATTTTATAGTACAGTACATTGATTATTCCTGATCTTATGGATCTTATGGTCTCGTTAGATAGTAAAATTCATGTTAAATTGCTGTTTTAGGAGTTGTTTTTAAAAGCCTGGAATGGATTAATCCATTTTGCATTACTTTCTATGGGAAAGCATGCCTTGGTTTTAGAACACTTTGGTTTTGGAATAGACTTCTGGGACTGATTAAGTTTGGGAACCAAGGTACCACTGTATGTGCATGCAATACTATACCCACTTACCAGGGAATCAATCCCATTTACATTACAGTGGGACTTCTGAGTAGAGGTGCATAGAATTGTGCTGTAAAAAAAGACCCTTATTTTTTTAAAAATAGTGCATGTCCACCCCATTGTTCACTTACTTGCCTCTCCCCTTATTGATATCTGATTGTATCCTCTGCCTTTTCTCTGTGTTAACATAGTGAGAATCAGCTGGAGTAGCTAAGCATTCCTCAGTTTTGTTTACTTTTTTGTTCAAAAAACCAGCCAAGAGTCTGCACATTGCCAGGCCTCAGTGAATCAAAGCACGTTGTAACATAAAGCATTAGTGCGATGTAAGGCAATTGAGATGGCTTCCACCACAGTTTAATTATAGTCTCCCTTCCCTCTGCCTGAAACAAAGGGGAAAGAGCTATTTTAAAAAAAGCCCACTCTGCCAGATGCTGAGTACCTCCTGAAATGATAACACCCCCACTTCTTGCAAACTTCAGGAGGACTTGAATGTTTTCCTTTCGCACATGTTTCTCAGCATGTAATCCCCAAGCCATCTAAGCACCAGCCAGAGGCTCTCCTTTCATTGTCGCATACAACTCTCAGCACGAGCCCCTCTGTGTTTGACTTGCTAATATATATATATTATTGCACTTTGGAGCCAGCGGTGGGCAGCTCATTTATGGCCAGCCCCCAAGTTAGCAAGACACAAAGGGAGCTATGGATTTGAAGTAAATCCAAGGGGCTATCATATTGCAAATTCTAGGTGATACATCCAGCGCTTGAGCAAATAGCACAGCTGGCATCTCGAACAATTCCCTATCTAAGAAAGCATCTGAATTGCTATTGTACATCAAGCCTGGGCTATTTATATTGTTTCCATTTCCAGCCTAACATCCTTGAGTATTTGAAGGGGGAGGGAGAATGCCAATTATTATGCATCCCTGGAATTTAGCTTGTGATCACATTTTATTTGGAGGGGTGGGGAGGAAAGGAAGACAGAAGAGGCAAGGTTATTTCACCTGGTACTTGTGTGTGTATGGCACAAAGATTCACTCAAATGTAATGGTGCTAGTCTGTGCTCTGGTATTGAAGAGGAGCAATCCCAAGGTGCTTCTCTAGGCTACAGATGACCCTGATGACTCATACTGTACAGTGTTATGAAATGCTGTAAAGATTGAAAAAGGGTTTTTGTTCCGACATTCAGATAACAAGGCAAGAACGACCTTGATGCAGCCATCCTTGAAACAGTGCAGTTAGTATTGCTATACATGACTGACATGGCACGCTAATGCCAGCTTTGGTGCAGATATGCCCCATTCAGGCTCCTTTGCTTGGCACTGCCTGCGTGAGGGCATCACCATTATGCCATACTTAATGCCATTGGTGATGTGGGCAGCCATTGGATCCTCATGTTCTCTCCCCTTCCCCAAAAGAGGAACACTTGAGCTGAAATGCCGAGTTATTTTTAAGCCTCAAATGGTAGCTGATAGTTGGGGTGTTAAGTGCTCTTTAGTAATACAATGAAATTTTGCACTTGGTTACATGTGAGGGCAGTGCTCTAAGTTCACATGACATGTAAGTGTATTTTGACAGAAGATGGACATAGTGCAGTTGGGTGAAAACAGCTGAAATGTAATAAGGAGTCAATAGCTGCATCAGCATCCCACAAAATGGGATAAAGCTGTTTGTAATAAATGTATACGCATTATAATAAGATCCAGTTTGTGTGGACCTTGTAGCCTTTTCATCTACTCTGTCCATCTGTTCCACCTCTACTTAGCTCTGCATAGGTAGGGTACTTGGGTAGCTTGGTTGTGAATGCCCCAATATGGGAAGGATAGCTGGCTGTTTGTGTGAAGTGTGCAAAAGGCCTGGACTGGTGGATGAATACGTGTCAGGGACTGGGCAGAGGAGGAATGGTGGAGACTGCCTCCCCATCCTGGCCCTTCCAGGGAGGAGGAAGAGGAAGACAGTATAGATTTACAACAGGCTTTGAGGGAGGTCACAGCTCAGAAGCAGATGAGGGGGAAAGTCGTGAAATCATGGGAGAGCCAGAGCAGCAGCTGGCTGACACATTGTCATTAGATAGTATTTCAGGCCCTCCATCTCCCAGAACCCAGCAAGCCTTAAAAGTAGGAGAGCAAAGAGCTCAAACACAGAGGGCACGTAGCAGCACCTGTAGAGGAGATGATGAGAATAACAAATGAAGAAGTGGGAGAGACGGGGGGTGGGGTGGAGATTCACTCAGGACAATGCCACTATCTAAGAGGCTGGGTTCTATAGCATCTCTCTGTAAAGACTGAAATAAATAAAGACTGTAAGAAACTTTTCCTTGTCTTTATACTTTCCTGGGCAACCATCTGGGAGTCTCTGGCAGCATCCTGACAATACAGTGGTACCTTGGGATGCGAATGAGATCCATTCCAGAGCCCTGTTCGCATCCTGAATAGAACATAAGACACGATGGCGCGTCTGCGCAGGTCATGTTTTGCCGCTTCCACGCATGCACGCGATGTCATTTTGAGCGTCTGAACATGCGCGAGTGGTGAAACCTGGAAGTAACACACTCCGTTACTTCCGGGTAGCTCAACCTGAAGCACATTCAACCTGAGGTATGACTGTACTGGTATTGTGGCAGATGAATCTACAGTGTATCAGAAGGTTATAGTGTTAAGAGCATAGGAACATAAGAAGAGCCTGCTGGAGCATGCCAGTAGCCCATCTCAACCAGCATCCTGTTCTCGCAGTGGCCAACCTGCAGGAAGTCCAAAAGCAGAACCTGAGGTTCTGAGCACAACAACTCTCTTCCCTCTGGCAGCTGGTACTCAGAAGCATATTGCCTCCAACAGTGGAGGCAGTACATAGCCATGGTGGTTGGTAGCCATACATAGCTGTATCTTTCATGAAGTTGCCTAATCCTCTATTAAAGCCACCCAAGTTGGTGGCCACCACTACTTGAGATGGTTGGACAACCTGAATAATTACAAGCTCACAGTGTTCATCTTTCAGTGAAATAAACCTGAGCAGGTTTATCCTGCCCATGGGCAAGCAGCCCTATATCCTTTCAAATAAGTTTCATTTCCCTATAGAATGCGGCGTCTGTTTCTGATTGAGGCAAGACCCATCAGTCCACCAAAGGGGAATAAACTTAGGCGCCCTATCCTGCTTGCCAAGTAAACTTTGGTAGCTCCCAGCCATGACTGATTGCAACTTTCAGCACAAGCCAATTTTGCAAGAATACACATAATGAGAAATAGTAAGAAAAATTGGACAAGCATGAAAGGACCCAGCCTTTTTATTTTATATTTATGAATTATTAAGGAGCACTGGATCGAGATTAACTTCCTTTGTTCAATATTTATTACTGTTTCATTCTCCTGGAAGTGGGAACACTGTGGGTTCTGATAGATAGGCCTGCATTTGCATGATAGTTAATTCAAATATCATCTTATCCTTGGGTGAGAAGCTAATTTGTAATTTCCTATAAAGTATTGCCACTTTATGAATGCAATGTGTAATGATACACTTGAGTCTTCCATGCTCCCCTCCGTTCCCCATGTAAAAAAAAAAAATACTTGAGAAAAATTCACTTTCTTTTTTCTTTTTCTTTTTCTACGTTGGATCAATCTGGAAAGTGTCCACTGGCTCTACCTTTACATTTTAGTAAGAAAAGTATGGGAAGCACATAGACCAATCCCCCCCCCACCTCCTATGTTGGAATGTTTCCACATCCCTAGAATATGTTTATTCAAGATGGGTGGATAACAGCAGCCTTATTTTTCTGGTTGTAAAAGCCATAATCTAGTAGGTGGTGGGATGTCTCTCTATTGTTCTGCAAACAATATTGTCTGTGTTCAGCCAATGGCTGGAATTTAAGCTTGATAGCGGTTCTGATCTCAATCTTTTTGCTTATTGGAAGCAACTGGTTAGCATCCTTCTGACAAAAGCAGAAAACTAAACATGTATGATGGCTTGAGTGTATGATAAATACTCCGCTGCTAGAACACCTGGGGTTCTGCTTACAATTTTCACTAACACTACCACAAAACTACTAGCTATGATTTTGTGCCTGGATCTGATGCTGATGCAGTAGTTAGGACATTAATGCAGACTGCACCACACAGAAAGTTGCACCACACAGCTGGTTGAAGACATTTTGCCAACTGAGACATGCTGTGCCACCAAACAGTGCCCTTTTGCTGCCTTCTCCTCACCCAATCCTGTGGTTCTTCCCCAATGGTGCAGAGCCCCACAATTCATTGTTCTGAGGAAGGAAGATATGTTATACCATAGCATCTTTCCTCAGAGAAAGGCAATGTCAGGGTGAGATGGCCCCATACTCAGCTGTGGGTGCATGGTCACATTAGTGTGGTAGCAAATATTTTTAAAGTTTATTGGCAAACTGTTAAACAGTTTTGGCTGCTGCAGCAAAATGATGGCAGTATTCCTACAGCTCTCTAGAGTGGGGCCATCTTACCCCACAATGCTTCACTCTGTGGATGGAAGTGGCGACACAGAGAACTTCTCTGAGAGCCTTTTGACGTAGGACAAGACCTTAAGACATTTTTTAAAAATTGAATTATTATGCAAATACAAATGAAACAAAGAATACAAACATTTCAACTGAATACACAAAGAAATAAAAAGAAAAAAAGGAAAAAGAAAAGAAAAACAGAACAGAACAAATGCAAACAGTAAAAAACATAAGTATAATACAAGGTAACTATAATAGTCATACCGGACGGTCACTTCTCTACCTGAATACTGACCCTTCTGGGGTGAATCTCTTTCTATTATACTTTTGGTTTTGGATTTTGACTTCTGTCGACCTCACAGTGGTTCATTTCCTATAACTAGTGTCATTTCTCTGTGTTTCACTATATTCCTTATCTTGGTATAAGGAGACATTTTCCCACTTACAGGTTTATTCTAAACACAACCAAACATTGGTTGTTGCACCTTGACTCGATAGGTAGGTATTTAGACAATCCCATTACTTCTGGACTATTTTATTTGACTTGTTCCTTAAGGCTTCAGTCAACCTAGTGAATTCCAAGTACTTGCTCAATTTTTGTAGCCATTCTTCTTTATTTGGCTTAAGTCATCTTTAGATGAGGGACGCGGGTGGCGCTGTGGGTTAAGCCACAGAGCCTAGGGCTTGCCAATCAGAAGGTCGACAGTTCGAATCCCCGCGACGGGGTGAGCTCCTGTTGCTTGGTCCCTGCTCCTGCCAACCTAGCAGTTCGAAAGCATGTCAAAGTGCAAGTAAATAAATAGGTACCGCTCCGGCGGGAAGGTAAACAGCATTTCCATGTGCTGCTCTGGTTCACCGGAAGTGGCTTAGTCATGCTGGCCACATGACCCAGAAGCTGTACACCAGCTCCCTTGGCCAATAAAGTGAGATGAGCGCCGCAACCCCAGAGTCGATCACGACTGGGCCTAATGGTCAGGGGTCGCTTTACCTTTTATCTTTAGAACCTGAAAGTTACCACATCACTCATCTCTCCCCAAATATGGCGCCCACAGCAGAATGTTAGCAAGATGGTTCAGTGTACATACTGTTTTACCACTTGGCTGATGCATGAGGGGGCAGTACCAGCATTTACCTCAGGCTGGGTGCAGACCTACATCTTGGCAGTAGTTGGAATTCAAGGTTAAGTGAGAATACATCAAAGTGTATCTCATGGGAGTGGAGAATATAATGTTTGTGCACAAGCCCCCTAGAAAGACCAACCGTCTTTTGAAAGAAAGAAAAAATAAAAGGAGAAAAAGACTCACTCCACTGAGTTCACCATATTTTGGCATGCTGCTATCAGATGCTTGTGAAACGAGGTGTGGCGTCTGGCTGCTGCTGTGGTAGGTTACTGCTGAAGGTTTTCTGAAGTGCTTCTGAGACCTGTAGCTCTCGGCTTCTCATGGCTCCGAAGGCCTGTTTTGCTGAAAGTAATATAATATTCATGGGAGTCTTGAGGCGAAATCTCTGTGCATCATAATGAAAACATGCCAGTTAGTGTCAATTTGCGCCTGCCAATAAAACACAAAGAGAAAAGCATCTGTTCAGCTGAAGAAAGGATTAATGATAAACAAAATTGTTATCCTTGCCTTGAATAATTGAACAAGAGGACCACTGAATATTTCATTTTGATAATATTTAGTTAGCAGGATCCTCAACCTTCTTTTCAAATGCAGGATCATCTGTACAGGGAATGGGGTATGGAGGTGGGGGAGAAAAACTCATGAAAGAAGATAATTTGTTATAGCCTACCACGGCTTTTTATTAATCAGTTGTTAGCTAAAATTGGTTAATGAGCTGAGCTCAATTAAGAAGCACAGACAGTGAAACTCGATGTGGCTAAATAATTATAGCTTTTGTCTACTAAGCCGGTAAACCCCAGGTGACCCAATTATTATGAGAATTCATGTGCTCTTGTCCTATTTTTAATAATTTGGATGAGAAAAAACTCTTTAGTTAAAAAGTCTTGGAGTGGGTGCGATTTTTTTAGTAATAGAATATAGAGACCTGGATTTCCTCTTTGTGAGATCTTTATTTGGAGATTACCCTTCTTCTTCTTCTTCTTCTTCCTCCTCCTCCTCCTCCTCCTTTCAAGCACTCAAGAGTCCTGGCACTAACTACTGGAAAAAATAAAGTGGCAGGAACCACATACTATTTGGGTGAATTATGCTGGGAGATCAATTGTGGGTTTTGGCAGAAATACCAGATAAATATTTTATTTGGCTGCTTGTACAGGTTTCAGCCAACTCACCAAAGACACAGGGTAGCAGAAAGCGTGTCAGCTAGCGGGAATGGTAGAGTACATGGTTTGTTTATGTAAGGTCTTAGATTCAGTCCCTACAACTGTCTGAAAAACCTTCAGGACCATGACTGGGAAAGAAGGTGCTGGTCCTACCATTAGACAGAGTGAGGAAGCCTCCACCTCAGGCTGCTGATTTTGGATGTTGTGAAAGGGCAGCAAATATTTATTTATTTAATTAATTGTTTTGATATTTTTTACTCCTCAGGGGAGACTTTTGTGGAATTTTCTGCCTCAAACACCAAATTAACATGGTCAGCCTTGGGTACTTTGCTTCTTCGCTAGATGAAGGTGGGGAATCACCATTTGCTGTTCCAGCTCAGGCAGCAAAATGTATTGTGCAGGCCCTGACTGTGGCCTTCAGGAGTGTCTCTGAATTTTGCATGCTCCCTCCTTCCTCTTGCACTTCCCCTTGAATACTTCAATTCCCTCCCTGGTCAGGCAATATATAATTTATTATGCTCAATTGAAATAAACCATGGTCTGTACAAATTGTAGTTTGTCTCTGAAACAAATCTGGATACTTAATTGTTTGGGTGGCAAACCATGAGTTGCCTGATTTCAGTGTAATGATAATTATGGTTTGTTCAAACCAGGGAAGGGAATGGGTTAAATCAGAGACGGGGAGAAAATATTTGAGCTGGAGGCACATTCATGAAAAGAAAACCATGGGTTGGTTGTTAGGTATAAACTGAGCTCTTCAGAGCAGATAAGTCTGTGTTAAATGTGGGTTTCTGTATTTAAAACTCTGAATACATGTGCTTAAAATAACAAAAATTCTAAGGCCAACATGGGTCCCTTCCAGATGTTGTTGAATTCCAACTCCCATCAACCCCAGCCAGCACTTCTGCTTTTGATTAATTGCCATTTGCTGTGCCATCCAGACTTGGAACTGTATTTAACATTACCTATGGTTAATTCAAACAAACCAGCTTCAGAAACCAGAGACTGAAATAGGATGGTTTTAAACCAACCATAGTTAATGTTTCAGACTGGATGACATGGGAAGCCATGGTTAACCAAAATCAGCAGTGAGAGGTTCTGGACTCTTCTTTGCTACCATGCCACAGGAGGATAAGGCCACAAGGAGTGCACAAGTCTGAAGCGCTCTGCAATCCATTCCTGTTGGTGCAGCTCACACTAAACCATGGTTTAGCATCCCTACAAACAGGGAGGAGCATGTGAGCTTTCAAGCATTTTACACCTGAAGAAGAGCTGTGCGAAACTTGAAAGCCTGCATATTTGCCCTACCTGCCCTTATACATAGCATGTCCATCCTTCCTTTGAATCCTCCTTGGAAGTGGAAGAACAATGGGGGAACCTTGGTACACTGCCAGCAAAAATCTGTATGAAGTTCTGCAGCAACTCCATTCCCGAGAACCAAAATAATTTTTCTTCAGTGAGCAAAAGTGTCATTCTTAATATGTGTGCTACTTTGAAGACAGGTGGAGAGCTAAAAAAAGTGTGAAGGGAGGGGATGAGGAACAGTTTCAGATAATGACAGTAATTTGTTTATCTTCTTTGACAATCATACCCCTAATAAGCAGGTGGCTTCCTTTCAAGGATTTTGCAGTGATAGAGAAAAGAGAGAGTATTAAATTTATTTTGCTCCCCCACCTCCTCATTGCAAAACTGAATGCCGAATGGATAGGGAGCAACTCCTGCTTCAGTTGTCTGTTAACTAGCATCACACATACAGTGTTTAATATCTGAATTACATCCAGGTGTTATTTCTGACATTATGAAGTCAGGTAGACTGCAACATATAGCTAAAATGAGGGTGTTGGGAGTTTGGAAGTGAGGTCAGGGTTACTAGGCCACAACTGAGAAAAACTATTCTGACTTTCTTTCTTTTTTATAGTCCAGCAGCTGCAAAAGAGCATGCACTATTCCCCAAATAAGTGCTTTTCAGATGCGTCCTTGCATACCTAGTGACAGGAAAAACAATTTACTTTCCAGCTTTCAGTATGTGACATTTAGAGGTCCATGGATACTTCTGGCTTCCTACCATGGGACATCCTTTCTGCTTTGCATCATGCAGTTCCTCATTTCCATTCATTCCTGTTCTAAACTTTTCACTGTGTTTTTACAGAAGATTTTTCTTTACTGTTATGCCTCTCTCTGGGCTTGTTTTTGTTCTGCTGCATATTCCATCTTTTAGACAGTGGCTGGAGTGGAAGACAATATCCCAGGTCAGGATGTACCAGCCAGCTTGTAAAACGGCACAAGGCTTTTCCAGTTACAATCAAGTAGGGGCTTCAGCCCAATTTTCATAAATCTTTAGCACTACATTTCAAGGAACATTTACTTCTTGTTCTAGTTTTAGAGCCACATTGTGTTGTGAATGTTCATGGGTAATTCAAGACCCAGTAGCATATACTTGCTGTTACTTGCAATCAAATTATTCATACATATTTTTCAGACAGAATCAAATTTATCATCTGGTTCCCCACTAAACCAAGCTTTTCATGAGCTCCTACAGAGATTTTTCTGTTACTTGAGATCATCCAACATGACTTGAGTTAAATCTTCTGACTCATACTGTACATGTTCAGTAATTCTTTACCTCTTATTTTGGTTCACATGGTAAGCAGACGATAGGTGAAAAATGAGTCAAGATGTCAACTTAAAAGAACAGTACATATCGCTGCATATCCTTGCACATTTATGAGCACAGGTGTGTCTTTGTGCACCAACTACAGGAGTGAAAAAAAACTCTGAATAATTCCCATTACATTTCCAAAGTCGCTTCTGCCTTTATCTAGGTGAATGTAGGGTGAGGACCATCTAGTTATGCCATCATTTCTTTCTTTCTCCTGGCTTTAAAAAGAAAAGCAGTCTTTCAGGCTGCCATCAGTAGTAGAAGAGTAGTGGCAGCTCACATGGGGAGTCGGAGCCCAACCATCTCCCTTTCTGCTTTTTGTTTTCTGAAAAAAACCCTCTGTCTGTGAGAGAGGAAGGAGATCAATGAGTGGGAAAGCAGCTGGAGGGGGCAAATGGCAAGAAAGGGTTAAGGCACTCCTCCTCCTCCTCCTTCTGATGGCAGCATCTAAGGATGTTTTCAGGTTCAGAAAGAAACACAGAATTACATGTAACTGTTCTTTGGCCCTGACCTAACATATTCACAACATTATTCATGACATCAGGAGAATCCCAGTACAAAAGTCTTCCTTGTCTTTTCCTGATCATGTGCAGAAGCCCACAGAAGAAGAGGAGTTTTGGGCGGGCGGGTGGGTGGGTGTGAGCCAGCTGTAGTCAGTCATTCCATCAAGGTAACAAATATGGCTGGAGTTTCAGCACCTTGGACAGCTCCAAGCAGACAATTTGCTCCAACCAGGGGCTTATCCACACTTTCTTCCTCTTTCCAGGCCAGGCTTCCTCAACCTCGGCCCTCCAGATGTTTTGAGACTACAATTCCCATCATCCCTGACCACTGGCCCTGCTAGCTAGGGATTATAGGAGTTGTAGGCCAAAAACATCTGGAGGGCCAAGATTGAGGAAGCCTGTTGCAGGCATTGTCCCTGATTTAAGGCTCTATGTCTGAGCACCAGCATTAGAAACTGAGATATGAAGCCTAGGAGCTAAATGGCACCTTAAACCTAGGTTATAGGCACATCAATGGAATGTCTAGGCACACTCTTTTTTATAACAAGACTACAAAGCTGCAAATGAATGAACTGCAGCTAAAACCTTACGTTCATTTTTCACATGTCCTTCCCTTGCCCACCCCCCTAATATTCTTAAGAGGTTCTCTTCTCCAGTCTTCAGAGAGTAGCTGGCTGGAAGTGGTGAGGCAGAAAAAGGTCCTCCTTTCCTTCCACTCTGCAGTTTTAATCTAAAATCTTAGGCGCAGAACTGTG
Source organism: Podarcis raffonei (assembly GCF_027172205.1). Classification (NCBI taxonomy): domain Eukaryota; kingdom Metazoa; phylum Chordata; class Lepidosauria; order Squamata; family Lacertidae; genus Podarcis; species Podarcis raffonei. Next base: position 65,329,050 of record NC_070606.1, on the reverse strand, counting down.
CCCAGAGGTCAGAAACTGCTTGCGCTAATGAAATGCCCTGTTGCAAAATGCACCTAGAACCTGGGATCTTTTGCATGCAAAGCAGATGCTCTACCACTGGGCTGTGCTCTACCTCTGAGTCCATCTCAGGACAAATCAGATTTAGTAGAGCCTAATGTTTCTACTATGTGTTTCTGGTATATATGAAGGCCTGGAAGATATATTCACGAGCAGCTTAGTTAAGTCCTCTGTTCTGGCCCCGCCTCCTAGTGTAATCTTGCATATACCATCGTCTTCCTTGGGTTCAGTTAGCCATGGGTTCATCTTGCATCACACCTATGTGGGACAACAGGTGAGTACATGCTTATCACTCCATGGCTACAACAAAAATACTTTACTTGTACAGATCAGCCATCTCAGACCGTGCTTGCATATCACTTTATAGAACTGCCAATGCATGATGCCTGTCAGCAGAAGCAGTTAAGAACACGAGAAGAGCCCCGCTGGATCAGGCCAAAGTTCAACTTCATCTTTCCCACAGAGTCCAGTTGGAGGCTTCTGGGAAGCCTACAAGCAGGACCTGGAGGGCAATAGCTTTCCCATGCTGTCGTCTCCCAGCATATAGCCATAATGACTAGTAGCCAATGGTAGCCTTATCCTCCATGAATTCACCTAATCCCAGCCCTGTTCCATTGTTGAGCAAATGACTAATGCACATCTATATATGAAACCCACCAAAAAAGCTGCAAGCCTAATAACAGCGTCTTTAATTCTAAGTCGCTGAGTGGCACACGTCTCAGTTATGCCAGTATTACAGTCTAGCTTAGATTCAGCTGGAATCCTGGAAGAGAAATGAAAGGAATTGCTGTGACTAAAATCTCCAGCCTTTCATAGGATCAGAAGCCAGGGACAGACTTCTTTGATTATTAGAGTCCTGTGCTTGGCCAAGCCCCTCTCTTGAAATGCTTAGCTGCAGGGACTAAAATGTCTCATTATCATTCTCACTAGGGTCCTGTTGATGCAAGGATAATTGCTTTTGTTCAGTAGACTAAAATCACCACAGAGGATTTGGACTGGTGAAAATTGCTCACCTCTTCATCCCTTAGCAAACAGAGAACTCAGTGGAAAAAATATGTATAAATAGAATATTGCACCTGAGTGTTGAGGTTAGATATTTCTGAGGTGCTTGTTGGGCTTGGCATTCTTCCCTGCCCTTGTTCTTTCCTGTCACAACTACTTGTAGATTTACAGCCCTGATTTTGGCCCTTGCAGCTAAGCTCACTATCTCTAAATGACTTTTAGGTACAGCTCTTGAAAAGCCTGTGACCTGGTTTACTTACCATATATGCATGGACACCCATCAGCATATGTTGCCTGGCTAGCTTACAGAACAATAAATCCAATATTGAGATGCAACATGATTAAATGCATCACTAAAAATAGTAAAATGCAGGCTTAAAAAACATTTCTCTTTAGCAGTAGGAAAATGAAGCCAGTTTGGAGCTCAAATTTAAAGATGCTTAAAAGGCTTGGGTGAAAAGATTTTCAGCTGGTGAAAAAAGAACAGAAAAGGGAACATAGAGATGCCACCAGGTGATATTCTCTGAGGATGCTATTCCATTACTAGGGTGTCACTATGAAGAAGGCCTGACTCCACTTGGTGGGGGCATGTGGAGCAGGGTTTCTGAAGTAGATCTGAAGGTCTGCGTATATGGAATAAGGCAATCTTTAGGGTAACCTGATCCCAAGGTGTTATGGGCTTTAAAGGTTAAACTTGGAATTTTAAATTTGGCTTTGAAATGCACTGGGAGCCAGCGCAGCAACTATGATTGAAATGCTCAAGTCTCAGTAATCTTTCAACCCTGTTTTGGGTGAACTGTAGTTCCCAGATTGTTTTTACATAGAATGTATTGACAGAGTATAAACAGGTGCTGGCCCTAGCAGAATCTGCTTGGCATGTGCAATTAGATGAAGAAGAACTCTTGGATCAGAATTGGTGAGGAAGGAAGGAGGATTTGTCTCTTGTAGGGCAGTGGGCCTTACCTGATCACATAGGACAGATCATCACCACTCCCCTTGTCATGACAGCCATTGCTCATACAGATTTTCTGCTGCTGGAGCCACACATGGAAGCACTTGCATGAAAGCTAATGGTGTGCAAGGAACTTGGTGTATATTGATTTCTTAGCACACCTCTGAATCACCCCGGCAAGCGTTGCACAGAACCAACATCTTTCCATGCAGAGATAAATCATATGTCTGTACGATTATCATGTTTCAAAATAGCTTTTCCTGCTCACAGGGTTCAGAGCTACTTGTTACTGACACATCCCAGTGGCTTGCAAAAAACTACACCTGCCCTTAGCATTACTGTGTGGAGGCCACCACGCTGTGGCAGGAGCAAAGGTGCGAATGAACCTCATGGGTGACACATGTCGCAAACATTTCCTCCAATGCTGAAAATGGAATACAAATTCTCATACATTATCACTGTACATTGTGATAACTTGTATCTTTACAAGGTTTCCTGCTAAGACTAGAATAACTTTATTATAGCAGAACAGTTCGTGATGTACCAGCATCTTTTCAAGTTGATGTAGCTAGCGTGTTTATGCTAGTGTGTTTATATTCTAAACTGAACTGAGTGGGAGAGGAGTTTTCTGAACAGAGAACTCTGCAGAAGGATGACTACTGGAAAGCAGGAAAACTGATGTTGTGCTGGAAGACTCTGCTGGAGCTGTGCATAATGTGCTGGTTGAAGTGTAGTGTAGTATCAACATACAACAGATGGTTGGGCCCAAGTCTAGGAGGTTATGGGCCAACTGACTTCTACAAGTCCAACAGCCTTTAACTAATTTCCACCTCTCCCTCCACCCCTAGCCTTGCAAGATGGAAAGGTCTTGTGACTGTGCTGGAACATTACCCTGCTACCCCCTCTGGCACATGGAAGCAATCCTACATCACCAGGGCCATGGAGTCAATGTTTGCTGTTGTCATCCTACTTTACAGCTGCCAGGGATAACTCAGCTGCCACTGTGGCGACAGAGCTGGCATCTTCCTCTCCACTGCTCTGTATCATTAGCTGCTGCTTACCTTCCTGATTTTTGAGTGGTAGTCAGTTAGTCAGTCAGTCAGTCAGTTAGTCAGTCAGTCAGTCAGTCAGTCAGTTTGCCTGTCTGTCTCTCTGTGGGGGGGGGGGAGAGAGAGAAGTGGAAGATGAGGCAAACTGTACATTTCTAACCCAGGGGCCCACAAAAACCTGGATCCAGCCTGATTCTAAAGTATGAAGCAGCCCTGATGTGGAATGAGACCCAAGACACACCCACACCCAGAGCAATGAATCTTTATAAGACAAAACTTTCATCGATCCTTTCAGTTCGTCTGGGCACTGTGGCAGCGCACCCTCCACTTCCAGCATTGGATTTGTTATTCTTGTAATGGAGACACCCATCCCAGTGTCAGACTCCTTGATTGCCATTGATTGTGACAGTCAGCTGCACATCTCACAGTGAGCCTCACATTTTGGGGTGCCTTGGGGGGCAATGAGATAATCTTTAAATGTACATTCAGAAGCTCAGGAGCAAGGTTTGCTAAAGTGAAAAGCACAGGGATGCATTTCTGCAAAGAGCTTTCAAATGATAACTTGTTGGTGAAAATTGTTTGAGTGGTTCCAAAGCCTTTTAAGGAAGTGGGATATATACTTTTGCTAATGCAATCCAATCATTTTTGAGTTCATTCATGGTGTGTCATCAATGCAGCGTATGTTTACCCTTCTTGGAAGGTCTGCCTACCAAAGCGGTAGAGAGCCTTAGTGTTATAACAGTATGATAGTCTGGCAGTAGTGTGCTAGAAGGTCTTCTTAGGGCCAAGTTACACATGAGAATTGTATTTTGCTTTTCAGTTGTTGGTTGATTTATGTTTTATTTTTTAGTTTGTTCTGGGAAGAAGAGCTTGATCGGGATTGTCTCAAAGCCTGCAAATAGGAATGGGAGGAAAGTGGGTGCCAGTGGGAGATTTTGTCCCAAGGCACCCGAGCCACAAAGTTCTCAGGAGAACAATAAAACACACTGACATGGAGTATTTTGGTTTATGGGTTCAAATAGGCCACAACTCTATTTCAAAGTGTTGGTGTTGACCTTTAAAACCCTAAACAGCCTCAGCCCAGTATACCTGAAGGAGTGTCTCCACCCCCATTGTTCTGCCTGGACGCTGAGGTCCAGCGCTGAGGGCCTTCTGGCAGTTCCCTCACTGTGAAGCAAAGCTACAGGGAACCTGGCAGAGAGCCTTCTTGGTAGTGGCGTCCGCCCTGTGGAACGCCCTCCCATCAGATGTCAAAGAGATAAACAACTACCTGACATTTAGAAAACATCTGAAGGCAGCCCTGTTCAGGGAAGTTTTTAATGTGTGACATTTTGATGTATTTTTAATTTTTGTTGGAAGCCGCCCAGAGTGGCTGGGGTACAAATAATAAATTATTATTATTATTATTGGTTACAGATGTGAACAGTTTGGCTTAGGCATTGGGGTAAAGCCAGGCTATATCTTGACTCCTGCCCATCTGCAGGGAGTCCTCGGAAGGACAAACCACCGAAATGATGCCCTATGACTTACATCTAATAGGGGCATCCCAAGGGGTCCCCATAGGGGCTGTGACATGGCCCTAGCCCACGTCCAGGCTTTAACAGGATACCCTTACTGAGGAGGGGCAGGCAAGGCAACAACCTCCCCTCCCACCAAACAAAGGCTTATCCAATGCCTAACCTCACAAAAGTTGTGATGATTGCGACTAGTTAGGCGAAAACCAAATGGCCAGTGCCAATTTGCCAAGTGGAAAAAAATTCCTACCCGGCCCCAACAAGATGGCAACCAACAATTGCCATAGCAAGGTCATTTCAGAGCAAAGCATGAGAACCGGGTGGGTAGGGTGATTTGTCGAAGAGGCAAGAAGAGGGTACCAGCTGGCTGCACCACAATTAAATTACCCGCAGCCACACGTACCCTGCCAGCTGATTGGCTGGGGCTGTCCCCCAGCACAGATGACACACCCGGCCATGATGTAGGGGGAGGCAGCATACCTCCATACTATTGAGGCCTGGCTGCCTGGCCACAATGCCGCCCACTGGGTAAAAGGTGAGCAGACATCACAAGTAGCATGAGGAAGAGGATTCAGATTAAGATTGTGCTGAAGGCAAAGGGTTTAATGTCCCTTCTTTCTACACCACAGTCCTGATCCAGCCAGGCCCACTCTATACCAGCTGTTTATTTAATTTAAAACCAGCAGTGCAGGAGCAAACAACATGACAAATGTCTTGCCTGGTTTGGTCCTTTGTTTGCTTTTGAAGCACGTATCTCCCATGCTATTATTTTAGTGAATGACACTTAAGAGGGTATCAAGGAGAAGCAGTGGAATGATATAGCCTTCCAGGCCCAGTTTCAAAGCTACTGCAATTCCCATTTCAAGGCAGGCAAAATGAAAATAAGCACACTGCAAAGAAAGTAAACAGGCACTGATTTCTTCCAGGTGCTGCTGCTTCATTATTTATTACTTCTGGAAAAAAGTGAGGGTAAATACAAGGCAATTTCAGTACAAAAGCCAAAAATTGCAACACGGTGGGGGGAATTAAAACACATTAGCGTTCTGTTAAGAGTCCTAAAATGCAATAAATGGCTTTCATCTTTCTTGGAAATGGTCCAAGTTTGCCTGCATTCATAAAAACCTTTATACAATAAGTCAGCTTCATCGTTTTGGCAACATCCCATATCTTGTAAAGCCATTTATTAATTCCTTGTGTCTTATTGTTCTTCCAATATTGTGCAGTTAAAATGTTTGCTGCTATCAGTAAATTTACTGTCAGTTCCTGTTGTTCCTTAGAAACAGCATTCTTAAGATAACCAAACAGTAGTATAATTGGATCCCTTGGCAAATTAATTCTCATTGTCCTGTTTAGAAAAACAAGAACCTTTTTCCAAAAGTCAGCAAGAGCACTACGTCTGCCAAAACTCCCATTCCCAGTCAATAATGTTGACATTCATTTCATGGATCTTTCAAGAGCAAAGTTTCCAGGGAAACATATTTGAAAAAGAATTGCTTTCAGTTGTTTATTAAATTAATTGAGCTCCATATTTAATACCAGAGATTCTTAGCTAATTAATCACCTGGATTCCTCTCCTTTTTAATCTTACATGTAAGTGTACAGAGTAGAGTGTACACATATAAGATTCACTGGAAAATACATGTGACAGGGTGGGCCTCCCAGCAAACATTGAGAAACATCTCTCTGTCTGTATATCTCCCTATCTTATCCTTATTATCTTACATTATCCTTATTAAACCATGCAAAATACTTTCTGTCTATTATCTAAGTTAAAGTTTTATTCAAACAAACAGGCATCAAGGGTGATTTCATTGAACTTAAGGCACCATTAATCACGAGGAAATTTAAATAATTATTGGAAAATGTACATTGCCTGTTCTTTATGTTGATCTATAATAGACAGTCCACAGGTTTCTTAACATCCCACTTTTATTTTCTTTCATTTTATCCCACTTAGGTACTTCAAATGGCCTTAAAGTGGGAGTCAATTATGTTCTGAAGACCTTTAATGATGCACATATGGCCTTACTGTGAATGTGTGTTTCACATGCATATATGAAAATGATTGTTTTTTAAAATAAGGGGTGGTGTCAAGGAAGAAAAGAGGCATCCCCATCCTTTCTCACGAAGTAGTCTTTTGTAGCCCTGATAGCAGCAGAGCATGGTTCTGCATTTGAATTAATGTCTAGATTTGTGTCTTTGTGTTTATCTTTCACAATTTTGTAAACCAGCAGTCTCATATTAGCCATGGTTTGGGAATTCTAAGAAACTAAAAAAATCAGTGCCATTTTGAAATGTTCATTCTGCCATCTTGATTCATACAATTGTATCCAAACATACATACAAAAAAATCTGCTCTCTGATCTCAGGAACCATCATGCAAAATTAGGTTACAGTATCTTAAAAGGTGTCCAGATGCATAGCCATGAAACAAACAGCTTACCAAAATACATAATAGATATTGCAGACTTGCATTCAAAGTCTCAACTACAGGAATAAGTGAAATGCAGGTGTTCATTTTTCAAGAATTGTCTAGTCCTAATTGCTAAAGTGAGCATGTAAACATAAGAGGGGTTCTGCTGGATTGGACCACTGTCATATCCAGTCCAGCAATCCTCTTTCCATAGTGGTCAACCAGATGCTATAGAAAGTTCACAGTCAGACCGTGTGAGGAGTTTCTTAGGATGCTTTATAGTTTCAGGAGTAATTGGAAAGGGTTTATTGCCCCCTTTCTTGCATAGGGGGCAGTCTGATGATATTGGATGGCAATGTCAAAATTATACCTTTAAAAAGTCTTGCTGCACCAGATTCAGACACTAATTCCCACAAGCATCTAGTCTCACCCTGCCAGTGTTGCTTCCTGAAGCAGGTTGCTTCATCTGCTGCATGGCAGTACCAGAGTCCTGTTGCATGGTCCATTCTGGACTTCTCTGACCTGGTGATATTGTTCAGTTTCTCAAGCATATTGGTTGGATCAGTTCATGCTTTACTGCTAATTGTCTTGTCCTCAGCACCAGTTCAACAGTTGGGAACCTTCTACAGTTAATTTATAAGTTGAAAGTTTTGTAAACAGTGCTTTGACTTTTCTGGGAATCTTGAGATGTTTGGATTTCTGCCCTTGGCTGCACTTAGTTCTCCAGATGTTGTTGGACTACAACTCATCTCACCCCTGACTCTCGGCCATGCTGGGTGGGCTGATGGCAATTGTAGTACATCTGGAGGGCCACAGGTTAGCCACCCTCGATTTAAGAAGTTTCTCCTTTGCATCCATGTGGACGTTAGAGAAGCATGCCCTTTTGTATCTGTTCTTTTCATTCTCAAACTTGATTAAAACCATAACTGCCTTTGCAATGTACAAGTTCTTCTGTGCCTTGTAATTTATAAACTTCATTCAGAATGCCCACTCAGCTCTTTTGTTTTCAGCCACTTCCCCATCCATCTCAGACGTCCATCTCTGTTTTGTCCATTTCCTAAAGCCAGCACCTGTATTGTTTATCCTCTGGTTCTTGGTCCCTGTAACACTGAGATACAAGGCCTTTGTTTAAAGGTTATTTCTTACTGATCTCAGTAGAGAACGATTGGCAGAAGACTAGGTGGAATTCTAGTTTGAAAAGATTGCTGGGCTCTCAAGACTTCTGTTTGCAAGGCTGTCAAGTACTGTTATGGACACAGTGTCCTAAGAACAGTGACACCTCTGCTCACCCCTGTCAAATTTTACTCCCTTTGGTGTTCACAGTCATGCTTTGCTGTTTTGTTTCTTTAAAACCAGACCTGTGTGCAGATACCATTCTGTGTCCCACTGGAAAGCTACTGCAACAAGTCCAAAACCTGTCAGTAAACAAAGATCTGACTACCATGAAATTAAAACCAATAGCTGCATTTTCAACAGGTTTTTGCTTTCCTTAAAGGGTCACCGGATTTGCTGCATATCTGTTCAGAGGATCACATCTCAAAGTCTCAGAAAAGATGCAGCACAGAATAATACACTCTGTTCTTATGAACCATCGAGTACCTTTGCATAAAGAGTTTATTCAGCCATTTAACAATGAGTGTAATTCCATTGCATTGGAAAGTAACAAAATATGCTAAAGAGCTTGAGGTAGAATCACCTTTTCATTTTTTTATTGCTAGATGAACTTAAAACTAATACAGGCATTTCCTCCCCACCGCCCAGTATGGAAAACATTCTGGAATAGCAGTCTTGAGTAGTGAGATTAGCTAGCGAAAGATGTTTTTGAAAGCAAGTTGCTCAAGGCTTCCATTCCCTATTATTTGCTCATTGCCTCAGTTGTATGGGCATACACATTTCACATTAGATTCCCACCAAAGGCTTTAACCATCTGTCATCTCATCTTGCCCCAGTTGGGAACCACTTGCCATATGGAAACTGTTCTGCATTTGTATTAACCATCTCATAGGCTGAAGATTCTAGAAGGGGCAAATTTACACAGTATTATGGCTGCAGGGTCCACTAGCCAGCGGGGGCGCCATAAAGCTTATATAATGTAATAAGTTACAGAGAAAGCTACCAGACTTCTTTAGTGAACTAATACAGTGGTTCCTTGGGTTACAAACTTAATTCATTCCAGAGGTCTGTTCTTAACCTGAAACCGTTCTTAACATGAGGTACCACTTTAGCTAATGGCGCCTCCTGCTGTCGCCGCACGATTTTGGTTCTCATCCTGGGGCAAAGTTCTTAACCCAACGTACTACTTCTGGGTTAGTGGAGTTTGTAACCTGAAGAGTTTCTAACCCGAGGTGTTTGTAACCCAAGGTACCACTGTAGTCCTTTTGTACTCTTTGCAGTAACAGTAAGTGCTTCCCAGGTAACTTCAGGGCACTTGAAATGGAAACAACATGCACATTTCTCCACAGCTGGTCCTCCTCCTCCTGTACTACCCAGTGCTAAGCCAGGGTTTGACTTAGTGGTACCTCAGAACCTGGGCTCATAGTTTGCTTCACGCCAGGTAAACCTCAAGTTGGGGCTGAGGTTTGCTCATGGCTTAGCACTTGTGGTTTGTTTGGAGTGGTCAGTCCATGAGCCCAGATTTGAGTGTGAAACTTAGCCAGACCATGGCTTAGCTCCAGATAGCACAGCAGAAGAAGAACCAGAGAGAAGTTGTTGTTGTTGTTGTTGTTGTTGTTGTTGTTGTTGTTGTTGTTGTTGTTGTTACTGTATCTGCACACTTGCACATTCATGCTTAACTATAGTTTGGCTCATATTTTTAGTTTGGATGTGTATTTTATATTTTTATATTGGTATCTGTTTTCGAAAGCTACCTGTGGAGGTCTTCATCCTGAGAGGTGGCACATAAACTCTTAAATAAATATAAAATGATTAATGATAAGACAGTGGGTCATAGTGTGGGAGAAGAAAGCTGTATTTGTAATCGGTCACTATGGAATAACGTGTGTGTGTGTGTGTGTGTGTGTGTGTGTGTGTGTATGTGCATCCATCCATCCATCCATCCATCCATCCATCCATCCATCCATATTTGTTCCAAGGGGCAGTTGAAGATAAAATGAAGACAATTTTAGAAAGGCCCACCAAAAAGCCTTTCTGATTTTTGCCCTCTTGTGTATGTTTCAGAACTCAGGAACCTGAGCAGCATGCAGTATCTTTTAAGGAGCTCACCTTGAAATGTATCTTCAGTCTTGAAGGACCAGAAGAAGGGGTTTTTATTAAGTTAAGAGAGTCAGAAAATAATAATAAAACATGGTTTATGAAGTTGGCGAGAAATTTAGAAATGAGATGAAGTTTTATAGCTGATGAAATTGATACAAGTTGTAAATCTGAATTCCCAGATGAGTCTTTTTGATGTGGTCTTTATTACATGAAGTAACATTTTCCACAGTTAATAGCTCACCTCTGCACGCTGAACAGGGAATTCTGCCTTTCAAAAAGGGCTGCTTTAAGAGTTCTATTAACCAAGCTTTTACCTTACTTTTAAAGGTTCTGTTGATTACTTTCATTGGGAAAACAGCCTCTTTTTGATTATTGACAAACATCTATTACCTGCCTTATTTTGAGTGGAGAAGTGCCATGTGATGTGAGCCAACACATTCCTAGTAGGTGTCAGATAATCCCTTTATTGGTGTTGTTCAATTTCTGCTGTTCACATTTAGGTCAAAATGGAGGATTAATATTTCCAAGGACCAAATATATTTTGCACATTGCCCTTCATAAAAAATATTCCCCATAGAACCTATTAAATGTTTCAACTGGAATATGCCTGCCTGAAAGAGCCACCTCCATAATAAAATACCAGGACTGGTGCTGTGAAACAACACCGAATTGTCAGTTTGCAGCAACAGAGTTTCCTTCCAGCAGCAGTTATATTGCATGATAGTTTTCGGGAGGAAAGAGTCAGCAGACTGGCAGCATTGTGGAATGTGTGATTGTGGCAATAATGTGTGGTGGTGATTTCTTCCCTTTTTGCCATTGAACACATGGAGGAATTGCAAACTCAAATAATATAACCAACTTATTTATTTATTTTTTAAAAAATTAATTCCTTGCTCAATTTAAAGGAGAAGCAGTTCATAACACACTCAGATTAGAATGAATGGTGGGGTGGGGAGAGACTCATTGCTTCCAATTTTAAAATAAAAAGTAAAAAGCAGTGCCATTCATTCTATATTTTTTATTCCATGTACTATGAAGAAAATAAATGTAAAGTCAGTTTCCATTGGTCTGCTTTACCTTATTCTAATTACATTTTTTTTTGCTCCATAAGATTTTGCTCCATAGTTTTTAGAGGGGGAATGCAAGATTTTTTTTTTTTTAAGTGAGCGCTGAGCAGAGCCTGTATGCATCCCAGGCTCTGCTCAGTGCTCCCTTTCAGGAGGGAGAAGGGCCCCCAAGAACCGCACACATGCTCCATGCGGCTCCTGAAAGGGGGCTTTTATGGGAGGTGGGGGAAGGGACTGAGGGGCTGCCCTCTGTCCCTTCCCCCACCTCCCGCAAGAGCCAGCAAGATCCCTCTCGTTGTTCTAGCTTCTGGGATAGCCACGCAGCCTGCATTCGCTCCATAAGACGCACACACATTTCCCCTTACTTTTTAGGAGGGGAAAAGTGCATCTTATGGAGCGAAAAATACGGCAAGTTTCGGGGAGACATCAGGTTTCAAAGTGCCCACGAGGATTGGGGGATGTCTAGATGTGTCCCACCAGCTTTATAAAAGCTCTGTAGCACCGCGAGTGTATGCAGCCGCCCTGCCTCCTGTCTGCTCTGCCTTCACTTTGTCTGCCGACTTTGCTGTCCTACTCGCTGTGCAGCAAAGCTGGAACCTTCAAGGTGAAGTGACCTTGGGAGGTACAGCAGTTGCATATTTCATGGAAGCCATGGAGTTTTCAAAGAAGTGGGTAGCATCTCCAGGTTGAAATTGAGCAACCTTGCTTAAAAGCAGCTATGTTCAAACACAGAAGAGAGATGTGTGAGGTGGCTCCAACCTCTTTATTTTATATCCATTTCATCAGTAACACCAAAGACTTAGGACTCTCTCTCTTTCTGAGCCTGTTTCTCCTTTCACTAACACATAAAAGACATTTATTCAGGGCACGATGCAACCAAAAGGAAGCATTCGCTAGCATTGTTGATTTCAATAGGAAAGAGTTAAAAATTCCCCATTGAGATCTGAGATTTAAAAGTGCTTGATATTAGTTCCATAAGGCTGGAACCAAAGAAAGGATATACATACACCTGCGTGAAATAAAACATTGTGTGCAGCTGAAGCTCTGCTTTGCTTTTCACTGGAGCTTTTCCTACTACTGAAGAAACAATCTGCTCTTCTGTTAAAAGTGGCTTGCCTCTTTGGCAATGCGAACTGCTGCTGCGAAAAGTGAAAACAAGGTACTGGCTGTGCATGATGGCTGTCTCCTCCCCATGCATACCCTTTCTTTTGACCATAGCCTTATTTATAAAGAACATTGTAAGCAAAAGATAGGAGAAGCATAGAGAAGAACTGTGAGTGAAATTATTTCATGATGCTTCCATTTGTCTTGTCTGCATGACTACTTGTCATGATTGTTGAGAATAAAAAGTTGGCATGTTTTCAATCAATAAAATGTTTAAAAGCTAAAAAGTAAAAGTCTTTGGTTAAAAATCACTCACACAATGTCCAACAATAATAAGCCTTTATTTAGCTGTCCAAATGATTAACAGATTCATCATAAATTCCATCTGAAGATGATATACTGATTGTACCTATTCCCACAAACGCACTATTCCTTTGGTTCTTCTGGGGCATGTCGACGTGCTGTGAGTATATGTGTAAATATTTGGTTTCTAATGAATCTTTCAGAGAGTAGTATTGTTAGAAAATTGAAACCAGACAGCGGCTGTGTTTTTAGATGTTTCTTACAAGGCTGTATCTCTTTGTGCCGCCTTAAAGGTGACCTCAAAGGGAAATAAAATTGGATTTGTCCTTTTTTGTTTCTTTGTTTCTTTATGATGTGTATAAAAAAGGCCTGCTTGTTCTTTTTTATAATAGAAATGTACTGAAAGCCTGTACAGTGATTGGAAAGTTATTGCAAAATGCAGGCTCTACAGGTGCTGAGAAACTTGAGTACGGAACAGAATACAGAGTGGATGGGAGCAGTAGATTTCTTTAGTCCGCACAGATTTTACCCATAAATGGAATTGGATGTTTTGTTTGACATGGGGCTGCCATGGCAAAGACAGGCTCCGTGTGAAGTTCTCCATCTTCTCCACATGAGCCTTAGGTATACTTTTCTGTGTGTTGTGATGTAATGATACTGTGCATTTTCCAAGCTCTGCCGGTGGCAAACAATGACCGCTCCCCACATCAAATGGGGGCGCCTTTTGCGTGGTCGTGCGCAGCCCCCCGGATCCCAGTGCGACTCTTGGTAGTTTGGGCTGACTTCATCCTCCCAGGCTGGATACCTGGAGGTCTCCGCCTACCTCAGCCAATCGCCCAGTCCTGCCTGGGAGGTGTTGCCAGGGGATTGGCCAGGTAAGGGGAGGGACCGTCCTGCCCACACAACAGAAGGTGAATCTTACCTGCAAAGCCGTAAACAATGACACAGATTATGTACGTGAAGAAAAACGGACAAAGCTATGAAATTACCTTTATATCCCACCTGCCCACCTAGGAACTCAAGGAGGCATATATGGCTGTCTGCCTCCCTGTGTTATCCTCGCAACAACCCTGTGAGGTAGGTCAGCCTGAGCAAATGTGCTTGGCCCATTGTCACCTCTTGAACTTCATGGCAGAGTGGGGTTTTCAACTGTGGAGTCCCAGGGTCCCAGGTGTGTCCATGCATGTATACTTAAAAGTAAGCCATAGAATCATAGAGTTGGAAGGGACCCCGAGAGTCATCTAGTCCACCCCCTTGCACATCCTAGTGAGCTCAATGCTAAGCTAGTATATATGGGACGGTAGTCTATCAAAATGTTGTGGGCAGAGGGGGGAGAACTTGATACAGCATTCCTTTTTTTTAATAGCAGCCCAGGGTTGAACATAATATTCTGTTCAGTCATTCAATAAATGCATATGAGAGTGGGGTAGCAAGCTCTGAGCCCTATCTGTGCATGCTCACTGAACACTTGAGCACAGCATTGGGCATACATCTGTATGCATAGGAACTCAGGAGCTAAATAATGGTGCTTGGGACGTGGGTGGGGTAGAAATTGCCAGTGCAATATGATACTCCACCATGCATTCATTGAACAGACTTTGAATAATTGAATAGGCCTCTTATCTAGATCTGCTGTAAGTTGATTAAACTGTTAAACACCAAATTCTTAAAATGGTTGCAAACTTTCACAAACTGCTTAAAAATCTTTATGTGAATTTATTTATTCTACCAGTTGTTTACTGTCACTAACTATTGAAAAGGGTTTTAAGAAATCACCTAGAAAACCAATGCTAGAAAACTGAAAATTTCATTCAGCTCATTGCAGGTCCAGTGCCTAAAACTCTGTCGGTTGTGCAATTGCCAGGTAATTCCAGCTGGATCTCAATTCAGCATCTCAGAAAACATCCTGATTTGGAGGCTGTTTAGTTTGTCATGAGATCCAATCCAAGTTGGAAACTGAAGCCTTATGCACCCCATTCACTATTATGGATACATTAAAAATGTCTATAACCTTTTCTCTTTTTGACAAAATTGGATAAAATTTGCAGTGGCAGTAGATCTTCTTGAGTGAATAAGCCTGCCAAATTCTAGGCAAACGGGTTCAACCTTTTTTTGGAGATTTTTTAAAACAGGAAAATCTATGGATTTTGTTTATTTTTGTCTGAATTGAATGAAATTTTCAGGTATTGTAGCTTCTTCTCAGGGAATGAAAACTGACAATTTTCAGAAGTATAGCTGCAGTAGTTTTCCTGCAGGGATGACCTTTACTGTTCTGGAGAGGTTAAAAAAAGGATTTACTGTTGTTTTGTGTTCAATTTGTATGAAAATACCATACATCACAGAACTGCTCTTTGATTAGAAACCTGCCAAATTTCAGAGTGATAGATGCAGCAGTTTTGTGCTAGGTGCTTTTGAAAAGTTGGTTTTGTGGGAGGGAGAGGGTGACTGGATTCCATCTTTATGGCTTTGGGTGCAATGATTTTAATATGTAGATGGCATACACTGCAGAAGTGACCCTAGAGAAGTAACCTGCAGCATTTCAGAAAGACAGATGAAGAGGCCAGAGAGTTAAGCTGAATGAAAACAACAACATAGAATCCTAGAATCTTAAAGTTGGAAGGGACCCAAGGGTTATCTAGTCCAACCCCCTGCAATGCAGAAATCTCAGTGGAAGCATCCAGGACAGTTGGCCACCCAATATCCAAGGAAGGAGGGTCCATCACCTCTCGCGGGAGTCTGTTCCACTGCCGAACAGCTCTTACTGTCAGAAAGTTTTTTTTCTGAACAGTTTCCTGCTGATTAAGTGCAAAGCTGGTTTAACAAGAAAGGATGTGTGAGGATGTGGAACAGCCAAAAGAACTTGGCTGTCCGGCATTTTCCAAGCAAGTACCACTAGCAAAGAGCACAGAGCAGCCATGAGCAAGGTGATACATTGCTTCATCATTCCTCCCACAAAGTATTGTGACTGGAAAGCCCTGGGAAATCAATTCCCACTGATTAGAATTTAGTTTGCCAGAGGAGAGCTCTCGCTCTCCCCACCATCACCAGTGTTTCTCTTATATGGCAAGGCTGGAGAGAAATGTTTCATTTTTTGCTGATGCACTCTGCAGTGTTTCCCCTAAAACTGAATCTCCAAAGTGCCTTGAATTGCTTTGGCAATCCCTGCTACAGTTTGGGGCATTTTATGGAGATTCCACTCAGTTTGGGCAAGGCCCGAATCATTCTAAAACAGCCTGCTATGGATCAGAATTTGTGACTCATCTGAACCCCCACTAAATATATCTGTTACCATGCTCTCTGTTGTACAATGATTCAAGAATTAAATATATTGGAAACTTCTTAATAATACATAAAATCTTTATAAAATTTGCTGCAGAAGAACAGAGAGTTGCAGTCAACTAAGTTCTAGTCAGAGTAGACCCATAGAAAATAATGTACCTAAATTGGCCATGCCCATTAATTTAAATAGGTCTGCTCTGAGTATATCTAATACTGAATATAACCCAGAAAATAAGGTTGCACAGTGGTACCTCGGGTTAAGTACTTAATTCGTTCTGGAGGTCCGTTCTTAACCTGAAACTGTTCTTAACCTGAAGCACCACTTTAGCTATTGGGGCGTCCTGCCGCTGCTACGCTGCCGGAGCACGATTTCTGTTCTCATCCTGAAGCAAAGTTCTCAACCCGAGGTAATATTTCTGGTTTAGCGGAGTCTGTAACCTGAAGCGTCTATAACCTGAAGCGTCTGTAACCCGAGGTACCACTGTATATTGTAGCAACTTGCACAGTCAATTGTAGCCACCTATGTATACTTTGTCAGATCCAGAAAATGTTACTTTTACATACATTATTCAGCTGCAATATGGTTCTATTTTTGTTCTAATGTTTGAACAGAGTTTTTCTGACCTAAGTTGAACAATAAAATTTGACTGACTGAGTTTCTGGCCTAAAACTCTAAAGCTGGCTTCTGGGAATTTGAAATCTTTTTTCCATCTCTGCAATTGAATATTTTGGTGTTAGGAATTGGCAGTGAGCTCAGGATGGAGCTGGGGAAAGAGTTGACCCCAAAATATATGGGCTTCCTTGAATGAATCTAAGTTCTGACAAATTACAATCTTGGCTGTTGAAGGCAATACTTGGAACAAATCTCAAGGCTGCTAGCAATCATCTGTGAGAAGTCTTGGAAGATAAATGGAGTCCTAGTGGATTTGTGAAGGGCAAATGGTCCTTGTTCTCAAAACCGGGGAAGAGAAGGTCCCAGAAATTTATAAGCCCACTAGCTATCATTTCTGTCCCAGGGAATTATTTAAAATAATGATAAATATATTTCTAAACATTGTATGTTTCAGCTTTAGCTCTCTTCCTCTGCCCCACGCTGTGGCTCATGGCACAGGGCCAAAATAGCAAAGAGTAGACCACATGGATCTGACCTGAGTAGAAAGATGTTTCATATTTGTTATTAGTGACATGCAGGCTGGTTCTGTGCATGTTTGCTCAAAAGTAAAGCCCCTCCCCCTCAAGTAAGAGTTGTGTGACTGTGTAAAGTGTACAGCAGGGCTGGGCGATGTTTGGTTTTCAAGATCTTGATATATCATCAGCTTAACATCACGATATACTGATATATCACAAGATTTGAAGTAAGGATGTAACTATGTAGAGGCAAATGGGGTAGCATCCTGGCAACTGCTACTACTTAGGGGTCTAAAACTGATACATTTTTATTTACTTTTAACATATTGTTATAACTGTTTAATAGTACAGAGCAACAGGGGCAGCACGGATCACGAGAAAAGTGATGACCAGCTTCACAGTCGGTTCCCCACGTATCATGGTATTTTTTTTACATAACGCACACATTGCGATTCATAATATATTACGATATCAAATATTATGAAACTGTTATCACGATGTGGACTTCAAAGTGATTTGGGGTGATGTATCGATATAGTGCCCATCCCCAGTGTGCAGGAAGGGGCTGTGGGGCCATGCTTGCGGCCCTGCCCTGATGGCATGCAGCTCCTCTCAGCCCCACCTTTGACATATTCACATGGATGTCTGAGGCAGGGAAGCATTTGCAGAGAGCAGTAGCAGTCCGCATTGCTCACCTGGCTTCCCAGCACCTGGTGCTGCTGCTGGCTACTGAGAGGGGTGAGGTGGTGGGAAGCTGAGCATGTTTTAGCTGTAGTGATAGGAGTGTCAGATTGGCTGTGCAATGGCACCTGCACTATGCTG
This sequence comes from Podarcis raffonei, assembly GCF_027172205.1. NCBI lineage: Eukaryota > Metazoa > Chordata > Lepidosauria > Squamata > Lacertidae > Podarcis > Podarcis raffonei. Next base: position 65,311,147 of record NC_070606.1, on the reverse strand, counting down.
AGCTCCTGACCTGTCTCCCTCCTGATAGGTGGCAGTGATGTTTTTGGTGCAGGGAAGCCAGGTGAGTGATGCTGCCCTGCCCTGCCCAATGACTACTGGCATGGAGGCTTCCCTGGGTACCAGAATGCAGGGAAGCCTCCACACACAGAGGTCTGTGCATGGATGATTCCCTGCCTCATGCGTCCATATAAATGTGTTGAGAGAAGCCACAAGGATGGTGAGGCTGAGCTTATAAGTGTAGCCTTGTAGTCTCTTTCCACACAATTTGCCCCTTCTCGTGAGTAACACAGGAAGGGGATTATGTTTCATTGTGTTCAATGACATTTTCTCTAAAGTACGTGTGCATGGTTCAATGGTGTATTATCGCTAGTAAGTTTGCATAAGTTTGCTCCTTTAGGGTGTTTTCACATCGATTTTTGGCTGCATACAGATAAACGTAGCTTCAGCAATGAACCCACTGCGAAAGTGTGCTTGCCACTAGACAAATGTTCAGTCTTACCTAGATTGAGCTCAGGGGAAAACCTGCCCTAGTTTTGGATTTGTACAATATTGATCGGCTGCCCTTTGTATTAATTATAAAGTTATCTCCCCACTTTTCATATTGGGGCTAAGTACAGAGTTACGTGGCTGACTTTTGTGGAAGTCACAAAGGCAAATTACTTCCCCCTGCAGTTTCAGGTGCTCAACATTAGTTGTTTCGTTTCATTTATGTATCTCTTCCCATGAAGCATCCCTGAAGGATTAGCAATAAAAATAGCAGTAAAAATGGCAATAATAGGAACATATACAAAAACCAGTTCAGACCTAATACAGGTACAGACTGGGGCAAGAATCCCTGTTTAAAAGTTTTGTTGAAATATTAAGGGCTTCAATAGGCTTCAGAAAGAGATGGATCCTGCCTGATGTGCAATGGGAGGGAGATCCAAATGGATCTTCTCCTGCAGAGAACAGTGATCAGTTGAGTATATTATGGTTGAGTTTATATTTTAGGCACCCTGGTCCCAAGCTGTGTAAGGGCTCTGGGCACCAGTACTAGAACCCTGAACTTGGCTCAGTAGCTCATTGGCTGTCAGTGCAATTCTCTCAGCAGTCTTGTAACATGGTGGTGATATTCTGCCCCAATGAGCAGTCAAGCTGTTGCAGTTTGCAGTAGCTTCAGCTTCTGGGCCAACCTCAGAGACACTCCCCACACCCCAGAAATCATAAAATAGCATCAAGCCCCCTTTAAAAAATTTTTAAAGCATCAGATAAACATTTGATTGGATTGAACATGCCAGAAACTTGGAATTTTGTTAAAAAGCCATAACAAAAGTACCAATTTTGAACAACCTATCTGTAAGCATGGCAATGCGGATGAGGCAATTAGGATTCAATCTGGTGAATTTACAGGTGTAGATTTACAAGAGTGTATGTACGGGAAGGAGTTCTTATTCCAAATTCACTCCTGTTCATAGCTATGCACTGTTAAAGCAGCTTAAGACGTCTTACTGAAATGCAAGTGTAAAATGATTTTGACTGGACGGCTCTTTCAAATTACAGGTGCCTCTCTCCTGCTTTCTTTTTCACTTTAACAAGGGTCAGACAACAACATCAATAGCACACAAGAGGCTAAAAGGTGATTTAAGCCTCCTTCGTGAAAATACTGCTACTTGAGAGTGGTGGCTGTGCTCAAATTTGCAAATACATGAACCTAGAAGGAACTGATTGATGTATTAATAAAAATAAAGAAGATTGGCTAAACTCTGTGCCCACAAAGTACCACCAAGGGGGCTATATTGGATTGCTATTTGACAGCAGTATGAGGCTATTGTGAGAAGGCATGTGGCATTCTGGCTTCTGTTAATAGATGCAATGTACTTAGTGCTAGTTAGGGCACGACTGGAATATTGCGACCAGAAATAAACACACACTGGAGAGGATTCCGGGAAGAACGACAGTGATTAAGAATTTGGGATGCATAATGTGCATGGAAGGGCTGAACACTGGTGATGTGACACAAGTTCTTAGGTAGTTGCAAGGCTGAAAGAAAAGCAGCTGTTTTCTAGGACTAGAGATGTGAAAGGCCATGGATAGATGGGTGAGACGAGAGTTTTTGTTTCTGTAGAGCAAATTTAGGCTAATAAGGGAAATATTTTTATATGCAAGAATAGCTGGAGAATGGAACATGGTACTCTGGGGAGCTGCGGAATCTCCTTTCTTTCATGGCTTCTCAGAGAAGATAGGATGAGCCCAGGGATATGTGTGTGTGTATCTGTCTAGGAAACCTCACATCTCAGAACAGCTAGACTGGGTAATTGGATTTTGAAGTGTTACAGTTTTGTTTTGTTTTGTTTTGCTTTGCTTTGTTTTGTTTTACCAAGACTAGAGTAGAATGGTTCCCTTTGTAGAACAGAAGAAGACATCTGGCAAATGGATGGCTGATGTATTTGTAGCGCTGTGAAATCCGATGGTGATGAGGGCACCATGTTTCCCCTCCATTCGTTCTACCTTCTAGTTGCCTCCACTTGGTTTCCTGCACTTCAGGGCAGCCACATCACCTCTTTCTCTGACTCTGAGTGATGATTCCATGAAAGCAATCTGTTTGCTCAGTGCTGATGAATGATTCACAGGGGCCATCCTGGGCTATGCTTCTTCCCTTCCCGCAGCTATAGCTAAAGTGCCACCACCTTCATTTAATGTGAGTAAGAGCAATATACACCATCTGCTAGCACAGCCCAAGAAGGGGCAGAGCTGTATTTTGCCTCACTCTTAAATTGAAAACAAGACTACAATAATGTATTTTAATAAATGAAAATAAGTTCACCTGTTTGCATACCATAAAGAGATGATAGGAAGTAATGAACTAACTAGCTTTCTGTTGTCTCTGCCTACAATAGGCAATGCATGCAAATATGAAAGCTGTTCAGTCCCAATGCCTTGATTTCCTTGTTATTTTCCTGCATATTTGCCTAATGGCTTAGTGATCAGGAGTGTGTTCGTTTCAATGTGCAGGGCAGGCCAATAACTTGGATTAGCACAGTGACATTCGGGGATGTGGTAAACACTTTCCTTCCTGTGCTATTTGTCTGATTTAAATTGTTTCTTCAGCTAATACTAGCCATGGAGGGGGCAAACCTGGGGGCAGCAGAGGTACCCATCTGTGTGCCCCCTCCAACCATGACTAATAGAATCTTTGGAAGGGGAGTGAATTAAATTAGGAGACCTGTGGAGTGAGGATTAGCTTCCTTTCCCCAGTAACATACCACTTATCCAGATTTGAGCCCATCCATTGCTGCTTTTAATCAAAGAAGAAGACAGTAGCTTCATTATGTGATCTTAAACAGTGCACCTTGTTTGATCCTTATATTAAAATACATTTGGGGACATGGTGTGCTAAGTGTGATGAAGCTCTAAGTTCTACATCCCAAAGCTCAAGCCAGCATCTATATCTCTAACAAATAGTTTCTGAAAAGCAAGCAAATATGAGGTGTCTTTGTGCCTCCTTTCTGTTAATCTGCTGTTGGCCTACAACCGCCTCCTCCAACCTGGTGCCCTGCAGATGTTTTGGACTACAACTCCCATCATCCCCAGGTCACAGGGCCATGCTGACTGTGGCTGATGGGATTTGTAGTTTGAAAATCTGAAGGTTGGGCAAGGCTGGCCTAGAATTACTTTTCTGTCCTTTGATATTGAATGCAAATGCAAGCATTTTTTCTTTCTCTGGGTAACATGCAATATATGGTTTGATTTACTGCAACGACTAATGGGGGGCATGTGCATTTATGTGTGTGACACCAGATACCAAATTATACATGGTTTCTATGGGATTGTGTATGGTTTTTCCAGTTTATACCAGAATCTAGAAGATTTCCTGTCGGCTACTCTGTGAAAGTATTGCCTGAAACCAGATCAGATTTGGTTCTGAGAAAGCAATGTAGTTCAGGGAAAGTGTGATGTTTTCTGTTGCTACATCTATGGAACCCTATGTAAATTCGTACAATGATTTCACTATGTTGGAAAGTTACTTTAAAATGTGCAATTTGAAAAAATAATAATTGTATTATTCATAAAATTCTAAAATGAACACAGATATTCACCCGTGTAATTTTAATCTGGACATCATAAGAAATGTTTCAGACGTTAAAATGTTGATATAATGCTGAAAAATTCATTATCTCTTATATTTCATCTTGAAAAGCAATAACCAATCTGTTGTAACTGAATGTCAACTCTGAGAATATAGTGGTTGAGTATTTTTATTCACTCCTTTAAAAATGTATATGCAGTAACCTTGCACTCGAAACTGGGTTGTTTTTGCTGAAATATTTGTCTCAAAAGCAATCTTGCTCTGTATTCTCCACAGTCTTGTCCGATGCCATGGGCTACTCAGATCAAACTGGTCACTTTTGAAAACAAAGTTGCTCTCGTGTTTTATTTTCTCACCTTGGAAATAGTCCGAATTTATTTAAGAGGCACAAAAGGGGGAATGGAGATTGTCTGCAAGATTGAGTGTGTTTTTAGCAGTTGAAATTCAAAGCCATCTGGGTATTTATACAGCAAAATCTTCCGGATGAAGAATAGGCCAAGGTAGTCACATGGCGGGGGCCAACATGAAACAAAAGAATCCATTTATTATCCCGGCAGGAAATTTGTTCTTCTAGATGTTGTAGCTGCAGACATAATGATTTCATTTCCTTCAGTTTGCTCAGATTAATTGCCGGTGCTTGTGTGTGTGTGTGCGTGTGTGCGTACATGAGAACTCATGTTATTTCGAAGTATTTTCCACCCAGGTATACTTGCAAACCCTTAAAATGCCAATCTTATAATGTCTTTGTACATAATCTGTGGGGCAGCCACACTTGTGTTAGTCTGTTGCAGCAAAATCAATGGTGTCTTGTGGCACCCGAAAGAGGAACAAATCAGGTATAATACCGTGAAGCTTTTGTCGATTGATGGGACTGTCGTCCACAAAAATTTATGCCATAATAAATTTGTTAAGTCTCTCAGGTGCCGCAAGACTTTTTGTCAGCTGGAACGCTGTGTCTGTTTCTGGTTGTTGCATCTGGAAAACGGCACAGTACAGATGGAAAAGGTGCAGAAAAGGAGAACCCTAAATGATTGAGGGACTGGAACAATTCTCCTGTGGGGAAAGGTTTCAAAACTTGGTCTGTTTAGTTTAGCAAAAGACAAGTCAAGAGGTGTATAAAATTATGTACAAGGTGAAGGAAGTGGATGGAGAGCAGAAGAACAACAGCTCAGTGGAAGAACATTAGCTGTGCAAGTAGATAAATAGGTACCGCTCCGGTGGGAAGGTAAATGGTGTTTCTGTGTGCTGCTCTGGTTCGCCAGAAGCGGCTTAGTCATGCTGGCCACATGACCTGGAAGCTGTCTGCAGACAAATGCCGGCTCCCTCGGCCTATAGAGCGAGATGAGCACTGCAACCCCAGAGTTGTCCGCAACTGGACCTAATGGTCAGGGGTCCCTTTACCTTTACCTTTAAACAAAAAAATATAGGTTCAATCACTGGTATTTCCAGATAGGGCAGATGCAGGGAACCTAACACACAGGGTCCAAGTGTGATTTTCCAGGTCTCATAGTTTGGCATTTGAAACTCCTCCTGGGCTGTTGTCTTTCTCACCTTTACTCACCCTGCTTCATATCCCAAGTGCTTTTACCTGACTAGAATGTGTCCTTGAGCTATGGTAATACCTCTTGCTTGTCTGGCTGGAGAGCAGAGGGGTGTGTGGGTGTAGAAAGAAGCCTACTTTGCAAATATCAATTTCACCCACTTCTGCCTGTGGTCCCATCAGCCACTTGCATGTGATAGAGACCATACCGAACCAGATGGACCAATGTTCTGACTTGTTGAAAGGCTTCCTTTGTTCCTGGAAAAGTTTTTCATCTTCCCTCAAAACATTCAAACTTAGGGTTTTTCAAGGAAGCTGAAAGACTGGCGATTCAGGACAAACAAAAAGAAGTACTTTCCCATAAACAATACAATTAAATAATGGAATCTGCTTCCTCAAGATGTTCCTCTGGACTTAGATGGCTTTAGAAAGGGATTAGGAAAATTCATGCAGTCTCTCATTAGGGCAACTCTGTGTGACCTAAGTCTGGAGCCCTGCATCCTGGCGGCCCCACCAAATGATACCAGAAAGGCAGCTGTAGCTCTGCAAATTAGGAAGGGATGTGATCTGCTGGCAGCCCAAACTGCAGCCACTCATTCTTTTGAATTTAATCATTTCCCCAAAGTGAGAGTGGCAGTGAGCTCATCCAATCAAGGAGCCAACAAGGGTGACAGAGCAGCGAGGAAAGCAACATCATGGAGGCACCTGGCCTCTGCCCCTCTCAAGCCTGCCAGTGTCTCTGCAAGGAAGATAATGTTTTTGTTAGTGTAAGAGGCGTCATGCCTCTGGGTACCAGCCAGGGAGGGAGAGGCTGTTGTCCTCAAATCCTACTTGTGGGCCACTGTGGGAAATAAGACATTGGACTAGACAGATCCTTGGTCTGATCCAGCAGTGTTCTTCTTATCTTCTGATGGCGTATATGAAAGGCACAACATACCTAGGAAATTTTTGTGTGACTCACCTTTTGATTTTGGCTGCTATCTGATTTGGACTCATCTGATGCCTTTGAAAAAGGAAACTTGACTAAACATACATGCCTCCTGGAGAGTATCAAAACAGAGACAAAACAACACAAGAGAAACCACAGCTAAGCTTTTTCAAACAGCATCAGAGAACACTGCTGAAAATCTGGATCAGGAGAAATATAGTATAAGAGAATTCTGGGTGCTCTCTGTGGTGCATGGATTCCTATCCATGGGAATAACTGCTCTAAAGCCTGTAATTGGCCATTGACTTTAACCCATGCATAGCTGTTGCGGTGGTGTCTCACATATATCTCTCATGGTTTTGTCTAGCCTTAATAAATTTTCTGAATGCTTTTCTCATAATACAGGCTCTCAATAATGAAGCCTCTTGTGGTTTCTTTGAAATCTGTGGCTCTCTTGCTCTGTTCCGTAATAGCAAATCTCTCTGGTATAAGGTTGTTTCTCTATGTAGGAATCACTGTGATCTGGTTGTGGTGGCTGGCAGCATCCCGGGCAATTAAGGAGGCAGAAGGAGTTAAAGTCTCACTAGACACACATCCTTTGCTCTTTCTCTGCTGAACCCAAAACTTTCCTGAAGCTACACTAACTTTTATAAATTACCGTATTTTTCGCTCTATAACACGCACCCGACCATAACACGCACGTAGTTTTTAGAGGAGGAAAATCCGTAGGCATGCCACCCGTAGGCATTCCCTCCATAACACGCACAGACATTTCCCCTTACTTTCTAGGAGGAAAAAAGTGAGTGTTATGGTGCAAAAAATACGGTATCCTTTGATATGAGTACATTTCCTCACTCACTCTTGAGTGCGGGGGGGAAGTGCAGTTATTTGGGACCACATAGTGTTGTTGCAGCCCTATATCCCCAGGTCGGATGGGGCAGAGAAAAGGATTTATCCATGTTGTGGCTGCCACTCTCCACTTCCCCCCACCAGGGACAACCCCACCTGGGTTTGGTTTATCCTGAAGGAGACAACACTAGCATTCCTGCAAACTTGAATTAGTTACAAAAATAAGTGACGAACAGAAGTGGAGTTGAACAATAGTCACATCTATCGTCAATAGATCCGCTACCTCCCACATCAGATTTTCCAAAAGAGGCCCTGCCACAAAATCATCCTACCCTTCAGCTAAGTCTCTCAAACTTCAAAACTACTGCTTCAAAACTCTCCCTGCTCCCCCACAAACCTTTCCTCTTTCCTTAGCTGGGCGGCCGGGGGGGGGGAGTTATATCACCTTCCCCAAGCCCTGGTGGCTCTTCCATTCAAAACACTCAAGAGAGATCCCTCAGCTTCTTCCTATTGCTATTGGCATCTGTCTGTCTCGGAGGACAATGAAAGAGTGTGTCTTCTGGGGATAAAGTTAAACAGTTGGGGTATTACAGCACCTGCTGTGGCTGTAGCAAATGATACAGGAGGGGCAGGATTGATTGCAGGTGGGGCAGATTAAGGCGCCCAGTTTTGCTGCTACAGGTGCTCCATGGTTTTTCTTCTCTCTGTGCTCCTATTGAAAATACATCAACTAACCAACCTGAGCCATTAACAAGCTGAGCCTGACAAAGGATTGACTGCCTTGCTGCCTTAGCAATACGGTGCTGTAGATGCTCTAGTGTGGCATCTTCCTGAATTATGCTGGGATAGTAAACTGTGCTAATGTGTTAGCCAGATGTAATGATGCTGAAGACAGGCTACAATTGGAATGTAATGGATTGTTCTTGTGTATAATATTTATTTGTAGCTTTTGCTAGTGCTTTCAGTAATGGAGATTTTTCTTTTCAAGCACATTAAATACGATTAATTGAAAGAAATCCTGCTGGCAAGACTGGAGCATTTTTGCTTTTTAATTGAAATGATGATGTCTTTTCCACTCTTTTGTGGGTTTTTGTTGTTGTTGCAGCAGTAAGTATATTATTTTCTGTCTTGCACTTCTATAGCCTTTTGATTTCTACCACATTCAAATCTAATAGCCTCCCCCCCAAAGAGTATCTCTTGTGATAGAAGGAGCAGTATTACAAGCGTGCAGTGATGCTTTGTGCACAAAAAATAATTTCCAAGTTCAGAGGTACACTTTTCAAAAGCAAAATGTAGGAGCTGGTGATATTTCCTAGAAGCAATATCCAGTGCCATTTTTCTAGAAAAAGAGGTGCTGGAACTCACCATGAATACCTCCCTCATTCTCTTAGAATGGCAATGGCACCCACCTGAGAGGTGCTGGAACTGAGTTCCAGTGAGTTCCAGCTGAAAAAAGCCCTATATTATACAATGCCTTGACCTCTGTCCCAATCCAAGAACTGGTTGCTAGTGAGGTGCCAATGGCTCATGGTTCTATCCAGCCTTTCCTCACTAGGTGGAGCTGCCACATTTCCAGATTAGGCTTCCAAGACTTTAGTGGAAAACCAGTGGCTCCTCAAAACCAGCCCCCGTACAAACACATGGATACTTTGGCAAATATCCAGTTGCTATGCCCTTGGCAGGACCCACAGCAGCAGCTGCTGGGTCCATCCTGGACCCCCCCTTTTTTATTTGCCCAGCAGAGACAAGAGTGTCAGGTCAATGCAGCTGAACTTACTCCTGTGGCCTAAGGCTGCAAGCCTCTGTACACTTTTGTTTGTTGTTTAGTCATGTCTGACTCTTCGTGACCCCATGGACCAGAGCATGCCAGGCACTGTCTCCCACTGCCTCCCGCAGTGTTGGTTGTTGTGGTGGCAAACACCCTGATGTTGTGGGTCTTATTTTAAGGAAACCTGCAGCAGACTGAGCTGTTTGTGTTCTGGCTAGGTAGTCTTTTGATCCTGCTAAGCCAGTGTCCCTCTTTACTTAGGAGTAACCTACTGTGCAATCCTAACCATGTCCATTCAGAAGTTCTATGAAATGCAGTGGGCCTTATTCCCAGGTAAGTGGGGCAAGGTCTGTAGCTTGTATTGGGCATCTTATGCACCTGCCATAGAAGTAGAGGAGGAAAAGACATAGAACAACCTTGCCAGCCTCAGCCCCCAGTGTCCATGGAGTACACACCAATGATGCCCGCAGGGTAGCCTGGGAGGAAGAAAGCTAACCCATGTACAGCATCAGGGAAGGGCCCCCATGACATCACACCATCCTAACACATGCACAAAGCACCATCTGCCTGACACAAGGCATTGCTATGTTCGTCACTGAAGGAGCTACTGTGACCCAGGAATGCAGGAACTATGAACCTCCAGGAATCCCTGCACCCCAGTGTTTGAAGCCACCCTCCCTCTCACACATTCTCACATGCATGTGCACATGCAAGCACGCACGTATGCACACACACACACACACACACACACACACACACACACAATTCATAATTGTCCTTTTAACTGAAGAACACAAAGGGAAGGAAGAAGATGCCCTCTAGCACAGAACTCAAATAGCTCCCTTGCCAGGAGGCTTTTGTAGAGGCAGGGTTCGAGATCGACTGAAGGGCAAAGGAACCCTTTGCCAGGCAAGAAAAGGAAGGATCTAGGCCAGGCCACAACTGCACCTTCACAGGAGCAACCCTGTGATTAGAGCCAGCATTGTGTAGTGGTCAGAGTGCCAAACTAGGACCTGGGAGACCAGGGTTCAAACCTCCAGGGTTCAAACCTCACAACACAGAGTGTAAAAAAACATATTTAACAACTGCACCTTTCAGTAAACCTCGGAGTGAAAGTTTGCAAATATTAATGAAAATTTAGTGTCGTCCTTCTCATGCACCTACCCAAAAAAAGCATGTGCGAGCCATTGAAAATATCTGGTGACAGGTGATCCGTGTTAGAACAGAAAATGTTGCTTCATAGGTGACTGTAACATGGGTGATGGTCCTTTCAGTGGCCACAGGTTTATCTGTATCTTTACAGACCATCCTTGCTTGATAAATTTCTTGCAATGCATTTGCTCCGGTTTTTATAGAATAGCCTTCTTTCATCAGCCACAATTTCCTGGGGAAAGAGGGAAGCTTGCTTGCTCAAAATTCAAGTCATCCACAGAAGCTACTGCAGCAATCATTTCTCCTCTACCATCATCACACACACCCCTGCACTATCATATGAATCTTTTCTCTCACACACTTTCACCAGGTATAGTCATTCTTTTCATCTTTATCAAGTCTAGCACATGTCATAATATCCATTTCCATTTGAAGGTAACGGGCAGATTGATATGGTTCTATGAAGTTGTGATGGCTACTTGTTGAAATGTAAAATATAGAGCAATCATGTGCTACTTCCTTTAGCTTCTCTCCTACCCTCCAGCCTGATGTGGCATCTTACCACTTTTCCTTTTTTAATATGTGAGAGATGATTGATTCTTGTCTTTAGAATAAAAACAAAACAGTGCAAAGGCAGGAAGAACAGTAACTATGTTTACATCCCCTAAGGGTTTAGAGTCTCCCATTTGGTTGAACTGAATGTCTATAACAAATATCAGCCTCATGAAATTTCCATATAGTGCTCCATACTTAATCTGTATATAGGATTGATTTGGACAATCTCCTGGTCTGAAATATTCTAACTATGGCCTGTTCATGGACGAATATGTCAGCTTTGATTTATTTCTCTTTTCCCCCTTTCTTTTCCAATCTTTACTTCAGTTTGCCACATTTCTGCATCAGCCTGCACAAAATTAATACAGCCGTACCTTGGAAGTCAAATGGAATCAGTTCTGGAAGTCCATTCGACTTCCAAAACGTTTGGAAACGTTTGGAAGCCCCTGCAGCCAATCGGAAGCTGTGGAAACCCAATTGGATGTCTGAGTTCCAAAGAATGTTTGCAAACCAGAACACTCACTTCTGGGTTTGCGGCGTTCAGGAGCAAAAACATCCGAGTACCAAGGCGTTTGGGATCCAAGATACAACTGTATTCCTTTCCATGTGCTTTTTTCCTAATATACACTTTTGCACACAATATATGCACATCTGCAGTAATGCATTTATATGTTTTTGATAGAGTGCAGCTAAGAAATATTTCAAATGAATAAATAAAGCAGTGTGGCCATAAATCCAGTCATTGGTGGTAGAACAGCAATCTGAAGCATCTGGAGGGCACCAGGTTGATGAAAGCTAAAATAAGATATGCCCCCTAAATTCTCATACTTTAACAGAAATCAACAATAGATTTCCTGTTTTTCTCTGTGGCTCATGAAGGCTAGAGTCATCTTCATTACATTAAGCTAGTAAAGAGCATGTCACCCAGACAGGCCATTTTGGATAAGTTGGTTTGAGGAGAGACCCTTCCCCAGCTTAACCACTGCTCCCACCTTGGAGCATGGAAGGACAAGGGTAACTTGGAAGTGCAATGGCAATGCTAACAACCAACAAGGAAAGATTTAGCTTCTGTCATGGGCTGAGCAAATTCCCACTGCTCAGCCCCACTCCTTTGCTTCAGAGGACAACACCAAGGAAGACCAAGACTGAGGGGAATTAAATGCCACTTGAATAATGCTGTTTTCATAGGAACTTTTCTGTTCCTGATACCAGACTTAGATATAATTTTCATTGCAAGAAAATTCTGCAAGTTGCTTTGAGAGCCTTTCAGGGTTATAAAGAGGCATATAAGTATTCCAAATAAGTAAATATATTTGGGTTCCTGTGCCTGGATTTTAGGAACGACAACCCTCTATTTTTGGCCCATATGTTATCTCTCTGTGCCAACTTTGAGAAGAGAATTAAATTTTTGGCCATTCGGAGTATTGACTGATACCTATAGCAGCCAAACAGTGAATTGGCCTAGGACAATTACCCATTCTGCCAATTCCTGAAGACAAGAGAGTTTGTGTTAGCAGAAAAGACTTTTGGCAAAGCTGGGGATTGTTCTTCCTTGTCCTCTCCTATCCACCGGTTAGAGCTTTATATTATGGACAAGAGTGTTGATCATATCAGAGAACTCAAATAAATTTCAAGGTAGTTAAACTCTAGAAAATGGATAGAATCATGGTTTATATGGCATGGTAACAATGAGTTACTTTCTATATTTATGGTGTAATATTCACAATATCTTTATTTCCTTCAAGTGCTGTCATAGGCAAATATATCGTTGTCATGTAGCAATAAAATGTTCTGCTTTTTGCAAAAAAAAGGGGGGGGAAGAAAAATGGAATAGTATTTTGAAGCTAGCCTGTTCCTGTGTTTATGAGAATAACTCAGATGACAGTGGATTTATCACAGTAAAAATTGGCCAGTGAGATTGTTGACTGCTTTCACAAATTACATTGAAACCAGTGTTTAATTTCCTGTGTTTGTAAATTGAATAATGCAAGTATTTCATTGGGGGATCACAGAGATCTGTTCTATGCTGATTCTGACTGGCTGCTGTTATCCAGAACATAGCTGTCAACGTTTCCCTTTTTTAAAGGGAAATTCCCTTATTCCGAATAGGATTCCTCGCAAGAAAAGGGAAAAGTTGACAGCTATGATCCAGAGGTTTCAGGCCAAGGTCTTTCTCAGCCCTACCTGGTGAGGCCAAAGACTGAATCTGGGACCTCCTGCATGCAAAACTTATCTACCACTCTACCACTCTGGGTATAATTGCTTAACATGGAAATGTATATGGCAGGGAGTTGTTGGCATCTGTCTGTCTCGGGAGACAGTGGAGGAGGATACCTTTGTGGGGTGAAGTCAGACTGCTGCAAGTTGCAGCGCCAGCTGTGGCTGTAGAGACCGATATGGGAGAGACGTGTTTTGTTGCAGGTGATGCAGATGAAGGCATCTGGTTGTGCTGCTGCAGATGCACCATGGTGTTTCTTCTCTCTGCGCTGCTCTTGAGTGATGAACCTTTTCCAGTCTGAGGGTCACAGTCCCTTGTGGGCAACTTTCCCGGTAGCACATGCTAGTGGTCGGCACAGCCAGAGGCAAAAGTGTGTATGCCCCAATTAAAAACTGGCTGGGGAAACAGATGTGGCTCTTACCTTTGAAGATGACGTCCCATCCATACAAACGTCGTGAAGTTTCCAGGCACCCCCCCAACTCTCCCTCTGAATGAGAGGCATTGTCACAGTTCAATGGCACATGCTAGCCAGGTGAAATCATTAACAGAGGGTGCAGACAAAGACCAGTGAAGGGTATGGCCCCCAGGAGCTACTTACTCAAGGGCTAAGTAGAAAAGCCTGGAAAGTAGCATTTAGCTCCCATATCGGAGGTTCTCTGGCGTAAGGCTACCACTGGAAATGGTGCTCCATTTGTAACTTGGGTTGTGACATTGAACGTTGAGTATGGAGCAGTGGGCGGGGAAATGTACAGTGTCATGATGTCACAACATGGTATTTTACAACACAGTAGGGAGGGGGGTTACAGGATTGCTATTTATGGAATCCTTTACCTTATATCAGGCATGGCCAAACTTGGTCCTCCAGATGTTTTGCGACTACAGTTCCCATCATCCCTGACCACTGGTCCTGTTAGCTAGGGATGATGGGAGTTGTAGTCCCAAAACATCTGGAGGGCTAAGTTTGGCCATGCCTGCCTTATATAGTTCCACTCTGTCTCCAGGGGTGGACAGGTCTCAAGAATGAAGGTGATGGCTATCCCTTATGGTTAGTTTAGTCCCCAGGCTTCATTCCCTGAAGATGGGAAGCGACACTGATTCCATCTTCCAGTTTCTATGTCTCATTAGCAACAAACAGTAGTAACTTAGAGAGTAATAAATAGTGCTGAAATTCTGTTAAGCAAATTTGGGTGATATTTGCATACTTCACAGATGACCGGTGATGACCAGTTTTGGGGGTGGGAATCTTGCCGGCGAATTGTAATCAGATTACAGTTTTTAATCCACAGTACTGCATGTGGTATACTTGTATCTGTGTGAAGAACTCCAACTCTTTCAAATGATTCTGTATTTTCTCCTTTCCCTGCTTATTATACTGTACATGGAATTACCACCTGGAACAACAACACCATTCTAGCTTCTCCCTTGTGTCAGGGTCTTCCTTGTAACCTCCCTTAATCCTCCTCCCCTCCCCACCTTGCTACCTTCCTTTCCTCTGTTGTTTCCCGTATGTCAAATAATTAGATGGTAAACTTCTTGGGTCAGAGTCCGTCTTCTTGTTACTCTGTAAATGGCTAAGCCCATTGATGATGCAATCAATCAGTCTTTAATTTATATACCACTTAATGCTCAAATGGGTTTCTAAGTGGTTTAAAAGTCTAAAAACCAATTACAGAGCCAATAAAATGCCAGCAAAGGAGATGCAGTGAAAAAGTGTGGTAGAAAATGACAAGATCCAAGAAAAATAAATGTGCCACCTAGTTTACTGCACTAGCTTGTCTAAAAATAAGCAGAGTCTTCCATTTATAAGGCAGATAAACGTTGACTACACAATTTTGCTCCTCCAAACCATCTCTAATTTGCTATAGACTGTAGAGACGGGCATGTCCAAAGGTCCATTAACAGTGGTAATTGGGCTTGTAGATTGCAATAGAACAAGAAGCTTTACGTCTAATGGAGTTCTTCTTGGTGTAGTGCAGGAAAGCTGCATGTAGAAGGAAAGGTTGCTCTCATGAAGTGAAATCTGAACCAACCAACAACTGCAAACTAAATAATGAACAGCCACATTATTAAGTAAAATGTCAGAATTTCTTCCAGGCTTCCCACTAACTTCATTGTGGGGGATTCCACATAATTTGCCCTTGGCAGCATCTAGGTACAGATGGATGATGACTGCTGGTGGTTTTAGCTGGTCCAAGGCTTTTAGCAGTTGGCTTTATGGGAAGCCTCCTGGAGAAAAGGTTGGAGGATGGAGAACAAACCCACTGCTACCCATCCCCCAAAGTCCACTGCTAGCAATTTCCATCACCATCCATGGAGGAGAGTGCTATCAAGAGCTACAAGTCACGATGGCTATGCTCTGCCTCCATATTTGGAGGCAGCAATGCTTCTGAATACCAAACTGCAGAAGGGGAGGGTGCTCTTGTGCTCAAGTCCTGCTTGGAGGTTTCCTGCAGGCATCTGGTTGGCCCTGATGCTAGACTAGATGGGCCATGGGTCTGATCCAGCAGGGTTCTTGTGTTCTTACGTTTGGTATAAGGGAGCTGCTACTGGAACAGGGAGACTACAAAACCTCCATACACATGCAGTAGATCTTGTTCAGTCCTTTGGGTTCTGGCTGAGTAAATAAAAAAGTGCCTAGGCCAGCCTTCCCTAGTCTGCTGCCCTCAAGACTAACACTCCTGTTAAGCATCAAAAACACCTTGAGGGCATCCGACTGGGGAAGGTTGGTGTAGGCAGAATGATTGCAGTCTGGCCATCTCATGGATTGCACCTGATCTACCTTCACTATGCTTTCAGATAAGAAATTGCACTGAACAATTGCTTCACAAACAACCTTGTGCCCTTTGAAGGTTATTATTGTAAAGTGTTTTGTTAGGGCTTAAAAGCAGCATAAATTATTTTGTTCAAACAAACAAACAAACAAACAAACAAACAAACAAACATAGCGTCTCAGATGCCTGTGACTTTCAACCTGAGGGCCAACAATATAAGAACACCACACTTTTGGGGGCCGTGGGATGTTTCATCTAGCATTCCAGGAGTTGATAGTGTTCAGAAACGCCGTGATTCTGCAGTTGGTTATTTACACTTAAAGCTCATTCCTCTTAGTGGACTTTGAGCCATTTCACACATTGCATATTTCAGTGTGTATTGCAGGAGACATGCTTATGGGGGGGGGGAGTAAGATGTGCATGCGACAGTCATTAGGATTCTGAGGTTGTCCCTGCCTTCCTGTGGGATATGCACACAGTGGCAAAACTGTGAAATGCCACTGTGCAATTCTTGAAGCTACCCTTAAGGACAAGTGACTGGATGCAGGAGGATTTCAGCTTCAGGCTGTTTTGCATCCGCATCCACATAGGAAACGATTCTCACAAATAAAAGAACTATCTTGGCTTCCATCCCAGTGTGCAGATGGTCCGCTCCATGCTTGCTCCTTTGGAGTCTTTTCCTAGCATAGGCTTGCACAGGCGTCTAGGCTGGAGGCAGGGGTGTGCTTTGCAGGGAAAGGCGCCAAACATCATGTCCAGCCAGCTTTTTCTTACCAGTTCCCAGAAGATTATGGACAGGAAAGGTTGATAAGAAGCCAAAGCCATAAAGCCATGCATGTGAAACAAAGAGGGTTGACTGTGTGTGTGTGTGAGAGAGAGAGAGGGGGGGGGGGAATGTACATTGCATGTTGCAGCAGACAAATTCCTCATATGAGGTGCACAACAGAGTTGCTTCTTCAAATCATTATGTGCAGGACTTCGCGACGTGTTTGGGCTGTACAGATAGTCCTCTTTTTCATCTTTCCATGTTGCGCTAGATTTCCAGTATAAACTCCACATGGACACTACTGTGCCAGATCCTAGTTGCTGGGAATCTCAGGTGGCAATTGCGCTGTTGTGCTCCTGTCACTTAAGGAAGTTCATGGAAAGATAGCCACCCTACCAGCTCTCACTTTGTTCAGAAGGGCACCCTAACCCACCAGGGAGACCTTTCGGGCAGTGGGGGGGGGAGGGCAGCAGGCAGGAGGGGAGAAGAAACATTCCCTCCTTTAGACAAGTGATTACTGTAAGTGCTACAATATTGTCTTTTGTTAAACTTTCAAATAGCTGTTCTGTTTTTATAATGTAGTGTGTTTTGCTATAGCTTCAGCTTGAGGTTTATAGCAGAAACATAATGATAGCCCAAGAGCAGCAATTGTGCAAACAAAAGACAGAAACAGTCAGTAAAAATTGATACTTCTCAGGGTCGCGCTTTGGCACGGGGAGCTCTGATTTCCAAGATGACGTAATACACAAAAACATTTGGATTCATGGAACAAGGCCATTAGAACTGTACTGGGTACCATGAACCTTCTGTCATAGGGTGAATCTCAGTTGCTTTTGTTTGTTCATTGTGGAGTGATTTGCAGGCGCCTGAAAACTATCTTGCAATCAAATAGTAGAAATCTGCTTAATCTGGGTGATACTGATAGCTGTCAACGATTGCGTTGCCATCCCAATGGATTTAGGAAGTACCAACTGTTGCTAATTTCTCTAAGAACAGACTCTTTACGGCATCTGCATCATTATTTTGATTAACCCTTCTCTTGAATGTGAATCTGAGGCCACCAAAACAATTCATAAGCTACTTACATCTTTGTTCTATCTGGCTTCATTAATTGTCTTGAATCTGGCTACTATAAAGTTTGCAGAACTAATAGCCAAACAGAGCTTCTGTGCAAACCTCTGGTTTTGTTACATACATACCATGAGAATCTGCCTCATACCGAAAGCAGCCCTAGGTTAGTAGGTGTTATTGTACACTCCCCCTCTCTCAAAGCTTTCCTCTTGTACACACATTATTTTGTGGTTTTGTGGTTGTGTTCTATGCAATATCTATCTGTGATCTTGGAGTCTGGGGAAGATAGTGGATTATAGCCATTGAAAAGACTCGTTGGTGAGGCAGTAATAGGATTTAGCCACAACAGATGTTAACCGCAAGCCATGCAAAGGCGTCACAGAAGTTGCTGGCCTTTTCTTCCTGGCAATGGTTGTGACAAGCTCTTCCTTCAACATAAGAGATGACTAGGGCTGAACTGTGTCAACGGCACACTTGCTATTTTCGTCACCTCAAGAAAAGTAGTAACCCGTACAGCCTACATTTTTGGAGAGTCTCAAAATCAGCGATAATAAATTCTAGGCCATGGTTCTAGGCCATGTTCTCATACCTAGGTTCACTCTTTCTGCAGTGCTGCAATGAATACCCACTTTATTGGACAGTATGGGACCAAGAGCTTTCTTGTAGCAAAGATATTCTCCCTATATGTGGGCTGAATATAACGCTGCTGCCTATGGATGAGGAATATGGTTGATGTCACTAGCTGGTTTGAACACCTTTTGCTGATCATGAATGCATATTATAATTGTGTGTTAGGTATCCAGAGATGGTCCACAGCATTCTAAAGTTTCAATGTACAGCAGTGTTCCAAAGCAGGGCTCCTTTTAAAAGCTTCCTTAGGGTATCTCTTGCTGTGACTTCAAGTACACCTTTATTTCCCCTTCATTCTCAATATACTTTGTTTAGTCTACAAGCATTTACAGTTCTTGGCAGATGCATTATTTACTCAATAAACTGGCTGTCCTATAAATACATACCTAAAGACTACTCAAATTGACAGTAAAATCTATAGGAAGTGAAGCTGCAGAACACAGTCCCAAGAGCCTTGGGCCATATTTCCTTTTTAAAAGGATCAAATAAATAATGAACTCACTGCTCTAAAAGGTACCTTGTATCACTTTGTTGACACCCATAAAAGAGAAACACCATCCGTATAAATGAATTTATGGAAAAACTCTCTCAGCCTTCTAATTTCCTGTTAGAAGAATCCACTCCCATTCTCACAGATAATACTGGAGTGTTTTCACCTGCTCATTTCAACTCCTAAAGAAAATATGGCGGCAGTGTCTCCCTGTAGCTGCTGTTCAGGCTTTAGTATTATGCCTAAGTATAATTTCTCTGGGCCTGGTGCAAACTTGTAACATTGGCCCTTTTACTCCCCTTGAAAGGTGAACCCAGTACCAATTTTTATGGCCCACCCCAAACAAGCCTTGTCTGTTTTGAATATTTGGTCCTTTAGCTCCTTTGTTTAAGCTACTGTCTGCTTGCTTCATGATTATAGACACAGCAGTATGACAAGAAACAAATGCATGATAGATATTATACACTGACCCTGGGATCTAGTGTCAGTTTTTCTAAGAACTCTGGAGCTCACAGATGTAACTCACATGCTTTCTGGGGCTTGGGAATCTCAGCAGCACTGGCTCCTCCTGTTCCTGGGATCTCAGTGTTCCTGATTTTGTGGCATTTGTCCCTCATGTCTTCTGCCACACCCTATGGGCTTCTTCTGGATTGCCTGTAAGAATCAAGGAATTCTGGGGATTGTTATTCTTTAGGGAGCATGGCACATAGGGGAGCACATTTATCCCAGGGCCCTAGACTAACCTGTACAAGCACACTCTTAGGAACAAAGGAAGCTGCCTTATACCGAGTCAGACTATTGGTTCATCTAGTTGAGCATTGCCTGCACGGAGTGGCAGTGGTTCTCCAGATAGGAGACATTTCCTATCTGTGGTATTTCCCCTTCCTTCCTTCCTTCCTTCCTTCCTTCCTTCCTTCCTTCCTTCCGAGCACCTTACTATTCTAGCCTTATTCAGATATTATCCAGGCATAGAGCTAACGTTTGGAGAAGGAGGCAGCAGGATGCGTTGCTGGCACTGCCCCTGGAAATCCATGTGTTGATACAGATGTCTGCATGGTGTGCTTTTGCTCTGCAGACATCTACACTAACATCCTGCTGGATAGCTTAGTCAGTTAGAGCATGGTTCTGATAATGCCAAGCTTGCAGGTTCAATCCCCGTACCGAGACCAGGGCCACATAGGGGCAGGGGCAGGGGCAGCAGTATGGCCTCATTGCCCTCTTCTTCATGCACACGGAGAGCACATGGAAAGAACTCCAGCATGTTGCCTTCCTGTCCTAACATTGTTCTGAATGACTTCAACAAACCCCACAACATAGAAACAAGTTTGCGTAAACATCCTCAAGCATGATCTCTAGTTCTGCCACAGTTTCTCCCTATATGGTAATGGATCCACAGCCTAATTCTTTTCCTCTCATCCAGGGTCACCAGGCCCAAGTAAACTGCCCTCCTTCCCCCCTCCCTCACCCGTGGTGAAGCTTGCAATAATTTGAATCCTGGAAATTCACAGGAGCTGATGGTCTGACACTTGTGAGGTGTGTGTGTGCGCGCATGGTGAGGTTAATGTAAAGGTGAATGTTGAAATTTAAACCAGGCTTTAATTTAAGCCTGTTAACTTGAATGTGCTTTATTTCACTGATGACAATGTGTGAATTATGTTGCAAGAAGATAGCTCATATGTTGCACACACACATAATTCGCTGCAAGTCAGACCATATTTAAATAGTAGAGAAGCGCCTAATCATAACCCAAATCATATGCTGTAATTACATGTTCAAAAGATCAACATAATAAAAGGCTGCAATAAATAGAACTGCTTAAATTGTTGCGATGTTTTCCTATTGGTCCTCGGTCTACATCCTGTATCCCTCCCCAGGGCACGCAAATGCCTCTGCTTGCTGCAGCAGGGATATTTTGTTAAATAATGGCAGATACAGGAGACCAGCCATGTAGATGAAATTTTAAGAGCCCAGAGGTGTGTTTGTGGTGATGCAATTCCTCGAATCCTCCAGTCCTGCATAGGTGCATCTGGTTTGCCACTGGGCTCAGTGGTCTCACTGGCAGTAGGTGTGGCATTGGAAGGTAGGGTATGCCCTTTGCCTCTGTCTTTGTCGAAATGATGCACAGTTGACTTGGAAGAAGCAAGAGAAACATGGGGATGGTAATGAGTAATGGCTAGCAGCTGCAGCAGATGGTGCCTGTTTCTGGCTGCTCATTAGGAGCTGTTGAGCAATAGAAGTGGAGGGTGCGACTCTCTATGTCAGGCACCCCCAACCTGTGGCCCTCCAGATGTTTTGGCCTACAACTCCCATGATCCCTAGCTAACAGGACCAGTGGTCAGGGATGATGGGAATTGTAGTCCAGAACATCTGGAGGGCCGAAGGTTGTGGATGCCTGCTCTATGGCAAGCCTGAATGCAGCTATCACCTCTTCTCTCGGTTGTGCACTCAATATCTGAATGTGGGAGAACATGTTACTGTCAGCACAATGCTCCCCTGTCCTTTTGGCACTGCAACACCACCTGAAGTTCCTGCTTGTTCCACTGCATGCCTCCTTGCTCTTAGCCTGTAGGGAAGAATATGTCAGAGGTGTTTATGTGGCTAGCTGTACCAAGAGTTGGAGTAAAGTGCTTGGGTATCCTTTTGAATCGATGTTGTGGGTACTTTGGAAGGTTGTGTCCAACAGGGCCCTACCATTTTCAAATATCAGTTGCTGATAAGCATGGGAGTAGTGAATGCTCCTGTGGTCATGTTCTGCTCACTTGTTTCCCGCAGACATCTGGTTGGCCAAATATTAATGGGCTTACTCCCAGGTAAGTGGAGTTAGGGTTCCAGCCTTAGTTAGTGTTCTCTGTCTTAGGGACACAATTAGTCTCTGTTAAGTAAAAAGAGTAACTTACAAGAGGGGGGCAGGGGACGAGGAGACAATCTGTTGTTTGAAGATGCTGCCACTTATCTTCTTCCTCAGTAGCAAAGTGGTGGAGATGAATGGTGCTTCTTGGAGGCATGAAATCCCCCCCCCCCAATCCTTCTCCATTTCTAGTCTGTGTGGCATACTTTTGTTTTTGCCTCCCCAGCTTCTGGACTGGAGTTAAGGTTTCTGGTAGATGCTCGCATTTGGTGTCCTGGAATAGTAGCTGAACAACAAAACACAAGTGCCCTTCCTGCATTTGCTATTCTCTTTGGTTGTGCAAAGTTCTTCCGTTGTACAAAGCACTCTTTCACTAAAGCAGGGGTCAGCAAACTTTTTCAGACCTTGGGGTGGGGACTGTATTTTGAAAAAAGAAGAAAAATGAATTCCTATGCCCCACAAATAACCCAGAGATGCATTTTAAATAAAAGCACACATTCTGTTCATGTAAAAAACACCAGGCAGGCCCCACAAATCACCCAGAGATGCATTTTAAATAAAGGACACATTCTACTCGTTTTTTGACAGAATTACAAGCCTGGTAGATGAAGGGAATGCAGTGGATGTAGCCTACCTTGATTTCAGCAAGGCATTTGACAAGGTGCCCCATGATATTCTTGTAAAGAAGCTGGTAAAATGCGATCTTGACTATGCTACCACTCAGTGGATTTGTAACTGGCTGACTGACCGAACCCAAAGGGTGCTCATCAATGGTTCCTCTTCATCCTGGAGAAGAGTGACTAGTGGGGTGCCACAGGGTTCTGTCTTGGGCCCGGTCTTATTCAACATCTTTATCAACGACTTGGATGATGGACTCAAGGGCATCCTGATCAAATTTGCAGATGACACTAAACTGGGAGGAGTGGCTAACACCCCAGAGGACAGGATCACACTTCAAAATGACCTTGACAGATTAGAGAACTGGGCCAAAACAAACAAGATGAATTTTAACAGGGAGAAATGTAAAGTATTGCACTTGGGCAAAAAAAATGAGAGGCACAAATACAAGATGGGTGACACCTGGCTTAAGAGCAGTACATGTGAAAAGGATCTAGGAGTCTTGGTTGACCACAAACTTGACATGAGCCAACAGTGTGACGCGGCAGCTAAAAAAGCCAATGCAATTCTGGGCTGCATCAATAGGAGTATAGCATCTAGATCAAGGGAAGTAATAGTGCCACTGTATTCTGCTCTGGTCAGACCTCACCTGGAGTACTGTGTCCAGTTCTGGGCGCCACAGTTCAAGAAGGACACTGACAAACTGGAACGTGTCCAGAGGAGGGCAACCAAAATGGTCAAAGGCCTGGAAACGATGCCTTATGAGGAACGGCTAAGGGAGCTGGGCATGTTTAGCCTGGAGAAGAGGAGGCTAAGGGGTGATATGATAGCCATGTTCAAATATATAAAAGGATGTCACATAGAGGAGGGAGAAAGGTTGTTTTCTGCTGCTCCAGAGAAGCGGACACGGAGCAATGGATCCAAACTACAAGAAAGAAGATTCCACCTAAATATTAGGAAGAACTTCCTGACAGTAAGAGCTGTTCGACAGTGGAATTTGCTGCCAAGGAGTGTGGTGGAGTCTCCTTCTTTGGAGGTCTTTAAGCAGACAACCATATGTCAGGAGTGCTCTGATGGTGTTTCCTGCTTGGCAGGGAGTTGGACTCGATGGCCCTTCTGGTCTCTTCCAACTCTATGATTCTATGATTCTATGATTCTACTCATGTAAAAACACGCTGATTCCTGGACCGTCCGCGGGCTGGATTTAGAAGGCGATTGGGCCAGATCTGGCCCCCAGGCCTTAGTTTGCCTACCCATGCACTAAAGAGTGTTGTACACACCAGAGAGGGGGTGTCTTCCCCTGATGTGCATTACCTGATTTGTTTCCACCCACCCATGAAGCCCTATTCAAGGAAGCTGTCCTTTGTGCAGGTGCAATGGCTGTCTCCAATGTACACACCTCAGGTGAACCATGCCTTGCATTTTCAAATCATTTTTTTAGACGCAATTTATTAATTTTATAATCACAAAAAGGAAAAGAACATCATAATAAAAAAATTAAATCATACATCTTAACTGACTTCCCTCCACTCCCCCTCCTGGTTCTGAAGCCTTATTTACCTAGGGATCCATCAGCCACGCCATCCCCGGACCTTGGAGGGAACAAAAGTACCAGGAAAGCAAAATCTTCTTTGGAGAAAAAGAGTTTATTGAAATCTGTGTACAAAGACATTTTGTACACAGAGACAACCAGTTGGATAGCTCCTGAAAATACACTGGCTGTAAATACATGGCATTTGGCAGGCATTCTTATACTGTAGGTACACATTTCTCCACCAATCAGCAATTGCCAACCTATAGGTACACCTCCCTTCCACCAATCACCAATTGCCAACCTATAGGTACACCTTCCTTCCACCAATCACCAATTGCCAACCTATAGGTACACCTTCCTTCCACCAATCACCAATTGCCAACCTATAGGCACACCTTAGGAGGATAATCACGTTAAGCACGTTCCTTACCCATTTCCCTGTCTTTTGAGCCTACGTGGCTCCTCTTATTCTTTACTTGACCAGTGTCACAAGCCAAACCTGCTTAAGCAATCTTTATTGGAATCTAAAGCCAAAGCTTGCTCAGGCAATCTATATTGCAAACTTGACCAGTGTCACAAGCCAAACCTGCTTAAGCAATCTTTATTGGAATCTATATTGTGACAGAGCTAAACCGTCCCTTCCTTCATTCCCTCCTCTTCTTTTGGACAGCCTTCTGGCTCGTCCAAGGCAATAGGCTGGTATTCACGCATCAAAGCTATCACTCGGGGACCCATCATGCGCGACATTGTTTTGTGCACCATATTTTGCAAGCATTGCACCAAGCAGGGAATACAGAAGCAAAGAAGCAATAAAAATAAAATTGGTCCTAAGAGCATAAAAAAAAAACATTCCTCTGAGCCACCCATTTGGCAAAAACTTATCTAGCCAAGACATATTCCATCCTTCCCACATTTGTACAGGGACGTGTGCCACCTTCTCAATACTTGCGGCTAGATTACGGATGGCTTCACCATGATCTGAAATATTGAAGCAGCATGCTCCCCCAGTCAGGTTGAGGGCAGCACAAAATCCTCCTTGTTTGGCCAGAATAAAGTCCATTCCCAAACGCAGCTGGAGGACAGCAGTGCGGGTCTCATCCAGCTGGGTAGCAACAAGGCGAAGGGCGGTGGCCGTTGCATTGGCCACAATCTCTACTACTGCCTGGAGTCGGATTATGCGATTTAGATTGTACATGGGCTCTCTGGCACCTGCTACTAACTCATCAGGGTTCCAGGAGGCCGGATCATAGTGGGCAATTATTCGCTCAGGTGGCCATTCATCCTTTCCCTACGTCTGCTTGCTCCCTGAGGCTATATTCATGATATCAACAGATCTGTGATTGCGATGGGGAAATAAGGTGGTAGGGAGCAGCCACATGGGGGGTAAAAGGAAGGCTGGATAACAATTGCCCCACCAACCGTTGGGGAGGTGGTGGAAAGCCTTTGTCCCACAAATCCAATATACAGGATCCTTGTTCTGGGTGGCCATATGGTCACCCATAGAACTAAAAGCTAAAAGATTTAAATTGGTGCAGGCTCCGCCACACTCAGTGGTATCAGTGGGGTTACACGTACACTTGCATGAGGAGCGCCCAGTAAAAGTTATATTGTGTCCAAGGGTGGCATTTTTGGTCTGGTTGACACAGAACCATCCGGGAATCCGATAAACCCGGAGGGGATAGGGATGATTCCAGTATGGGCCCCACTGGAATTTACTTCCAGTATACTGGATTCGGGTCCGATTAAGAGGCAACGGAAGCAGGGGCATGCCCCCAGCCGCATCCAGAGGTCCCAAGGCACAAACAAGGCAACGGGTCCTATTCTCCTCCTTAGCTACCATTTCTGCCGTTTGCAGCCAGCGGTTGTAAGGGTTGTGGATGCCCCGCGTGACCATAATACGGGTAATGTTTACCTGGGAGATCCAGGACCCTACTTCCCCCTGGGCCAGAGCGCAGGCGGGTTCCCCAACTAGGAAGAGAAGGAGAACTGTCAGTGGGATGGAGGAGGGACGCTTCTTCCTGCAAATTCTATGGCGCTCGTGCCAGCAAAAAAGAGAGAGAGACATCCACGTGACAAGGGCAGTTGAGATAACTCCCACCCACTAACGCCAAGAATGCCAGGGCTCTTCCCACCACAGATCAGTCATGGTATGGGTCTGGAAGGGGGGTTGGGGTTACCCGGACGCTCGAGTTGGTTAGGGAAACAAGGTCGGGGATACCTCCAAGTGTCAAACCCTATGGTGTGGAGATAAAACCCCTCAATCCCCGGGGGATGATGGTACCCCTGATGGGTGGAGGATAACCTTGCCCCCCAAGGAGAGGGTACCCACGGTGGATGGGCCACTACACACCCACACGAATAGGTAGCCGCCTGTAAACTGCAAATGCTTGGTGTCAAAATCCCCACTGCTTCCTCCTCACACCATATAATGCATACTAAAGTTCGTTCAGGGTTCTGGACGTTATCAGGGGACAAAGGCTGCAAGGCTGGAACGTTGGAGGTGCTCCCGGCGGGCGCCCCTCCCATCCAATTATTCAGCTGTGCGTAGAGATATCAGCTTCCGGTGTGATATCAGCAGAGCGGTCGTCTGCCAGGCGTCTGGCGATAGTCAGACGGAGGGAGTTCTCTGGATCTGGTGTAACTGTCCAGTCTGAAATAGCTTTCTTCACTCGAGTATGGTGGACCCACGGGGTGATGCCAGCAACCTTCACAGCAGTAGGTGTAGAAAGTAGCACAGTGTATGGTCCCTTCCAGCAAGGCTGTAGGGGGGGGCTCGCTGCCAGTCTTTCACCCACACTTTATCACCTGGCTCGAACTGATGGAACCGTTCAGTTAACACACATGAGGTGCGAGCCTGGGTCCACCTGTTGAAACAGGAGAGAACTTGGGAGAGTGACTGTACATAGTTATTCAATTGCATATCTTGGCTAGCATATGGAGTTAACATTCCAGTCTTGTGGCCATAGCAATGGATAACTGCCACTGCCTCGGGCTCCCATACAGCATCCAGAAGGTTCAATAGAGCTTGTGGGTGGGCCACCTGGTTTCCTCTGGAGGTAAGCAAACCTCTTTCTTTCCATAAGGCTCCATGGGCATGTAAAGTCAGGAATGCATACTTAGAATCTGTATAAATGTTTATCTTCTGTCCCTTTGCCAGGCTCAGGGCTCTGGTAAGCGCAGTTAGCTCTGCCAGCTGGGCCGATGTTCCAGGCGGGGAGTGACTTTGCTTCGATCACCTGGTCTTCCAGGGCTACCACTGCATAGCCTGCTTTCCGCTGTCCAGTCTCAACAAAGCTGCTTGACTAATCTTTCTACAAACTCTTCATTCTCATCATCCTCTTCTCCTTCTGACTCATCAGTCTTGGGTTTGGGCTGGGGACCAGCTCCTCCCAGTGCCTGGGGACCTGGGCCTGGTGGAATTGCCTGAGGGGCAGTTGGTGAAGCATAGGGTGGAGGTGGTTTAATAATTCCTCCCTCCTCATCTTCTGGGTCTAGTATCACTGGGGGCCTTTCTGACTTCCCTGCCGGTCGAACTGCACAAACTGTACTTTGTGGGGCGTCGCCTCGGCAGGCTTTCAACCATGATGGGTTCTTTTCTACATTGGTTTTCCAAGTAGAAATGTAGGGGATCTGGTCTGGGTGGACGTTCAAGATATTTTGATACAGTGGGTTGATTAGTTGCAAATTAAGACTGCCCTCCGATGGCCAATTAGTTTGTTGGGGCCAATCAACTTCACACAATGTCCTAATCCTCTGTCTTCTCAATTTCCCCAATCATCATGCTTTGTGGCTGCTTTCCAGTTGTTTAAAAAAAAACATTCCAGAGGACTATATTGGCTTGCCCCAGACCCCATTTTTTTTCTTTCTTTTTTTTTTTTTTTCAGATACTCTGCTCCTAACAGGTTGTAAATTCTTTCACACTCCACACACTACAGCCCTACAATCGCTCGGCCAAGGGGGACACTAAGCCCTGGCCCACACTTGACAATTCAGTCACTAGAGTATCTGACATGCAACATACAACATACAAAGCACATCAATATAGTTTCAACATGTAACACACTAAACACACCAAAATAATTTCAGCATGCAATACACAAAACACACCAAAGTAATTTTCCCTCCTTCTTCTGTTCCAAATTTTTGCTGGTGGCACTCTCCTGCACAACCAGTCCCCCCCCCTTTTTTTTTTTCCTGGTGGCTGGCACTCTACTGCGCAACCAATCCCCTTTATTCCTGGTGGCCCACCTGCCACGCCCTTTTTTCCCTTCCTGGCTGCACTCTACTGCATAACCAGGTGAGGCTGATCAGGCCTCGCCCTTTCCGTCGGGCTGCCCTTTCCGTCGGGCTTACCTTTTCCGCTGCGGATTCCCTTCCCCTCGGCGCCGTCCTCTTTGTTTTTCTCCCTCAACAAGATGTCTCCACTGCAGGACAGTGTGGCTGGCTCCCCCCACGAAACAGGCGGGGTGCGCACGGGAGCCTGCAAACGCTGCTGAGCTGTTCACCTTGGTTGAGCCTGGCCCTCCGGTCCGTATTTGGGGAGGGGGCTTATCCCGGGACGAGCCCCCAAAGAAATGAAGCCTTATTTACCTAGGGATCCATCAGCCACGCCATCCCCGGACCTTGGAGGGAACAAAAGTACCAGGAAAGCAAAATCTTCTTTGGAGAAAAAGAGTTTATTGAAATCTGTGTACAAAGACATTTTGTACACAGAGACAACCAGTTGGATAGCTCCTGAAAATACACTGGCTGTAAATACATGGCATTTGGCAGGCATTCTTATACTGTAGGTACACATTTCTCCACCAATCAGCAATTGCCAACCTATAGGTACACCTCCCTTCCACCAATCACCAATTGCCAACCTATAGGTACACCTTCCTTCCACCAATCACCAATTGCCAACCTATAGGTACACCTTCCTTCCACCAATCACCAATTGCCAACCTATAGGCACACCTTAGGAGGATAATCACGTTAAGCACGTTCCTTACCCATTTCCCTGTCTTTTGAGCCTACGTGGCTCCTCTTATTCTTTACTTGACCAGTGTCACAAGCCAAACCTGCTTAAGCAATCTTTATTGGAATCTAAAGCCAAAGCTTGCTCAGGCAATCTATATTGCAAACTTGACCAGTGTCACAAGCCAAACCTGCTTAAGCAATCTTTATTGGAATCTATATTGTGACAGAGCTAAACCGTCCCTTCCTTCAGTTCCATTATTATATACTTACTCATGCACATCCATAAAATCTTATATTCTTAACTGTCCAATTTTAAAACCTTTTTCATGTTGTAACAAGTGACCTTTAGAAGTTCAACTAATGTAAAAACCTATGCACAAAGCTTGCAAAGTATGCATTAAACATTTTCCCATATATATTTTAAAAAACAATGTCCTTTTCTTTCTTGGTTTTCAAATTGTCTAATATGTCCTGCATGTTTCATCAATTTGTTTTTCTGATCTTCTTTGGCGGTAGCTTCTTCCTGTCTTTTGCACAATAAATCCATTAAGTCCTGTACCTTTCAAAATCATAGCTTCTGGGTTGTTGGTTTTTGCTTTTGTTTTAACAAAAATCATTTTCAACATTCTCTTCAAATCTTTATATGTTACCTCCCAGGCCTTCTTAATAACTTTACATTGCCACCACATATGGTAGCCTCTCCTACAATCATTTTCAAATCAGATGGAAGCTGGTTTGAGGGAAAATGCATCAAGCAGGAGTATCTCTCAAGAAACTACAGGATACATACGGATTGTCGTTAACGTCATGTGTGCTCTCCCTCAAACACCAGGAATGGGACTCAACTAGATCTGGAGTAAATGGTAATGTGTACACAGCACTGGACTCTACATGTTTCCTATTTTGCTATCATCACCATATGCTGGTAAGGAGACAGGCCTTAAGGCCCAGCGGAGATGATCAGACACTTTAACTAAACTAGTTAGTCCTATGAGCCTCCCTACCCTTACCACATCCAAGCTCTTCCTTCTCCCACTCATGATCGCATCATTACGCTACCATAACTTGAATTTATGCCAGGCTAGTGGATTGATTTGCAATTGTTACTTCACGCAGTTGGTGTAAGTTGAAGATAGGACCCCACCATAAATCGGAGGTGAGTGCTGGAATTGGGTAACGTGAGCCTGATGCCTTAATTTCTTGTTTTGCCTAAAAAATTCCCCTTGCTGTGTCACAGCGGCTACACTCTCCAGCAGTTTAAAAACAAATCCAGAAGCAGCTTTACATCTGCTTCTCAATAAAACTAGAGAACCGAAAGAAATATCTTTGCCTCTCTAATGAAACTTGGGGAAGGCTCCCCCTTCCTATTTGAAGTTTTTATTTCGGAAAGGTTATGCCATATGTTTTTTTTTTCAAAAAGGAAAACATTAGATAGAATTACCAAGATCTGTTTTAGATAAATCACCCCTTTCCCTTGTTATTCTTATGGTGTTGATAAAGTACTGAGTTTCTTTGCTGATAAAACAGTGGTGTGGTGGAGAAAATGGAATCAGTTGCATGCTGGTCTTCTAGTTTTAGAGAGAGATCTTTGTTTGGCTCAGTGGTTCAGTTTGCATGCCATGTTAAACCATTTTTAAACCATGGTTTGTTGAACAGGCCATGCTTAAGCAAAAGGATGTTCTGCAGTTGATTGAAGTAACTATGGTTCTACCCTATTTTGTTCTAGCCCTCAGCTGCCTCTCCGCCCAACATCCCTTAAGAGTTGGTGGCACCCAAGTTCTGGCATTGCAGCACTGTGTCACCATTTTCCTTTGCATTGGCTGGCTGCAAGAGTGAGGGTGTGGAAATCTTCTAGGTGACCTTTGGCACCTGTCATCAAGCACCCGCTCTGTTCCACCAAGAAAGAAATGCCCCTACTTCTTTGCAGCCGGAGAAGTCGTTGAACCCTTTTCTTCCACTCCTGTGTTCTACAACTGCACTTTTTATTTTTCTTTCTCCCATAAATTGCTACCATGAATTTATGCTTTGAGATTACTGAACATCAACTATGTTGGAGCCACTCACATCTCCTACCCCTCCACTGCCATGGAATTGGATAGACTGCTTTTCCTAATGCACGCCTAAGTTGTTTCATCTGTTAGATGTAATTAATATTAGGAACACAACCTCATATTGAATCCCCCTCCCCATCTTAACTCAATTCTCAACTCTGCTAGTTGTTTCGTATTTTATTTCTTTGCCTTGCTGTCAAAGAGTAAAATTGCAGCTCTTGTTACCATTTCCTACTTGGAGAAAGTGCAGAACTTAGTCTGGTAAAATCCCAGCTGCTTCCATCTGTGCAACCCTACAGTGGAATGAACATCCACCTGCTTGAACCCCTG